>NW_026712258.1:0-585996 GCF_030504385.1 Musca domestica
ACATGGATTCTGCATCAATCATTCTGCTATAAACACTATTTTTACTATGTACAGTCAAAATTTTGAGATATCGACATTTTTACGAATTTCTGTAAAAATTTTCAGAAGTGTGCAATTATCAAAAAAAACATTAAATATCGTTCTGACTATGGCGCATGCGATTCTTCATCATCCATTCTGCTTTAAACTCTTTGGTTCTATTTTTTCTACGGACAATCAAAATTGTGGGATATCGACATTTTCACGAATTTCTGTAAAAATGTTCAGAAGTGTGCAATAAGCAAATTTCGTTCTGACAATTGCGCATGCGATTCTGCAGCATTTGTTCTGCTATAAACTCATTGGTTCTATTTTTTCTATGGACAGTGAAAATTTTGAGGCATCGACATTTACACGAATCTCTAAAAAAAATGTTCAGATGTGTGCAATTAGCAAATAAATGCATTATATTTCGTTCTGAAAATGGCGTATGCGAATTTGCATCAATCATTCTGTATAAACTCATTGGTTCTATTTTTTCTATGGACAGTCAAAATTTTGGGATATCGACATTTTTACGAATTTCTGTAAAAATGTTCAGAATTGTACAATTAACAAATAAATGCATTATATGTCGTTCTGCGATTCTGCATCATTCATTCTGCTATAAACTCATTGGTTCTATTTTTTCTATGGACAGTCAAAGTTTTGGGATATCCACATTTTCACGAGTTTCGGTAAAAATGTTCAGAAGTGTGCAATTATCAAATTAATGCATTAAATATCGTGCTAACAATGACGCACGGGATTCTGCATCAATCATTCTGCTATAAACTCTATTTTCTCTATGGACAGTCAAAATTTAGGGATATCGACATTTTTACGAATTTCTGTAAAAATGTTCAGAAGTGTGCAATTATCAGCCAAATGCATTAAATATCGTTCTGACGATGGTGCGTGCGATTCTGCAGCATTTGTTCTGCTATAAACTCATTGGTTCTATTTTTTCTATGGACAGTCAATATTTTGGAATATCGACATTTTCACGAATTTCTGTAAAAATGTTTAGAAGTGTGCAATTATCAAATAAATGCATTAAATATCGTTCTGACAATAGCGCATGGGATTCTGCATCAATCATTCAGCTATAAACACTATTTGTTCTATGGACAGCCAAAATTTTGGGGTATTGGCATTTTTACGAATTTCTGTAAAAATGTTCAGAAGTGTGCAATTATCAAATAAATACATTAAATATCGTTCTGACTATGGCGCATGCGATTCTGCATCATCCATTCCGCTATTAAACTCATTGGTTCTTTTTTTGTATGGACAGTCGAAATTTTGGGATATCGACATTTTCACGAATTTCTGTAAAAATTTTCAGAAGTGTACAATTAGCAAATAAATGCATTAAATATCGTTCGACTATGGCGCATGCGATTCTGCATCATCCATTCTCCTATAAACTCATTGGTTCTATTTTTTTCTATGGACAGTCAAAATTGTGAGGTATCGACATTTTTAAGAATCTCTGTAAAAATGTTCAGAAAAGTGCAATTAGCAATAAGTGCAGTATATGTCGTTCTGAAAATGGCGTATGCGAATTTGCATCAATCATTCTGTATAAACTCATTGGTTCTATTTTTTCTATGGACAGTCAAAATTTTGGGATATCGACATTTTCCCGAATTTTGGTAAAAATGTTCAGAAGTGTGCAATTAACAAATAAATGCATTTAATGTCGTTCTGACAATGCCGTATGCTATTCTGCATCATCCATTCTGCTATAATCTCATTGGTTTATCTATCGCATGGTTCTATTTTTTCTATGGACAGTCAAAATTTTGGGATATCGACATTTTCACGAATTTCTGTAACAATGTTCAGAAGTGTGCAATTAACAAATAAATGCATTATATGTCGTTCTGCGATTCTGCATCATTCATTCTGCTATAAACTCATTGGTTCTATTTTTTCTATGGACAGTCAAAGTTTTGGGATATCGACATTTTCACCAATTTCTGTAAAAATTTTCAGAAGTGTGCAATTATCAAATAAATGCATTAAATGTCGTTCTAACAATGACGCATGGGATTCTGCATCAATCATTCTGTTATAAACTCTATTTTTTCTATGGACAGCAAAAATTTTGGGGTATGGACATTTTTACGAATTTCTGTAAAAAGTGTGCAATTATCAAATAAATACATTAAATATCGTTCTGACTATGGCGCATGCGATTCTGCATCATCTATTCTGCTATTAACTCATTGTTCTTTTTTTTCTATGGAAGTCAAAATTTTGGGATATCGACATTTTCACGAATTTGTGTACAAATTTTCAGAAGTGTACAATTAGCAAATAAATGCATTAAATATCGTTCCGACTATGGCGCATGCGATTCTGCATCATTCATTCTCCTATAAACTCATTGGTTCTATTTTTTCTATGGACAGTCAACATTTCGAGGTATCGACATTTTCACGAATCTCTGTAAAAATTTTCACAAGTGTGCAGTTAGCAAATAAGTGCAGTATATGTCGTTCTGAAAATGGCGTATGCGAATTTGCATCAATCATTCTGTATAAACTCATTGGTTCTATTTTTTCTATGGACAGTCAAAATTTTGGGATATCGACATTTTTACGAATTTCTGTAAAAATGTTTAAAAGTGTGCAATTAGCAAATAAATGCATTTAATGTCGTTCTGACAATGGCGTATGCTATTCCGCATCATCCATTCTGCTATAAACTCTATTTTTTCTATGGACAGTCAAAATTTTGGGATATCGACATTTTTACGAATTTTTGTAAAAATGTTCAGATGTGTGCAATTATCAAATAAATGCATTAAATGTCGTTCTAGCAATGGCGCATGGGATTCTGCATCAATCATTCTGCTATAAACACTATTTTACTATGGACAGTCAAAATTTTGAGATATCGAAATTTTTACGAATTTCTCTAAAAATTTTCAAAAGTGTGCAATTATCAAAAAAAAAAAAAAAAACATTAAATATCGTTCTGACTATGGCGTATGCTATTCTGCATCATCCATTCTGCTATAATCTCATTGATTCTATTTTTTCTATGGACAGTCAAAATTTTGGGATATCGACATTTTTACGAATTTCTGTAAAAATGTTCAGAAGTGTGCAATTAGCAAATAAATGCATTTAATGTCGTTCTGACTATGGCGTATGTTATTCTGCACCATCCATTCTGCTATAAACTCATTGGTGCTATTTTTTCTATGGACAGTCAAAATTGTGGAATATCGACATTTTTACGAATTTTTGTAAAAATGTTCAGAAGTGTGCAATTAACAAATAAATGCATTATATAAACTCATTGGTTCCAATTTCTCTATAGACAGTCAAAATTTTAGATATCGACATTTTCACGAATTTCGGTAAAAATGTTCAGATGTGTGCAATTATCAAATAAATGCATTAAATGTCGTTCTAGCAATGGCACATGGGATTCTGCATCAATCATTCTGCTATAAACACTATTTTTACTATGTACAGTCAAAATTTTGAGATATCGACATTTTTACGAATTTCTGTAAAAATTTTCAGAAGTGTGCAATTATCAAAAAAAAAAACATTAAATATCGTTCTGACTATGGCGCATGCGATTCTTCATCATCCATTCTGCTTTAAACTCTTTGGTTCTATTTTTTCTACGGACAATCAAAATTGTGGGATATCGACATTTTCACGAATTTCTGTAAAAATGTTCAGAAGTGTGCAATAAGCAAATTTCGTTCTGACAATTGCGCATGCGATTCTGCAGCATTTGTTCTGCTATAAACTCATTGGTTCTATTTTTTCTATGGACAGTGAAAATTTTGAGGCATCGACATTTACACGAATCTCTAAAAAAAAATGTTCAGATGTGTGCAATTAGCAAATAAATGCATTATATTTCGTTCTGAAAATGGCGTATGCGAATTTGCATCAATCATTCTGTATAAACTCATTGGTTCTATTTTTTCTATGGACAGTCAAAATTTTGGGATATCGACATTTTTACGAATTTCTGTAAAAATGTTCAGAATTGTACAATTAACAAATAAATGCATTATATGTCGTTCTGCGATTCTGCATCATTCATTCTGCTATAAACTCATTGGTTCTATTTTTCTATGGACAGTCAAAGTTTTGGGATATCCACATTTTCACGAGTTTCGGTAAAAATGTTCAGAAGTGTGCAATTATCAAATTAATGCATTAAATATCGTGCTAACAATGACGCACGGGATTCTGCATCAATCATTCTGCTATAAGCTCTATTTTCTCTATGGACAGTCAAAATTAGGGATATCGACATTTTTACGAATTTCTGTAAAAATGTTCAGAAGTGTGCAATTATCAGCTAAATGCATTAAACATCGTTCTGACGATGGTGCGTGCGATTCTGCAGCATTTGTTCTGCTATAAACTCATTGGTTCTATTTTTTCTATGGACAGTCAATATTTTGGAATATCGACATTTTCACGAATTTCTGTAAAAATGTTTAGAAGTGTGCAATTATCAAATAATGCATTAAATATCGTTCTGACAATAGCGCATGGGATTCTGCATCAATCATTCAGCTATAAACACTATTTGTTCTATGGACAGCCAAAATTTTGGGGTATTGGCATTTTTACGAATTTCTGTAAAAATGTTCAGAAGTGTGCAATTATCAAATAAATACATTAAATATCGTTCTGACTATGGCGCATGCGATTCTGCATCATCCATTCCGCTATTAAACTCATTGGTTCTTTTTTGTATGGACAGTCGAAATTTTGGGATATCGACATTTTCACGAATTTCTGTAAAAATTTTCAGAAGTGTACAATTAGCAAATAAATGCATTAAATATCGTTCGACTATGGCGCATGCGATTCTGCATCATCCATTCTCCTATAAACTCATTGGTTCTATTTTTTTCTATGGACAGTCAAAATTGTGAGGTATCGACATTTTTAAGAATCTCTGTAAAAATGTTCAGAAAAGTGCAATTAGCAAATAAGTGCAGTATATGTCGTTCTGAAAATGGCGTATGCGAATTTGCATCAATCATTCTGTATAAACTCATTGGTTCTATTTTTTCTATGGACAGTCAAAGTTTTGGGATATCGACATTTTCACGAATTTCTGTAAAAATGTTCAGAAGTGTGCAATTATCAAATAAATGCATTAAATGTCGTTCTAACAATGACGCATGGGATTCTGCATCAATCATTCTGTTATAAACTCTATTTTTTCTATGGACAGCAAAAATTTTGGGGTATGGACATTTTTACGAATTTCTGTAAAAAGTGTGCAATTATCAAATAAATACATTAAATATCGTTCTGACTATGGCGCATGCGATTCTGCATCATCCATTCTGCTATTAAACTCATTGGTTCTTTTTTTTCTATGGAAGTCAAAATTTTGGGATATCGACATTTTCACGAATTTGTGTACAAATTTTCAGAAGTGTACAATTAGCAAATAAATGCATTAAATATCGTTCCGACTATGGCGCATGCGATTCTGCATCATTCATTCTCCTATAAACTCATTGGTTCTATTTTTTCTATGGACAGTCAACATTTCGAGGTATCGACATTTTCACGAATCTCTGTAAAAATTTTCACAAGTGTGCAGTTAGCAAATAAGTGCAGTATATGTCGTTCTGAAAATGGCGTATGCGAATTTGCATCAATCATTCTGTATAAACTCATTGGTTCTATTTTTTCTATGGACAGTCAAAATTTTGGGATATCGACATTTTTACGAATTTCTGTAAAAATGTTTAAAAGTGTGCAATTAGCAAATAAATGCATTTAATGTCGTTCTGACAATGGCGTATGCTATTCCGCATCATCCATTCTGCTATAAACTCTATTTTTTCTATGGACAGTCAAAATTTTGGGATATCGACATTTTTACGAATTTTTGTAAAAATGTTCAGATGTGTGCAATTATCAAATAAATGCATTAAATGTCGTTCTAGCAATGGCGCATGGGATTCTGCATCAATCATTCTGCTATAAACACTATTTTTACTATGGACAGTCAAAATTTTGAGATATCGAAATTTTTACGAATTTCTCTAAAAATTTTCAAAAGTGTGCAATTATCAAAAAAAACATTAAATATCGTTCTGACTATGGCGTATGCTATTCTGCATCATCCATTCTGCTATAAACTCATTGATTCTATTTTTTCTATGGACAGTCAAAATTTTGGGATATCGACATTTTTACGAATTTTTGTAAAAATGTTCAAAAGTGTGCAATTAACAAATAAATGCATTATATGTCGTTCTAAAAATGGCGCATGCGATTCTGCATCATTCAATTTGCTATATACTCATTGGTTCTAATTTCTCTATGGAGAGTCAAAATTTTGGATATCGACATTTTCACGAATTTCGGTAAAAATGTTCAGATGTGTGCAATTATCAAATAAATGCATTAAATGTCGTTCTAGCAATGGCGCATGGGATTCTGCATCAATCGTTCTGTTATAAACACTATTTTAACTATGGACAGTCAAAATTTTGGGATATCGACATTGTCACGAATTTCTGTAAAAATGTTCAGAAGTGTGCAATAAGCAAATTTCGTTCTGACAATTGCGCATGCGATTCTGCAGCATTTGTTCTGCTATAAACTCATTGGTTCTATTTTTTCTATGGACAGTCAAAATTTTGGGATATCGATATTTTCACGAATTTCTGTAAAAATGTTTAGAAGTGTGCAATTATCAAATAAATGCATTAAATATCGTTCTGACAATGGCGCGTGCGATTTTGCAGCATTCTTTCTGTTATAAACTCATTGGTTCTATTTTTTCTATGGACAGTCAAAATTTTGGGGTATCGACATTTTTACGAATTTCTGTAAAAATTTTCAGAAGTGTGCAATTAGCAAATAAATGCATTATATTTCGTTCTGAAAATGGCGTATGCGAATTTGCATCAATCATTCTGTATAAACTCATTGGTTCTATTTTTTCTATGGACAGTCAAAATTTTGGGATATCGACATTTTTACGAATTTCTGTAAAAATGTTCAGAATTGTACAATTAACAAATAAATGCATTATATGTCGTTCTGCGATTCTGCATCATTCATTCTGCTATAAACTCATTGGTTCTATTTTTTCTATGGACAGTCAAAGTTTTGGGATATCGACATTTTCACGAGTTTCGGTAAAAATGTTCAGAAGTGTGCAATTATCAAATTAATGCATTAAATATCGTGCTAACAATGACGCACGGGATTCTGCATCAATCATTCTGCTATAAACTCTATTTTTCTATGGACAGTCAAAATTTAGGGATATCGACATTTTTACGAATTTCTGTAAAAATGTTCAGAAGTGTGCAATTATCAGCTAAATGCATTAAATATCGTTCTGACGATGGTGCGTGCGATTCTGCAGCATTTGTTCTGCTATAAACTCATTGGTTCTATTTTTTCTATGGACAGTCAATATTTTGGAATATCGACATTTTCACGAATTTCTGTAAAAATGTTTAGAAGTGTGCAATTATCAAATAAATGCATTAAATATCGTTCTGACAATAGCGCATGGGATTCTGCATCAATCATTCAGCTATAAACACTATTTGTTCTATGGACAGCCAAAATTTTGGGGTATTGGCATTTTTACGAATTTCTGTAAAAATGTTCAGAAGTGTGCAATTATCAAATAAATACATTAAATATCGTTCTGACTATGGCGCATGCGATTCTGCATCATCCATTCCGCTATTAAACTCATTGGTTCTTTTTTTGTATGGACAGTCGAAATTTTGGGATATCGACATTTTCACGAATTTCTGTAAAAATTTTCAGAAGTGTACAATTAGCAAATAAATGCATTAAATATCGTTCGACTATGGCGCATGCGATTCTGCATCATCCATTCTCCTATAAACTCATTGGTTCTATTTTTTTCTATGGACAGTCAAAATTGTGAGGTATCGACATTTTTAAGAATCTCTGTAAAATGTTCAGAAAAGTGCAATTAGCAAATAAGTGCAGTATATGTCGTTCTGAAAATGGCGTATGCGAATTTGCATCAATCATTCTGTATAAACTCATTGGTTCTAATTTCTCTATGGAGAGTCAAAATATTGGATATCGACATTTTCACGAATTTCGGTAAAAATGTTCAGATGTGTGCAATTATCAAATAAATGCATTAAATGTCGTTCTGCGATTCTGCATCATTCATTCTGCTATAAACTCATTGGTTCTATATTTTCTATGGACAGTCAAAATTTTGGGATATCGACATTTTTACGAATTTTTGTAAAAATTTTCAGAAGTGTGCAATTAGCAAATAAATGCGTTTAATGTCGTTCTGACAATGGCATATGCTCTTCTGCATCATCCATTCTGCTATAAACTCATTGGTTCTATATTTTCTAATGACAGTCAAAATTTTGGGATATCGACATTTTCTCGAGTTTCGGTAAAAATGTTCAGAAGTGTGCAATTATCAAATAAATGGATTAAATGTCGTTCTAACAATGACGCATGGGATTCTGCATCAATCATTCTGCTATAAACTCTATTTTTTCTATGGACAGCCAAAATTTTGGGGTATGGACATTTTTACGAATTTCTGTAAAAAGTGTGCAATTATCAAATAAATACATTAAATATCGTTCTGACTATGGCGCATGCGATTCTGCATCATCCATTCTGCTATTAAACTCATTGGTTCTTTTTTTTTTCTATGGAAGTCAAAATTTTGGGATATCGACATTTTCACGAATTTGTGTACAAATTTTCAGAAGTGTACAATTAGCAAATAAATGCATTAAATATCGTTCCGACTATGGCGCATGCGATTCTGCATCATTCATTCTCCTATAAACTCATTGGTTCTATTTTTTCTATGGACAGTCAACATTTCGAGGTATCGACATTTTCACGAATCTCTGTAAAAATTTTCACAAGTGTGCAGTTAGCAAATAAGTGCAGTATATGTCGTTCTGAAAATGGCGTATGCGAATTTGCATCAATCATTCTGTATAAACTCATTGGTTCTATTTTTTCTATGGACAGTCAAAATTTTGGGATATCGACATTTTTACGAATTTCTGTAAAAATGTTCAAAAGTGTGCAATTAGCAAATAAATGCATTTAATGTCGTTCTGACAATGGCGTATGCTATTCCGCATCATCCATTCTGCTATAAACTCTATTTTTTCTATGGACAGTCAAAATTTTGGGATATCGACATTTTTACGAATTTTTGTAAAAATGTTCAGATGTGTGCAATTATCAAATAAATGCATTAAATGTCGTTCTAGCAATGGCGCATGGGATTCTGCAACAATCATTCTGCTATAAAAACCTTTTTTAACTATGGACAGTCAAAATTTTGAGATATCGAAATTTTTACGAATTTCTCTAAAAATTTTCAAAAGTGTGCAATTATCAAAAAAAAAAAAAAACATTAAATATCGTTCTGACTATGGCGTATGCTATTCTGCATCATCCATTCTGCTATAAACTCATTGATTCTATTTTTTCTATGGACAGTCAAAATTTTGGGATATCGACATTTTTACGAATTTTTGTAAAAATGTTCAAAAGTGTGCAATTAACAAATAAATGCATTATATGTCGTTCTAAAAATGGCGCATGCGATTCTGCATCATTCAATTTGCTATAAACTCATTGGTTCTAATTTCTCTATGGAGAGTCAAAATTTTGGATATCGACATTTTCACGAATTTCGGTAAAAATGTTCAGATGTGTGCAATTATCAAATAAATGCATTAAATGTCGTTCTAGCAATGGCGCATGGGATTCTGCATCAATCGTTCTGTTATAAACACTATTTTAACTATGGACAGTCAAAATTTTGGGATATCGACATTGTCACGAATTTCTGTAAAAATGTTCAGAAGTGTGCAATAAGCAAATTTCGTTCTGACAATTGCGCATGCGATTCTGCAGCATTTTTTCTGCTATAAACTCATTGGTTCTATTTTTTCTATGGACAGTCAAAATTTTGGGATATCGACATTTTGACGAATTTCTGTAAAAATGTTTAGAAGTGTGCAATTATCAAATAAATGCATTAAATATCGTTCTGACAATGGCGCGTGCGATTTTGCAGCATTCTTTCTGTTATAAACTCATTGGTTCTATTTTTTCTATGGACAGTCAAAATTTTGGGGTATCGACATTTTTACGAATTTCTGTAAAAATTTTCAGAAGTGTGCAATTAGCAAATAAATGCATTAAATATCGTTCTGACTATGGCGCATGCGATTCTGCATCATCCGTTCTGCTTAAACCCATTGGTTCTATTTTTTCTATGGACAGTCAAAATTTTGAGGCATCGACATTTTTACGAATTTCTGTAAAAATGTTCAGAAGTGTGCAATTAACAAATAAATGCATTAAATATCGTTCTGACAATAGCGCATGAAATTCTGCATCAATCATTCTGCTATAAACACTATTTTTACTATGTACAGTCAAAATTTTGAGATATCGACATTTTTACGAATTTCTGTAAAAATTTTCAGAAGTGTGCAATTATCAAAAAAAAAAAAAAAACATTAAATATCGTTCTGACTATGGCGCATGCGATTCTTCATCATCCATTCTGCTTTAAACTCTTTGGTTCTATTTTTTCTACGGACAATCAAAATTGTGGGATATCGACATTTTCACGAATTTCTGTAAAAATGTTCAGAAGTGTGCAATAAGCAAATTTCGTTCTGACAATTGCGCATGCGATTCTGCAGCATTTGTTCTGCTATAAACTCATTGGTTCTATTTTTTCTATGGACAGTGAAAATTTTGAGGCATCGACATTTACACGAATCTCTAAAAAAAAATGTTCAGATATGTGCCATTAGCAAATAAATGCATTATATTTCGTTCTGACAATGGCGTATGCGAATTTGCATCAATCATTCTGTATAAACTCATTGGTTCTATTTTTTCTATGGACAGTCAAAATTTTGGGATATCGACATTTTTACGAATTTCTGTAAAAATGTTCAGAATTGTACAATTAACAAATAAATGCATTATATGTCGTTCTGCGATTCTGCATCATTCATTCTGCTATAAACTCATTGGTTCTATTTTTTCTATGGACAGTCAAAGTTTTGGGATATCGACATTTTCACGAGTTTCGGTAAAAATGTTCAGAAGTGTGCAACTATCAAATTAGTGCATTAAATATCGTGCTAACAATGACGCACGGGATTCTGCATCAATCATTCTGCTATAAACTCTATTTTTTCTATGGACAGTCAAAATTTAGGGATATCGAAATTTTTGCGAATTTCGGTAAAAATGTTCAGAAGTGTGCAATTATCAACTAAATGCATTAAATATCGTTCTGACGATGGCGCGTGCGATTCTGCAGCATTCGTTCTGCTATAAACTCATTGGTTCTATTTTTTCTATGGACAGTCAAAATTTTGGAATATCGACATTTTCACGAATTTTTGTAAAAATGTTTAGAAGTGTGCAATTATCAAATAAATGCATTAAATATCGTTCTGACAATAGCGCATGGGATTCTGCATCAATCATTCAGCTATAAACACTATTTGTTCTATGGACAGCCAAAATTTAGGGGTATTGGCATTTTTACGAATTTCTGTAAAAATGTTCAGAAGTGTGCAATTATCAAATAAATACATTATATATCGTTCTGACTATGGCGCATGCGATTCTGCATCATCCATTCCGCTATTAAACTCATTGGTTCTTTTTTGTATGGACAGTCGAAATTTTGGGATATCGACATTTTCACGAATTTCTGTAAAAATTTTCAGAAGTGTACAATTAGCAAATAAATGCATTAAATATCGTTCCGACTATGGCGCATGCGATTCTGCATCATCCATTCTCCTATAAACTCATTGGTTCTATTTTTTCTATGGACAGTCAAAATTGTGAGGTATCGACATTTTTAAGAATCTCTGTAAAAATGTTCAGAAAAGTGCAATTAGCAAATAAGTGCAGTATATGTCGTTATGACAATGGCGTATGCGAATTTGCATCAATCATTCTGTATAAACTCATTGGTTCTATTTTTTCTATGGACAGTCAAAATTTTGGGATATCGACATTTTTCCGAATTTTGGTAAAAATGTTCAGAAGTGTGTAATTAACAAATAAATGCATTTAATGTCGTTCTGACAATGGCGTATGCTATTCTGCATCATCCATTCTGCTATAATCTCATTGGTTTATCTATCGCATGGTTCTATTTTTTCTATGGACAGTCAAAATTTTGGGATATCGACATTTTTACGAATTTCTGTAAAAAGTGTGCAATTATCAAATAAATACATTAAATATCGTTCTGACTATGGCGCATGCGATTCTGCATCATCCATTCTGCTATTAAACTCATTGGTTATTTTTTTTTCTATGGAAGTCAAAATTTTGGGATATCGACATTTTCACGAATTTGTGTACAAATTTTCAGAAGTGTACAATTAGCTAATAAATGCATTAAATATCGTTCCGACTATGGCGCATGCGATTCTGCATCATTCATTCTCCTATAAACTCATTGGTTCTATTTTTTCTATGGACAGTCAACATTTCGAGGTATCGACATTTTCACGAATCTCTGTAAAAATTTTCACAAGTGTGCAATTAGCAAATAAGTGCAGTATATGTCGTTCTGAAAATGGCGTATGCGAATTTGCATCAATCATTCTGTATAAACTCATTGGTTCTATTTTTTCTATGGACAGTCAAAATTTTGGGATATCGACATTTTTCCGAATTTTGGTAAAAATGTTCAGAAGTGTGTAATTAACAAATAAATGCATTTAATGTCGTTCTGCCAATGGCGTATGCTATTCTGCATCATCCATTCTGCTATAATCTCATTGGTTTATCTATCGCATGGTTCTATTTTTTCTATGGACAGTCAAAATTTTGGGATATCGACATTTTTACGAATTTCTGTAAAAAGTGTGCAATTATCAAATAAATACATTAAATATCGTTCTGACTATGGCGCATGCGATTCTGCATCATCCATTCTGCTATTAAACTCATTGGTTCTTTTTTTTTCTATGGAAGTCAAAATTTTGGGATATCGACATTTTCACGAATTTGTGTACAAATTTTCAGAAGTGTACAATTAGCTAATAAATGCATTAAATATCGTTCCGACTATGGCGCATGCGATTCTGCATCATTCATTCTCCTATAAACTCATTGGTTCTATTTTTTCTATGGACAGTCAACATTTCGAGGTATCGACATTTTCACGAATCTCTGTAAAAATTTTCACAAGTGTGCAATTAGCAAATAAGTGCAGTATATGTCGTTCTGAAAATGGCGTATGCGAATTTGCATCAATCATTCTGTATAAACTCATTGGTTCTATTTTTTCTATGGACAGTCAAAATTTTGGGATATCGACATTTTTACGAATTTCTGTAAAAATGTTCAAAAGTGTGCAATTAGCAAATAAATGCATTTAATGTCGTTCTGACAATGGCGTATGCTATTCCGCATCATCCATTCTGCTATAAACTCTATTTTTTCTATGGACAGTCAAAATTTTGGGATATCGACATATTTACGAATTTTTGTAAAAATGTTCAGATGTGTGCAATTATCAAATAAATGCATTAAATGTCGTTCTAGCAATGGCGCATGGGATTCTGCATCAATCATTCTTCTATAAACACTATTTTTACTATGGACAGTCAAAATTTTGAGATATCGAAATTTTTACGAATTTCTCTAAAAATTTTCAAAAGTGTGCAATTATCAAAAAAAAAAAAGCATTAAATATCGTTCTTACTATGGCGTATGCTATTCTGCATCATCCATTCTGCTATAAACTCATTGATTCTATTTTTTCTATGGACAGTCAAAATTTTGGGATATCGACATTTTTACGAATTTTTGTAAAAATGTTCAAAAGTGTGCAATTAACAAATAAATGCATTATATGTCGTTCTAAAAATGGCGCATGCGATTCTGCATCATTCATTCTGCTATAAACTCATTGGTTCCAATTTCTCTATGGAGAGTCAAAATTTTGGATATCGACATTTTCACGAATTTCGGTAAAAATGTTCAGATGTGTGCAATTATCAAATAAATGCATTAAATATCGTTCTGACAATGGCGCATGGGATTCTGCATCAATCGTTCTGTTATAAACACTATTTTAACTATGGACAGTCAAAATTTTGGGATATCGACATTGTCACGAATTTCTGTAAAAATGTTCAGAAGTGTGCAATAAGCTAATTTCGTTCTGACAATTGCGCATGCGATTCTGCAGCATTTGTTCTGCTATAAACTCATTGGTTCTATTTTTTCTATGGACAGTCAAAATTTTGGGATATCGACATTCTCACGAATTTCTGTAAAAATGTTTAGAAGTGTGCAATTATCAAATAAATGCATTAAATATCGTTCTGACAATGGCGCGTGCGATTTTGCAGCATTCTTTCTGTTATAAACTCATTGGTTCAATTTTTTCTATGGACACTCAAAATTTTGGGGTATCGACATTTTTACGAATTTCTGTAAAAATTTTCAGAAGTGTGCAATTAGCAAATAAATGCATTAAATATCGTTCTGACTATGGTGCATGCGATTCTGCATCATCCGTTCTGCTTAAACCCATTGGTTCTATTTTTTCTATGGACAGTCAAAATTTTGAGGCATCGACATTTTTACGAATTTCTGTAAAAATGTTCAGAAGTGTGCAATTAACAAATAAATGCATTATATGTCGTTCTGCGATTCTGCATCATTCATTCTGCTATAAACTCATTGGTTCTATTTTTTCTATGGACAGTCAAATTTTGGTATATCGACATTTTCACGAGTTTCGGTAAAAATGTTTAGAAGTGTGCAAATATCAAATAAATGAATTTAATGTCGTTCCAACAATGACGCATGGGATTCTGCATCAATCATTCTGCTATAAACACTATTTTTTCTATGGACAGTCAAAATTTAGGGATATCGACATTTTTACGAATTTCTGTAAAAATGTTCAGAAGTGTGCAATTATCAAATAAATGCATTAAATATCGTTCTGACAATGGCGCGTGCGATTCTGCAGCATTCGTTCTGCTATAAACTCATTGGTTCTATATTTCTATGGACAGTCAAAATTTTGGAATATCGACATTTTCACGAATTTCTGTAAAAATGTTCAGAAGTGTGCAATTATCAAATAAATGCATTAAATATCGTTCTGACAATGGCGCGTGCGATTCTGCAGCATTCTTTCTGTTATGTACTCATTGGTTCTATTTTTTCTATGGACAGTCAAAATTTTGGAATATCGACATTTTCACGAATTCCGGTAAAAATGTTCAGATGTGTGCAATAATTAAATAAATGCATTAAATGTCGTTCTAGCAATGGCGCATGAGATTCTGCATTAATCATTCTGCTATAAACTCTATTTTTATTATGAACAGTCAAAATTTTGAAACATCGACATTTTCACGAGTTTCGGTAAAAATGTTCAGAAGTGTGCCATTATCAAATAAAAGCATTTAATGTCGTTCTAACAATGACGCATGGGATTCTGCATCAATCATTCTGCTATAAACTCTATTTTTTGTATGGACAGTCAAACTTTAGGGATATCGACATTTTTACGAATTTCTGTAAAAATGTTCAGAAGTGTACAATTATCAAATAAATGCATTAAATATCGTTCTGACAATGGCGCATGCGATGCTGCATCATCCATTCTGCTATTAAACTCATTGGCTCTATTTTTTCTATGGGCAGTCAAAGTTTTTGGGTATCGACATTTTCACGAATTTCTGTAAAAATTTTCAGATTTGTGAAATTAGCAAATAAATGCATTTAATGTCGTTTTGACAATGGCGTATGCGATTCTTCATCATCCATTCTGGTCTGGTAAAAATTTTGGGATATCGATATTTTCACGAATTTCTGTAAAAATGTTCAGAAGTGTGAAATTAGCAAATAAATGCATTTAATGTCGTTTTGACAATGGCGTATGCGATTCTTCATCATCCATTCTGCTATAAACTCATTTGTTCTATTTTTTATGGACAGTTTAAATTTTGGGATATCGACATTTTAACGAATTTCTGTGAAAATGTTCAGAAATGTGCAATTATCAAATAAATGCATTAAATATCGTTGTGACAATGGCGTATGCGATTCTGCATCATTCATTCTGCTATAAACTAATTGGTTCTAATTTCTCTATGGACAGTCAAAATTTTAGATATCGACATTTTCACGAATTTCTGTAAAAATGTTCAGAAGTGTGCAATTAGAAAATAAATGCAATAAGTATCGTTCTGGCAATGGCGTATGCGATTCTGCATTATTCATTCTGCTATAAACCCATTGGTTCTATTTTTTCTATGGACAGTCAAAATTTTGAGACATCGACATTTTCACGAATTTCTGTAAAAATGTTTAGAAGTGTGCAAATATCAAATAAATGAATTTAATATCGTTCCAACAATGACGCATGGGATTCTGCATCAATCATTCTGCTATAAACACTATTTTTTCTATGGACAGTCAAAATTTAGGGATATCGACATTTTTACGAATTTCTGTAAAAATTTTCAGAAGTGTGAAATTAGCAAATAAATGCATTTAATGTCGTTTTGACAATGGCGTATGCGATTCTTCATCATCCATTCTGCTATAAACTCATTTGTTCTATTTTTTTATGGACAGTTTAAATTTTGGGATATCGACATTTAACGAATTTCTGTGAAAATGTTCAGAAATGTGCAATTATCAAATAAATGCATTAAATATCGTTGTGACAATGGCGTATGCGATTCTGCATCATCCATTCTGCTATTAAACTCATTGGTTCTTTTTTTTCTATGGACAGTCAAAATTTTGGAATATCGACATTTTCACGAATTCCGGTAAAAATGTTCAGATGTGTGCAATAATTAAATAAATGCATTTAATGTCGTTCTAGCAATGGCGCATGAGATTCTGCATTAATCATTCTGCTATAAACACTATTTTTACTATGTACAGTCAAAATTTTGAGATATCGACATTTTTACGAATTTCTGTAAAAATTTTCAGAAGTGTGCAATTATCAAAAAAAAAACGTTAAGTATCGTTCATTATATTTCGTTCTGACAATGGCGTATGCGAATTTGCATCAATCATTCTGTATAAACTCATTGGTTCTATTTTTTCTATGGACAGTCAAAATTTTGGGATATCGACATTTTACGAATTTCTGTAAAAATGTTCAGAATTGTACAATTAACAAATAAATGCATTATATGTCGTTCTGCGATTCTGCATCATTCATTCTGCTATAAACTCATTGGTTCTATTTTTTCTGTGGACAGTCAAAGTTTTGGGATATCGACATTTTCACGAGTTTCGGTAAAAATGTTCAGAAGTGTGCAATTATCAAATTAATGCATTAAATATCGTGCTAACAATGACGCACGGGATTCTGCATCAATCATTCTGCTATAAACTCTATTTTTTCTATGGACAGTCAAAATTTAGGGATATCGACATTTTTACAAATTTCGGTAAAAATGTTCAGAAGTGTGCAATTATCAACTAAATGCATTAAATATCGTTCTGACGATGGCGCGTGCGATTCTGCAGCATTCGTTCTGCTATAAACTCATTGGTTCTATTTTTTCTATGGACAGTCAAAATTTTGGAATATCGACATTTTCACGAATTTCTGTAAAAATGTTTAGAAGTGTGCAATTATCAAATAAATGCATTAAATATCGTTCTGACAATAGCGCATGGGATTCTGCATCAATCATTCAGCTATAAACACTATTTGTTCTATGGACAGCCAAAATTTTGGGGTATTGGCATTTTTACGAATTTCTGTAAAAATGTTCAGAAGTGTGCAATTATCAAATAAATACATTAAATATCGTTCTGACTATGGCGCATGCGATTCTGCATCATCCATTCCGCTATTAAACTCATTGGTTCTTTTTTTGTATGGACAGTCGAAATTTTGGGATATCGACATTTTCACGAATTTCTGTAAAAATTTTCAGAAGTGTACAATTAGCAAATAAATGCATTAAATATCGTTCCGGCTATGGCGCATGCGATTCTGCATCATCCATTCTCCTATAAACTCATTGGTTCTATTTTTTCTATGGACAGTCAAAATTGTGAGTTATCGACATTTTTAAGAATTTCTGTAAAAATGTTCAAAAAATTGCAATTAGCAAATAAGTGCAGTATATGTCGTTCTGACAATGGCGTATGCGAATTTGCATCAATCATTCTGTATAAACTCATTGGTTCTATTTTTTCTATGGACAGTCAAAATTTTGGGATATCGACATTTTTCCGATTTTGGTAAAAATGTTCAGAAGTGTGCAATTAACAAATAAATGCATTTAATTTCATTCTGACAATGGCGTATGCTATTCTGCATCATCCATTCTGCTATAATCTCATTGGTTTATCTATCGCATGGTTCTATTTTTCTATGGACAGTCAAAATTTTGGGATATCGACATTTTTACGAATTTCTGTAAAAAGTGTGCAATTATCAAATAATACATTAAATATCGTTCTGACTATGGCGCATGCGATTCTGCATCATCCATTCTGCTATTAAACTCATTGGTTCTTTTTTTTCTATGGAAGTCAAAATTTTGGGATATCGACATTTTCACGAATTTGTGTACAAATTTTCAGAAGTGTACAATTAGCTAATAAATGCATTAAATATCGTTCCGACTATGGCGCATGCGATTCTGCATCATTCATTCTCCTATAAACTCATTGGTTCTATTTTTTCTATGGACAGTCAACATTTCGAGGTATCGACATTTTCACGAATCTCTGTAAAAATTTTCACAAGTGTGCAATTAGCAAATAAGTGCAGTATATGTCGTTCTGAAAATGGCGTATGCGAATTTGCATCAATCATTCTGTATAAACTCATTGGTTTTATTTTTTCTATGGACAGTCAAAATTTTGGGATATCGACATTTTTACGAATTTCTGTAAAAATGTTCAAAAGTGTGCAATTAGCAAATAAATGCATTTAATGTCGTTCTGACAATGGCGTATGCTATTCCGCATCATCCATTCTGCTATAAACTCTATTTTTTCTATGGACAGTCAAAATTTTGGGATATCGACATTTTTACGACTTTTTGTAAAAATGTTCAGATGTGTGCAATTATCAAATAAATGCATTAAATGTCGTTCTAGCAATGGCGCATGGGATTCTGCATCAATCATTCTGCTATAAACACTATTTTTACTATGGACAGTCAAAATTTTGAGATATCGAAATTTTTACGAATTTCTCTAAAAATTTTCAAAAGTGTGCAATTATCAAAAAAAAGCATTAAATATCGTTCTGACTATGGCGTATGCTATTCTGCATCATCCATTCTAATACAATTAGCTAATAAATGCATTAAATATCGTTCCGACTATGGCGCTTGCGATTCTGCATCATTCATTCTCCTATAAACTCATTGGTTCTATTTTTTCTATGGACAGTCAACATTTCGAGGTATCGACATTTTCACGAATCTCTGTAAAAATTTTCACAAGTGTGCAATTAGCAAATAAGTGCAGTATATGTCGTTCTGAAAATGGCGTATGCGAATTTGCATCAATCATTCTGTATAAACTCATTGGTTCTATTTTTTCTATTGACAGTCAAAATTTTGGGATATCGACATTGTCACGAATTTCTGTAAAAATGTTCAGATGTGTGCAATAAGCAAATTTCGTTCTGACAATTGCGCATGCGATTCTACAGCATTTGTTCTGCTATAAACTCATTGGTTCTATTTTTTCTATGGACAGTCAAAATTTTGGGATATCGACATTTTCACGAATTTCTGTAAAAATGTTTAGAAGTGTGCAATTATCAAATAAATGCATTAAATATCGTTCTGACAATGGCGCGTGCGATTTTGCAGCATTCTTTCTGTTATAAACTCATTGGTTCTATTTTTTCTATGGACACTCAAAATTTTGGGGTATCGACATTTTTACGAATTTCTGTAAAAATTTTCAGAAGTGTGCAATTAGCAAATAAATGCATTAAATATCGTTCTGACTATGGCGCATGCGATTCTGCATCATCCGTTCTGCTTAAACCCATTGGTTCTATTTTTTCTATGGACAGTCAAAATTTTGGGGCATCGACATTTTTACGAATTTCTGTAAAAATGTTCAGAAGTGTGCAATTAACAAATAAATGCATTATATGTCGTTCTGCGATTCTGCATCATTCATTCTGCTATAAACTCATTGGTTCTATTTTTTCTATGGACAGTCAAATTTTGGTATATCGACATTTTCACGAGTTTCGGTAAAAATGTTTAGAAGTGTGCAAATATCAAATAAATGAATTTAATGTCGTTCCAACAATGACGCATGGGATTCTGCATCAATCATTCTGCTATAAACACTATTTTTTCTATGGACAGTCAAAATTTAGGGATATCGACATTTTTACGAATTTCTGTAAAAATGTTCAGAAGTGTGCAATTATCAAATAAATACATTAAATATCGTTCTGACAATGGCGCATGCGATTCTGCAGCATTCGTTCTGCTATAAACTCATTGGTTCTATATTTCTATGGACAGTCAAAATTTTGGAATATCGACATTTTCACGAATTTCTGTAAAAATGTTTAGAAGTGTGCATTTATCAAATAAATGCATTAAATATCGTTCTGACAATGGCGCGTGCGATTCTGCAGCTTTCGTTCTGTTATGAACTCATTGGTTCTATTTTTTCTATGGACAGTCAAAATTTTGGAATATCGACATTTTCACGAATTCCGGTAAAAATGTTCAGATGTGTGCAATAATTAAATAAATGCATTAAATGTCGTTCTAGCAATGGCGCATGAGATTCTGCATCAATCATTCTGCTATGAACTCTATTTTTATTATGGACAGTCATTAAATATCGTTCTGACAATGGCGCGTGCGATTCTGCAGCATTCGTTCTGTTATGAACTCATTGGTTCTACTTTTTCTATGGACAGTCAAAATTTTGGAATATCGACATTTTCAAGAATTCCGATAAAAATGTTCAGATGTGTGCAATAATTAAATAAATGCATTAAATGTCGTCCTAGCAATGGCGCATGAGATTCTGCATCAATCATTCTGCTATAAACTCTATTTTTATTATGGACAGTCAAAATTTTAAAACATCGACATTTTCACGAGTTTCGGTAAAAATGTTCAGAAGTGTGCCATTATCAAATAAAAGCATTAAATGTCGTTCTAACAATGACGCATGGGATTCTGCATCAATCATTCTGCTATAAACTCAATTTTTTCTATGGACAGTCAAAATTTAGGGATATCGACATTTTTACGAATTTCTGTAAAAATGTTCAGAAGTGTGCAATTATCAAATAAATGCATTAAATATCGTTCTGACAATGGCGCATGCGATTCTGCATCATCCATTCTGCTATTAAACTCATTGGTTCTATTTTTTCTATGGGCAGTCAAAATTTTTGGGTATCGACATTTTCACGAATTTCTGTAAAAATTTTTAGATTTGTGAAATTAGCAAATAAATGCATTTAATGTCGTTTTGACAATGGCGTATGCGATTCTTCATCATCCATTCTGGTCTGGTCAAAATTTTGGAATATCGATATTTTCACGAATTTCTGTAAAAATGTTCAGAAGTGTGAAATTAGCAAATAAATGCATTTAATGTCGTTTTGACAATGGCGTATGCGATTCTGTATCATTCATTCTGCTATAAACTCATTGGTTCTAATTTCTCTATGGACAGTAAAATTTTGGGATATCGACATTTTTACGAATTTCTGTAAAAATGTTCAGAAGTGTGCAATTATCAAATAAATGCATTAAATTTCGTTCTGACAATGGCGCGTGCGATTCTGCAGCATTCGTTCTGCTATAAACTCATTGGTTCTATTTTTTCTATGGACAGTCAAAATTTTGGAATATCGACATTTTCACGAATTTCTGTAAAAATGTTTAGAAGTGTGAAATATTATCAAATAAATGCATTAAATATCGTTCTGACAATGGCGAGTGCGATTCTGCGCATTCGTTCTCTTATAAACTCATTGGTTCTATTTTTTCTATGGTCAGTCAAAATTTTGGGGTATCGACATTTTCACGAATTTCGGTACAAATGTTCAGAAGTGTGCAATTAACAAATAAATGTATTAAATATCGTTCTGACACTGGCGCATGGGATTCTGCATCAATCATTCCGCTTTAAACTCATTGGTTCTATTTTTTTATGGACAGTTTAAATTTTGGGATATCGACATTTTAACGAATTTCTGTAAAAATGTTCAGAAGTGTGCAATTAGCAAATAAATGCAATAAGTATCGTTCTGGCAATGGCGTATGCGATTCTGCATCATTCATTCTGCTATAAACTCATTGGTTCTATTATTTCTATGGACAGTCAAAATTGTGACACATCGACATTTTCACAAATTTCTGTAAAAATGTTCAGAAGTGTGCAATTATCGAATAAATGTATTAAATGTCGTTCTAGCAATGGCGCATGGGATTCTGCATCAATCATTCTGCTATAAACTCTATTTTTACTATGGACAGTCAAAATTTTGAGATATCGACATTTTTACGAATTTCTGTAAAAATTTTCAGAAGTGTGCAATTATTAAAAAAAAAAGCATTAAATATCGTTCTGACTATGCCGCATGCGATTCTGCATCATCCATTCTGCTATAAACTCATTGGTTCTATTTTTTCTACGGACATTCAAAATTTTGGGATATCGACATTTTCACGAATTTCTGTAAAAATGTTCAGAAGTGTGCAATTAGCAAATAAATGCAATAAGTATCGTTCTGGCAATGGCGTATGCGATTCTGCATCATTCATTCTGCTATAAACTCATTGGTTCTATTATTTCTATGGACAGTCAAAATTGTGACACATCGACATTTTCACAAATTTCGGTAAAAATGTTCAGAAGTGTGCAATTATCAAATAAATGCATTAAATGTCGTTCTAACAGTGACGCATGGGATTCTGCATCAATCATTCTGCTATAAACTCTATTTTTTCTATGGACAGTCAAAATTTTGGAATATGGACATTTTTACGAATTTCTGTAAAAATGTTCAGAAGTGTGCAATTATCAAATAAATGCATTAAATTTCGTGCTGACAATGGCGCGTGCGATTCTGCGCATTCGTTCTCTTATAAACTCATTGGTTCTATTTTTTCTATGGTCAGTCAAAATTTTGGAATATCGACATTTTCACGAATTTCGGTAAAAATGTTTAGAAGTGTGAAATTATCAAATAAATGCATTAAATATCGTTCTGACAATGGCGCGTGCGATTCTGCGCATTCGTTCTCTTATCAACTCATTGGTTCTATTTTTTCTATGGACAGTCAAAATTTTGGAATATCGACATTTTCACGAATTTCTGTAAAAATGTTTAGAAGTGTGAAATTATCAAATAAATGCGTTAAATATCGTTCTGACAATGGCGCGTGCGATTCTGCATCATTCATTCTGCTATAAACTCATTGGTTCTATTATTTCTATGGACAGTCAAAATTGTGACACATCGACATTTTCACAAATTTCTGTAAAAATGTTCAGAAGTGTGCAATTATCGAATAAATGCATTAAATGTCATTCTAGCAATGGCGCATGGGACTCTGCATCAGTCATTATGCTATAAACTCTATTTTTATTATGGACAGTCAAAATTTTGAGACATCGACATTTTTACGAATTTCTGTAAAAATGTTCAGAAGTGTGCCATTATCAAATAAATGCATTTAGTATCGTTCTGACGATGGCGCATGCGATTCTGCATCATCCATTCTGCTATTAAACTCATTGGTTCTATTTTTTCTATGGGCAGTCAAAGTTTTGGGGTATCGACATTTTCACGAATTTCTGTACAAATGTTCAGAAGTGTGCAATTAGCAAATAAGTGCAAAAAATATCGTTCTGACAATGGCGTATTTGTGAAATTAGCAAATAAATGCATTTAATGCCGTTTTGACAATGGCGTATGCGATTCTTCATCATCCATTCTGGTCTGGTCAAAATTTTGGGATATCGATATTTTCACGAATTTCTGTAAAAATGTTCAGAAGTGTGAAATTAGCAAATAAATGCATTTAATGTCGTTTTGACAATGGCGTATGCGATTCTGTATCATTCATTCTGCTATAAACTCATTGGTTCTAATTTCTCTATAGACAGTAAAATTTTGGGATATCGACATTTTTACGAATTTCTGTAAAAATGTTCAGAAGTGTGCAATTATCAAATAAATGCATTAAATTTCGTTCTGACAATGGCGCGTGCGATTCTGCAGCATTCGTTCTGCTATAAACTCATTGGTTCTATTTTTTCTATGGTCAGTCAAAATTTTGGGGTATCGACATTTTCACGAATTTCGGTAAAAATGTTCAGAAGTGTGCAATTAACAAATAAATGTATTAAATATCGTTCAATCATCCTGCTTTAAACTCATTGGTTCTATTTCTTTTATGGACAGTTTAAATTTTGGGATATCGACATTTTAACGAATTTCTGTAAAAATGTTCAGAAGTGTGCAATTATCGAATAAATGTATTAAATGTCGTTCTAGCAATGGCGCATGGGATTCTGCATCAATCATTCTGCTATAAACTCTATTTTTACTATGGACAGTCAAAATTTTGAGATATCGACATTTTTACGAATTTCTGTAAAAATTTTCAGAAGTGTGCAATTATTAAAAAAAAAGCATTAAATATCGTTCTGACTATGGCGCATGCGATTCTGCATCATCCATTCTGCTATAAACTCATTGGTTCTATTTTTTCTACGGACATTCAAAATTTTGGGATATCGACATTTTCACGAATTTCTGTAAAAATGTTCAGAAGTGTGCAATTAGCAAATAAATGCAATAAGTATCGTTCTGGCAATGGCGTATGCGATTCTGCATCATTCATTCTGCTATAAACTCATTGGTTCTATTATTTCTATGGACAGTCAAAATTGTGAGACATCGACATTTTCACAAATTTCGGTAAAAATGTTCAGAAGTGTGCAATTATCAAATAAATGCATTAAATGTCGTTCTAACAATGACGCATGGGATTCTGCATCAATCATTCTGCTATAAACTCTATTTTTTCTATGGACAGTCAAAATTTTGGAATATCGACATTTTTACGAATTTCTGTAAAAATGTTCAGAAGTGTGCAATTATCAAATAAATGCATTAAATTTCGTGCTGACAATGGCGCGTGCGATTCTGCGCATTCGTTCTCTTATAAACTCATTGGTTCTATTTTTTCTATGGTCAGTCAAAATTTTGGAATATCGACATTTTCACGAATTTCGGTAAAAATGTTCAGATGTGTGCAATAATTAAATAAATGCATTAAATGTCATTCTAGCAATGGCGCATGGGACTCTGCATCAGTCATTATGCTATAAACTCTATTTTTATTATGGACAGTCAAAATTTTGAGACATCGACATTTTTACGAATTTCTGTAAAAATGTTCAGAAGTGTGCCATTATCAAATAAATGCATTTAGTATCGTTCTGACTATGGCGCATGCGATTCTGCATCATCCATTCTGCTATTAAACTCATTGGTTCTATTTTTTCTATGGGCAGTCAAAGTTTTGGGGTATCGACATTTTCACGAATTTCTGTACAAATGTTCAGAAGTGTGCAATTAGCAAATAAGTGCAAAAAATATCGTTCTGACAATGGCGTATTTGTGAAATTAGCAAATAAATGCATTTAATGCCGTTTTGACAATGGCGTATGCGATTCTTCATCATCCATTCTGGTCTGGTCAAAATTTTGGGATATCGATATTTTCACGAATTTCTG
Source organism: Musca domestica (assembly GCF_030504385.1). Classification (NCBI taxonomy): domain Eukaryota; kingdom Metazoa; phylum Arthropoda; class Insecta; order Diptera; family Muscidae; genus Musca; species Musca domestica. The sequence goes on from NW_026712258.1 coordinate 25,866, forward strand.
TAAAAATGTTCAGAAGTGTGAAATTAGCAAATAAATGCATTTATTGTCGTTTTGACAATGGCGTATGCGATTCTTCATCATCCATTCTGCTATAAACTCATTGGTTCTATTTTTTTATGGACAGTTTAAATTTTGGGATATCGACATTTTAACGAATTTCTGTGAAAATGTTCAGAAATGTGCAATTATCAAATAAATGCATTAAATATCGTTGTGACAATGGCGTATGCGATTCTGCATCATTCATTCTGCTATAAACTAATTGGTTCTAATTTCTCTATGGACAGTCAAAATTTTAGATATCGACATTTTCACGAATTTCTGTAAAAATGTTCAGAAGTGTGCAATTAGCAAATAAATGCAATAAGTATCGTTCTGGCAATGGCGTATGCGATTCTGCATCATTCATTCTGCTATAAACCCATTGGTTCTATTTTTTCTATGGACAGTCAAAATTTTGAGACATCGACATTTTCACGAATTTCTGTAAAAATGTTTAGAAGTGTGCAAATATCAAATAAATGAATTTAATATCGTTCCAACAATGACGCATGGGATTCTGCATCAATCATTCTGCTATAAACACTATTTTTTCTATGGACAGTCAAAATTTAGGGATATCGACATTTTTACGAATTTCTGTAAAAATGTTCAGAAGTGTGCAATTATCAAATAAATGCATTAAATATCGTTCTGACAATGGCGCGTGCGATTCTGCAGCATTCGTTCTGCTATAAACTCATTGGTTCTATATTTCTATGGACAGTCAAAATTTTGGAATATCGACATTTTCACGAATTTCTGTAAAAATGTTTAGAAGTGTGCAATTATCAAATAAATGCATTAAATATCGTTCTGACAATGGCGCGTGCGATTCTGCAGCATTCTTTCTGTTATGTACTCATTGGTTCTATTTTTTCTATGGACAGTAAAAATTTTGGAATATCGACATTTTCACGAATTCCGGTAAAAATGTTCAGATGTGTGCAATAATTAAATAAATGCATTAAATGTCGTTCTAGCAATGGCGCATGAGATTCTGCATTAATCATTCTGCTATAAACTCTATTTTTATTATGAACAGTCAAAATTTTGAAACATCGACATTTTCACGAGTTTCGGTAAAAATGTTCAGAAGTGTGCCATTATCAAATAAAAGCATTTAATGTCGTTCTAACAATGACGCATGGGATTCTGCATCAATCATTCTGCTTTAAACTCTATTTTTTGTATGGACAGTCAAACTTTAGGGATATCGACATTTTTACGAATTTCTGTAAAAATGTTCAGAAGTGTGCAATTATCAAATAAATGCATTAAATATCGTTCTGACAATGGCGCATGCGATTCTGCATCATCCATTCTGCTATTAAACTCATTGGCTCTATTTTTTCTATGGGCAGTCAAAGTTTTTGGGTATCGACATTTTCACGAATTTCTGTAAAAATTTTCAGATTTGTGAAATTAGCAAATAAATGCATTTAATGTCGTTTTGACAATGGCGTATGCGATTCTTCATCATCCATTCTGGTCTGGTAAAAATTTTGGGATATCGATATTTTCACGAATTTCTGTAAAAATGTTCAGAAGTGTGAAATTAGCAAATAAATGCATTTAATGTCGTTTTGGCAATGGCGTATGCGATTCTTCATCATCCATTCTGCTATAAACTCATTGGTTCTATTTTTTTATGGACAGTTTAAATTTTGGGATATCGACATTTTAACGAATTTCTGTGAAAATGTTCAGAAATGTGCAATTATCAAATAAATGCATTAAATATCGTTGTGACAATGGCGTATGCGATTCTGCATCATTCATTCTGCTATAAACTAATTGGTTCTAATTTCTCTATGGACAGTCAAAATTTTAGATATCGACATTTTCACGAATTTCTGTAAAAATGTTCAGAAGTGTGCAATTAGCAAATAAATGCAATAAGTATCGTTCTGGCAATGGCGTATGCGATTCTGCATCATTCATTCTGCTATAAACCCATTGGTTCTATTTTTTCTATGGACAGTCAAAATTTTGAGACATCGACATTTTCACGAATTTCTGTAAAAATGTTCAGAAGTGTGCAATTATCAAATAAATGCATTAAATGTCGTTCTAATAATGAAGCATGGGATTCTGCATCAATCATTCTGCTATAAACTCTATTTTTTCTATGGACTGTCAAAATTTAGGGATATCGACATTTTTACGAATTTCTGTAAAAATGTTCAGAAGTGTGCAATTATCAAATAAATGCATTAAATATCTTTCTGACAATGGCGCGTGCGATTCTGCAGCATTCGTTCTGCTATAAACTCATTGGTTCTATATTTCTATGACAGTCAAAATTGTGACACATCGACATTTTCACAAATTTCGGTAAAAATGTTCAGAAGTGTGCAATTATCAAATAAATGCATTAAATGTCGTTCTAACAGTGACGCATGGGATTCTGCATCAATCATTCTGCTATAAACTCTATTTTTTCTATGGACAGTCAAAATAAATGCATTAAATTTCGTGCTGACAATGGCGCGTGCGATTCTGCGCATTCGTTCTCTTATAAACTCATTGGTTCTATTTTTTCTATGGTCAGTCAAAATTTTGGAATATCGACATTTTCACGAATTTCGGTAAAAATGTTTAGAAGTGTGAAATTATCAAATAAATGCATTAAATATCGTTCTGACAATGGCGCGTGCGATTCTGCGCATTCGTTCTCTTATCAACTCATTGGTTCTATTTTTTCTATGGACAGTCAAAATTTTGGAATATCGACATTTTCACGAATTTCTGTAAAAATGTTTAGAAGTGTGAAATTATCAAATAAATGCGTTAAATATCGTTCTGACAATGGCGCGTGCGATTCTGCGCATTCGTTCTCTTATAAACTCATTGGTTCTATTTTTTCTATGGTCAGTCAAAATTTTGGAATATCGACATTTTCACGAATTTCGGTAAAAATGTTCAGATGTGTGCAATAATTAAATAAATGCATTAAATGTCATTCTAGCAATGGCGCATGGGACTCTGCATCAGTCATTATGCTATAAACTCTATTTTTATTATGGACAGTCAAAATTTTGAGACATCGACATTTTTACGAATTTCTGTAAAAATGTTCAGAAGTGTGCCATTATCAAATAAATGCATTTAGTATCGTTCTGACTATGGCGCATGCGATTCTGCATCATTTATTATTATTTATTTTCAAGAATTCCGGTAAAAATGTTCAGATGTGTGCAATAATTAAATAAATGCATTAAATGTCATTCTAGCAATGGCGCATGGGACTCTGCATCAGTCATTATGCTATAAACTCTATTTTTATTATGGACAGTCAAAATTTTGAGACATCGACATTTTTACGAATTTCTGTAAAAATGTTCAGAAGTGTGCAATTATCAAATAAATGCATTAAATTTCGTTCTGACAATGGCGCGTGCGATTCTGCAGCATTCGTTCTGCTATAAACTCATTGGTTCTATTTTTTCTATGGTCAGTCAAAATTTTGGGGTATCGAAATTTTCACGAATTTCGGTAAAAATGTTCAGAAGTGTGCAATTAACAAATAAATGTATTAAATATCGTTCAATCATTCTGCTTTAAACTCATTGGTTCTATTTCTTTTATGGACAGTTTAAATTTTGGGATATCGACATTTTAACGAATTTCTGTAAAAATGTTCAGAAGTGTGCAATTATCGAATAAATGTATTAAATGTCGTTCTAGCAATGGCGCATGGGATTCTGCATCAATCATTCTGCTATAAACTCTATTTTTACTATGGACAGTCAAAATTTTGAGATATCGACATTTTTACGAATTTCTGTAAAAATTTTCAGAAGTGTGCAATTATTAAAAAAAAGCATTAATTATCATTCTGACTATGGCGCATGCGATTCTGCACCATCCATTCTGCTATAAACTCATTGGTTCTATTTTTCTACGGACATTCAAAATTTTGGGATATCGACATTTTCACGAATTTCTGTAAAAATGTTCAGAAGTGTGCAATTAGCAAATAAATGCAATAAGTATCGTTCTGGCAATGGCGTATGCGATTCTGCATCATTCATTCTGCTATAAACTCATTGGTTCTATTATTTCTATGGACAGTCAAAATTGTGAGACATCGACATTTTCACAAATTTCGGTAAAAATGTTCAGAAGTGTGCAATTATCAAATAAATGCATTAAATGTCGTTCTAACAATGACGCATGGGATTCTGCATCAATCATTCTGCTATAAACTCTATTTTTTCTATGGACAGTCAAAATTTTGGAATATCGACATTTTTACGAATTTCTGTAAAAATGTTCAGAAGTGTGCAATTATCAAATAAATGCATTAAATTTCGTGCTGACAATGGCGCGTGCGATTCTGCGCATTCGTTCTCTTATAAACTCATTGGTTCTATTTTTTCTATGGTCAGTCAAAATTTTGGAATATCGACATTTTCACGAATTTCGGTAAAAATGTTTAGAAGTGTGAAATTATCAAATAAATGCATTAAATATCGTTCTGACAATGGCGCGTGCGATTCTGCGCATTCGTTCTCTTATAAACTCATTGGTTCTATTTTTTCTATGGACAGTCAAAATTTTGGAATATCGACATTTTCACGAATTTCTGTAAAAATGTTTAGAAGTGTCAAATTATCAAATAAATGCATTAAATATCGTTCTGACAATGGCGCGTGCGATTCTGCGCATTCGTTCTCTTATAAACTCATTGGTTCTATTTTTTCTATGGTCAGTCAAAATTTTGGAATATCGACATTTTCACGAATTTCGGTAAAAATGTTCAGATGTGTGCAATAATTAAATAAATGCATTAAATGTCATTCTAGCAATGGCGCATGGGACTCTGCATCAGTCATTATGCTACAAACTCTATTTTTATTATGGACAGTCAAAATTTTGAGACATCGACATTTTTACGAATTTCTGTAAAAATGTTCAGAAGTGTGCCATTATCAAATAAATGCATTTAGTATCGTTCTGACTATGGCGCATGCGATTCTGCATCATCCATTCTGCTATTAAACTCATTGGTTCTATTTTTTCTATGGGCAGTCAAAGTTTTGGGGTATCGACTTTTTCACGAATTTCTGTACAAATGTTCAGAAGTGTGCAATTAGCAAATAAGTGCAAAAAATATCGTTCTGACAATGGCGTATTTGTGAAATTAGCAAATAAATGCATTTAATGCCGTTTTGACAATGGCGTATGCGATTCTTCATCATCCATTCTGGTCTGGTCAAAATTTTGGGATATCGATATTTTCACGAATTTCTGTAAAAATGTTCAGAAGTGTGAAATTAGCAAATAAATGCATTTAATGTCGTTTTGACAATGGCGTATGCGATTCTTCATCATCCATTCTGCTATAAACTCATTGGTTCTATTTTTTTATGGACAGTTTAAATTTTGGGATATCGACATTTTTACGAATTTCTGTGAAAATGTTCAGAAATGTGCAATTATCAAATAAATGCATTAAATATCGTTGTGACAATGGCGTATGCGATTCTGCATCATTCATTCTGCTATAAACTAATTGGTTCTAATTTCTCTATGGACAGTCAAAATTTTAGATATCGACATTTTCACGAATTTCTGTAAAAATGTTCAGAAGTGTGCAATTAGCAAATAAATGCAATAAGTATCGTTCTGGCAATGGCGTATGCGATTCTGCATCATTCATTCTGCTATAAACCCATTGGTTCTATTTTTTCTATGGACAGTCAAAATTTTGAGACATCGACATTTTCACGAATTTCTGTAAAAATGTTTAGAAGTGTGCAAATATCAAATAAATGAATTTAATATCGTTCCAACAATGACGCATGGGATTCTGCATCAATCATTCTGCTATTAAACTCATTGGCTCTATTTTTTCTATGGGCAGTCAAAGTTTTTGGGTATCGACATTTTCACGAATTTCTGTAAAAATTTTCAGATTTGTGAAATTAGCAAATAAATGCATTTAATGTCGTTTTGACAATGGCGTATGCGATTCTTCATCATCCATTCTGGTCTGGTAAAAATTTTGGGATATCGATATTTTCACGAATTTCTGTAAAAATGTTCAGAAGTGTGAAATTAGCAAATAAATGCATTTAATGTCGTTTTGACAATGGCGTATGCGATTCTTCATCATCCATTCTGCTATAAACTCATTGGTTCTATTTTTTTATGGACAGTTTAAATTTTGGGATATCGACATTTTAACGAATTTCTGTGAAAATGTTCAGAAATGTGCAATTATCAAATAAATGCATTAAATATCGTTGTGACAATGGCGTATGCGATTCTGCATCATTCATTCTGCTATAAACTAATTGGTTCTAATTTCTCTATGGACAGTCAAAATTTTAGATATCGACATTTTCACGAATTTCTGTAAAAATGTTCAGAAGTGTGCAATTAGCAAATAAATGCAATAAGTATCGTTCTGGCAATGGCGTATGCGATTCTGCATCATTCATTCTGCTATAAACCCATTGGTTCTATTTTTTCTATGGACAGTCAAAATTTTGAGACATCGACATTTTCACGAATTTCTGTAAAAATGTTTAGAAGTGTGCAAATATCAAATAAATGAATTTAATATCGTTCCAATAATGACGCATGGGATTCTGCATCAATCATTCTGCTATAAACACTATTTTTTCTATGGACAGTCAAAATTTAGGGATATCGACATTTTTACGAATTTCTGTAAAAATGTTCAGAAGTGTGCAATTATCAAATAAATGCATTAAATATCGTTCTGACAATGGCGCGTGCGATTCTGCAGCATTCGTTCTGCTATAAACTCATTGGTTCTATATTTCTATGGACAGTCAAAATTTTGGAATATCGACATTTTCACGAATTTCTGTAAAAATGTTTAGAAGTGTGCAATTATCAAATAAATGCATTAAATATCGTTCTGACAATGGCGCGTGCGATTCTGCAGCATTCTTTCTGTTATGTACTCATTGGTTCTATTTTTTCTATGGACAGTAAAAATTTTGGAATATCGACATTTTCACGAATTCCGGTAAAAATGTTCAGATGTGTGCAATAATTAAATAAATGCATTAAATGTCGTTCTAGCAATGGCGCATGAGATTCTGCATTAATCATTCTGCTATAAACTCTATTTTTATTTTGAAACATCGACATTTTCACGAGTTTCGGTAAAAATGTTCAGAAGTGTGCCATTATCAAATAAAAGCATTTAATGTCGTTCTAACAATGACGCATGGGATTCTGCATCAATCATTCTGCTATAAACTCTATTTTTTGTATGGACAGTCAAACTTTAGGGATATCGACATTTTTACGAATTTCTGTAAAAATGTTCAGAAGTGTGCAATTATCAAATAAATGCATTAAATATCGTTCTGACAATGGCGCATGCGATTCTGCATCATCCATTCTGCTATTAAACTCATTGGCTCTATTTTTTCTATGGGCAGTCAAAGTTTTTGGGTATCGACATTTTCACGAATTTCTGTAAAAATTTTCAGATTTGTGAAATTAGCAAATAAATGCATTTAATGTCGTTTTGACAATGGCGTATGCGATTCTTCATCATCCATTCTGGTCTGGTAAAAATTTTGGGATATCGATATTTTCACGAATTTCTGTAAAAATGTTCAGAAGTGTGAAATTAGCAAATAAATGCATTTAATGTCGTTTTGACAATGGCGTATGCGATTCTTCATCATCCATTCTGCTATAAACTCATTGGTTCTATTTTTTTATGGACAGTTTAAATTTTGGGATATCGACATTTTAACGAATTTCTGTGAAAATGTTCAGAAATGTGCAATTATCAAATAAATGCATTAAATATCGTTGTGACAATGGCGTATGCGATTCTGCATCATTCATTCTGCTATAAACTAATTGGTTCTAATTTCTCTATGGACAGTCAAAATTTTAGATATCGACATTTTCACGAATTTCTGTAAAAATGTTCAGAAGTGTGCAATTAGCAAATAAATGCAATAAGTATCGTTCTGGCAATGGCGTATGCGATTCTGCATCATTCATTCTGCTATAAACCCATTGGTTCTATTTTTTCTATGGACAGTCAAAATTTTGAGACATCGACATTTTCACGAATTTCTGTAAAAATGTTCAGAAGTGTGCAATTATCAAATAAATGCATTAAATGTCGTTTTAATAATGAAGCATGGGATTCTACATCAATCATTCTGCTATAAACTCTATTTTTTCTATGGACTGTCAAAATTTAGGGATATCGACATTTTTACGAATTTCTGTAAAAATGTTCAGAAGTGTGCAATTATCAAATAAATGCATTAAATATCGTTCTGACAATGGCGCGTGCGATTCTGCAGCATTCGTTCTGCTATAAACTCATTGGTTCTATATTTCTATGGACAGTCAAAATTTTGGAATATCGACATTTTCACGAATTTCTGTAAAAATGTTTAGAAGTGTGCATTTATCAAATAAATGCATTAAATATCTTTCTGACAATGGCGCGTGCGATTCTGCAGCTTTCGTTCTGTTATGAACTCATTGGTTCTATTTTTTCTATGGACAGTCAAAATTTTGGAATATCGACATTTTCACGAATTCCGGTAAAAATGTTCAGATGTGTGCAATAATTAAATAAATGCATTAAATGTCGTTCTAGCAATGGCGCATGAGATTCTGCATCAATCATTCTGCTATAAACTCTATTTTTATTATGGACAGTCATTAAATATCGTTCTGACAATGGCGCGTGCGATTCTGCAGCATTCGTTCTGTTATGAACTCATTGGTTCTATTTTTTCTATGGACAGTCAAAATTTTGGAATATCGACATTTTCAAGAATTCCGGTAAAAATGTTCAGATTTGTGCAATAATTAAATAAATGCATTAAATGTCGTCCTAGCAATGGCGCATGGGATTCTGCATCAATCGTTCTGTTATAAACACTATTTTTTCTATGGACAGTCAAAATTTTGGGATATCGACATTGTCACGAATTTCTGTAAAAATGTTCAGAAGTGTGCAATAAGCAAATTTCGTTCTGACAATTGCGCATGCGATTCTGCAGCATTTTTTCTGCTATAAACTCATTGGTTCTATTTTTTCTATGGACAGTCAAAATTTTGGGATATCGACATTTTCACGAATTTCTGTAAAAATGTTTAGAAGTGTGCAATTATCAAATAAATGCATTAAATATCGTTCTGACAATGGCGCGTGCGATTTTGCAGCATTCTTTCTGTTATAAACTCATTGGTTCTATTTTTTCTATGGACACTGAAAATTTTGGGGTATCGACATTTTTACGAATTTCTGTAAAAATTTTCAGAAGTGTGCAATTAGCAAATAAATGCATTAAATATCGTTCTGACTATGGCGCATGCGATTCTGCATCATCCGTTCTGCTTAAACCCATTGGTTCTATTTTTTCTATGGACAGTCAAAATTTTGAGGCATCGACATTTTTACGAATTTCTGTAAAAATGTTCAGAAGTGTGCAATTAACAAATAAATGCATTAAATATCGTTCTGCATCAATCATTCTGCTATAAACACTATTTTTACTATGTACAGTCAAAATTTTGAGATATCGACATTTTTACGAATTTCTGTAAAAATTTTCAGAAGTGTGCAATTATCAAAAAAAAAAAAAAACGTTAAATATCGTTCTGACTATGGCGCATGCGATTCTTCATCATCCATTCTGCTTTAAACTCTTTGGTTCTATTTTTTCTACGGACAATCAAAATTGTGGGATATCGACAATTTCACGAATTTCTGTAAAAATGTTCAGAAGTGTGCAATAAGCAAATTTCGTTCTGACAATTGCGCATGCGATTCTGCAGCATTTGTTCTGCTATAAACTCATTGGTTCTATTTTTTCTATGGACAGTGAAAATTTTGAGGCATCGACATTTACACGAATCTCTAAAAAAAAAATGTTCAGATATGTGCAATTAGCAAATAAATGCATTATATTTCGTTCTGACAATGGCGTATGCGAATTTGTATCAATCATTCTGTATAAACTCATTGGTTCTATTTTTTCTATGGACAGTCAAAATTTTGGGATATCGACATTTTTACGAATTTCTGTAAAAATGTTCAGAATTGTACAATTAACAAATAAATGCATTATATGTCGTTCTGCGATTCTGCATCATTCATTCTGCTATAAACTCATTGGTTCTATTTTTTCTATGGACAGTCAAAGTTTTGGGATATCGACATTTTCACGAGTTTCGGTAAAAATGTTCAGAAGTGTGCAATTATCAAATTAATGCATTAAATATCGTGCTAACAATGACGCACGGGATTCTGCATCAATCATTCTGCTATAAACTCTATTTTTTCTATGGACAGTCAAAATTTAGGGATATCGACATTTTTACGAATTTCGGTAAAAATGTTCAGAAGTGTGCAATTATCAACTAAATGCATTAAATATCGTTCTGACGATGGCGCGTGCGATTCTGCAGCATTCGTTCTGCTATAAACTCATTGGTTCTATTTTTTCTATGGACAGTCAAAATTTTGGAATATCGACATTTTCACGAATTTCTGTAAAAATGTTTAGAAGTGTGCAATTATCAAATAAATGCATTAAATATCGTTCTGACAATAGCGCATGGGATTCTGCATCAATCATTCAGCTATAAACACTATTTGTTGTATGGACAGCCAAAATTTTGGGGTATTGGCATTTTTACGAATTTCTGTAAAAATGTTCAGAAGTGTGCAATTATCAAATAAATACATTAAATATCGTTCTGACTATGGCGCATGCGATTCTGCATCATCCATTCCGCTATTAAACTCATTGGTTCTTTTTTTCTATGGACAGTCGAAATTTTGGGATATCGACATTTTCACGAATTTCTGTAAAAATTTTCAGAAGTGTACAATTAGCAAATAAATGCATTAAATATCGTTCCGGCTATGGCGCATGCGATTCTGCATCATCCATTCTCCTATAAACTCATTGGTTCTATTTTTTCTATGGACAGTCAAAATTGTGAGTTATCGACATTTTTAAGAATTTCTGTAAAAATGTTCAGAAAATTGCAATTAGCAAATAAGTGCAGTATATGTCGTTCTGACAATGGCGTATGCGAATTTGCATCAATCATTCTGTATAAACTCATTGGTTCTATTTTTTCTATGGACAGTCAAAATTTTGGGATATCGACATTTTTCCGATTTTGGTAAAAATGTTCAGAAGTGTGCAATTAACAAATAAATGCATTTAATTTCATTCTGACAATGGCGTATGCTATTCTGCATCATCCATTCTGCTATAATCTCATTGGTTTATCTATCGCATGGTTCTATTTTTTCTATGGACAGTCAAAATTTTGGGATATCGACATTTTTACGAATTTCTGTAAAAAGTGTGCAATTATCAACTAAATACATTAAATATCGTTCTGACTATGGCGTATGCTATTCTGCATCATCCATTCTAATACAATTAGCTAATAAATACATTAAATATCGTTCCGACTATGGCGCATGCGATTCTGCATCATTCATTCTCCTATAAACTCATTGGTTCTATTTTTTCTATGGACAGTCAACATTTCGAGGTATCGACATTTTCACGAATCTCTGTAAAAATTTTCACAAGTGTGCAATTAGCAAATAAGTGCAGTATATGTCGTTCTGAAAATGGCGTATGCGAATTTGCATCAATCATTCTGTATAAACTCATTGGTTTTATTTTTTCTATGGACAGTCAAAATTTTGGGATATCGACATTTTTACGAATTTCTGTAAAAATGTTCAAAAGTGTGCAATTAGCAAATAAATGCATTTAATGTCGTTCTGACAATGGCGTATGCGATTCCGCATCATCCATTCTGCTATAAACTCTATTTTTTCTATGGACAGTCAAAATTTTGGGATATCGACATTTTTACGAATTTTTGTAAAAATGTTCAGATGTGTGCAATTATCAAATAAATGCATTAAATGTCGTTCTAGCAATGGCGCATGGGATTCTGCATCAATCATTCTGCTATAAACACTAATTTTACTATGGACAGTCAAAATTTTGAGATATCGAAATTTTTACGAATTTCTCTAAAAATTTTCAGAAGTGTGCAATTATCAAAAAAAAGCATTAAATATCGTTCTGACTATGGCGTATGCTATTCTGCATCATCCATTCTAATACAATTAGCTAATAAATGCATTAAATGTCGTTCTAGCAATGGCGCATGGGATTCTGCATCAATCATTCTGCTATAAACACTATTTTTACTATGGACAGTCAAAATTTTGGGATATCGACATTTTTACGAATTTCTGTAAAAATGTTCAAAAGTGTGCAATTAGCAAATAAATGCATTTAATGTCGTTCTGACAATGGCGTATGCTATTCCGCATCATCCATTCTGCTATAAACTCTATTTTTTCTATGGACAGTCAAAATTTTGGGATATCGACATTTTTACGAATTTTTGTAAAAATGTTCAGATGTGTGCAATTATCAAATTAATGCATTTAATGTCGTTCTGACAATGGCGCATGGGATTCTGCATCAATCGTTCTGTTATAAACACTATTTTAACTATGGACAGTCAAAATTTTGGGATATCGACATTGTCACGAATTTCTGTAAAAATGTTCAGAAGTGTGCAATAAGCAAATTTCGTTCTGACAATTGCGCATGCGATTCTGCAGCATTTGTTCTGCTATAAACTCATTGGTTCTATTTTTTCTATGGACAGTCAAAATTTTGGGATATCGACATTTTCACGAATTTCTGTAAAAATGCTTAGAAGTGTGCAATTATCAAATAAATGCATTAAATATCGTTCTGACAATGGCGCGTGCGATTTTGCAGCATTCTTTCTGTTATAAACTCATTGGTTCTATTTTTTCTATGGACACTCAAAATTTTGGGGTATCGACATTTTTACGAATTTCTGTAAAAATTTTCAGAAGTGTGCAATTAGCAAATAAATGCATTAAATATCGTTCTGACTATGGCGCATGCGATTCTGCATCATCCGTTCTGCTTAAACCCATTGGTTCTATTTTTTCTATGGACAGTCAAAATTTTGGGGCATCGACATTTTTACGAATTTCTGTAAAAATGTTCAGAAGTGTGCAATTAACAAATAAATGCATTATATGTCGTTCTGCGATTCTGCATCATTCATTCTGCTATAAACTCATTGGTTCTATTTTTTCTATGGACAGTCAAGTTTTGGTATATCGACATTTTCACGAGTTTCGGTAAAAATGTTTAGAAGTGTGCAAATATCAAATAAATGAATTTAATGTCGTTCCAACAATGACGCATGGGATTCTGCATCAATCATTCTGCTATAAACACTATTTTTTCTATGGACAGTCAAAATTTAGGGATATCGACATTTTTACGAATTTCTGTAAAAATGTTCAGAAGTGTGCAATTATCAAATAAATGCATTAAATATCGTTCTGACAATGGCGCGTGCGATTCTGCAGCATTCGTTCTGCTATAAACTCATTGGTTCTATTTTTTTATGGACAGTTTAAATTTTGGGATATCGACATTTTAACGAATTTCTGTGAAAATGTTCATAAATGTGCAATTATCAAATAAATGCATTAAATATCGTTGTGACAATGGCGTATGCGATTCTGCATCATCCATTCTGGTCTGGTCAAAATTTTGGTATATCGATATTTTCACGAATTTCTGTAAAAATGTTCAGAAGTGTGAAATTAGCAAATAAATGCATTTAATGTCGTTTTGACAATGGCGTATGCGATTCTGTATCATTCATTCTGCTATAAACTCATTGGTTCTAATTTCTCTATGGACAGTAAAATTTTGGGATATCGACATTTTTACGAATTTCTGTAAAAATGTTCAGAAGTGTGCAATTATCAAATAAATGCATTAAATTTCGTTCTGACAATGGCGCGTGCGATTCTGCAGCATTCGTTCTGCTATAAACTCATTGGTTCTATTTTTTCTATGGACAGTCAAAATTTTGGAATATCGACATTTTCACGAATTTCTGTAAAAATGTTTAGAAGTGTGAAATTATCAAATAAATGCATTAAATATCGTTCTGACAATGGCGAGTGCGATTCTGCGCATTCGTTCTCTTATAAACTCATTGGTTCTAATTTCTCTATGGACAGTAAAATTTTGGGATATCGACATTTTTACGAATTTCTGTAAAAATGTTCAGAAGTGTGCAATTAGCAAATAAATGCAATAAGTATCGTTCTGGCAATGGCGTATGCGATTCTGCATCATTCATTCTGCTATAAACCCATTGGTTCTATTTTTTCTATGGACAGTCAAAATTTTGAGACATCGACATTTTCACGAATTTCTGTAAAAATGTTCAGGAGTGTGCAATTATCAAATAAATGCATTAAATGTCGTTCTAATAATGAAGCATGGGAATCTGCATCAATCATTCTGCTATAAACTCTATTTTTTCTATGGACAGTCAAAATTTAGGGATATCGACATTTTTACGAATTTCTGTAAAAATTTTCAGAAGTGTGCAATTATCAAATAAATGCATTAAATATCGTTCTGACAATGGCGCGTGCGATTCTGCAGCATTCGTTCTGCTATAAACTCATTGGTTCTATATTTCTATGGACAGTCAAAATTTTGGAATATCGACATTTTCACGAATTTCTGTAAAAATGTTTAGAAGTGTGCATTTATCAAATAAATACATTAAATATCGTTCTGACAATGGCGCGTGCGATTCTGCAGCTTTCGTTCTGTTATGAACTCATTGGTTCTATTTTTTCTATGGACAGTCAAAATTTTGGAATATCGACATTTTCACGAATTCCGGTAAAAATGTTCAGATGTGTGCAATAATTAAATAAATACATTAAATGTCGTTCTAGCAATGGCGCATGAGATTCTGCATCAATCATTCTGCTATAAACTCTATTTTTATTATGGACAGTCATTAAATATCGTTCTGACAATGGCGCGTGCGATTCTGCAGCATTCGTTCTGTTATGAACTCATTGGTTCTATTTTTTCTATGGACAGTCAAAATTTTGGAATATCGACATTTTCAAGAATTCCGATAAAAATGTTCAGATGTGTGCAATAATTAAATAAATGCATTAAATGTCGTCCTAGCAATGGCGCATGAGATTCTGCATCAATCATTCTGCTATAAACTCTATTTGTATTATGGACAGTCAAAATTTTAAAACATCGACATTTTCACGAGTTTCGGTAAAAATGTTCAGAAGTGTGCCATTATCAAATAAAAGCATTAAATGTCGTTCTAACAATGACGCATGGGATTCTGCATCAATCATTCTGCTATAAACTCAATTTTTTCTATGGACAGTCAAAATTTAGGGATATCGACATTTTTACGAATTTCTGTAAAAATGTTCAGAAGTGTGCAATTATCAAATAAATGCATTAAATATCGTTCTGACAATGGCGCATGCGATTCTGCATCATCCATTCTGCTATTAAACTCATTGGTTCTATTTTTTCTATGGGCAGTCAAAATTTTTGGGTATCGACATTTTCACGAATTTCTGTGAAAATGTTCAGAAATGTGCAATTATCAAATAAATGCATTAAATATCGTTGTGACAATGGCGTATGCGATTCTGCATCATCCATTCTGGTCTGGTCAAAATTTTGGTATATCGATATTTTCACGAATTTCTGTAAAAATGTTCAGAAGTGTGAAATTAGCAAATAAATGCATTTAATGTCGTTTTGACAATGGCGTATGCGATTCTGTATCATTCATTCTGCTATAAACTCATTGGTTCTAATTTCTCTATGGACAGTAAAATTTTGGGATATCGACATTTTTACGAATTTCTGTAAAAATGTTCAGAAGTGTGCAATTATCAAATAAATGCATTAAATTTCGTTCTGACAATGGCGCGTGCGATTCTGCAGCATTCGTTCTGCTATAAACTCATTGGTTCTATTTTTTCTATGGACAGTCAAAATTTTGGAATATCGACATTTTCACGAATTTCTGTAAAAATGTTTAGAAGTGTGAAATTATCAAATAAATGCATTAAATATCGTTCTGACAATGGCGAGTGCGATTCTGCGCATTTGTTCTCTTATAAACTCATTGGTTCTAATTTCTCTATGGACAGTAAAATTTTGGGATATCGACATTTTTACGAATTTCTGTAAAAATGTTCAGAAGTGTGCAATTAGCAAATAAATGCAATAAGTATCGTTCTGGCAATGGCGTATGCGATTCTGCATCATTCATTCTGCTATAAACCCATTGGTTCTATTTTTTCTATGGACAGTCAAAATTTTGAGACATCGACATTTTCACGAATTTCTGTAAAAATGTTCAGAAGTGTGCAATTATCAAATAAATGCATTAAATGTCGTTCTAATAATGAAGCATGGGATTCTGCATCAATCATTCTGCTATAAACTCTATTTTTTCTATGGACAGTCAAAATTTAGGGATATCGACATTTTTACGAATTTCTGTAAAAATTTTCAGAAGTGTGCAATTATCAAATAAATGCATTAAATATCGTTCTGACAATGGCGCGTGCGATTCTGCAGCATTCGTTCTGCTATAAACTCATTGGTTCTATATTTCTATGGACAGTCAAAATTTTGGAATATCGACATTTTCACGAATTTCTGTAAAAATGTTTAGAAGTGTGCATTTATCAAATAAATACATTAAATATCGTTCTGACAATGGCGCGTGCGATTCTGCAGCTTTCGTTCTGTTATGAACTCATTGGTTCTATTTTTTCTATGGACAGTCAAAATTTTGGAATATCGACATTTTCACGAATTCCGGTAAAAATGTTCAGATGTGTGCAATAATTAAATAAATGCATTAAATGTCGTTCTAGCAATGGCGCATGAGATTCTGCATCAATCATTCTGCTATAAACTCTATTTTTATTATGGACAGTCATTAAATATCGTTCTGACAATGGCGCGTGCGATTCTGCAGCATTCGTTCTGTTATGAACTCA
The DNA here is from genome assembly GCF_030504385.1 of Musca domestica. Taxonomy (NCBI): domain Eukaryota; kingdom Metazoa; phylum Arthropoda; class Insecta; order Diptera; family Muscidae; genus Musca; species Musca domestica. The sequence continues at coordinate 42,853 of NW_026712258.1, forward strand.
TTGGTTCTATTTTTTCTATGGACAGTCAAAATTTTGAAATATCGACATTTTCAAGAATTCCGATAAAAATGTTCAGATGTGTGCAATAATTAAATAAATGCATTAAATGTCGTCCTAGCAATGGCGCATGAGATTCTGCATCAATCATTCTGCTATAAACTCTATTTGTATTATGGACAGTCAAAATTTTAAAACATCGACATTTTCACGAGTTTCGGTAAAAATGTTCAGAAGTGTGCCATTATCAAATAAAAGCATTAAATGTCGTTCTAACAATGACGCATGGGATTCTGCATCAATCATTCTGCTATAAACTCAATTTTTTCTATGGACAGTCAAATTTAGGGATATCGACATTTTTACGAATTTCTGTAAAAATGTTCAGAAGTGTGCAATTATCAAATAAATGCATTAAATATCGTTCTGACAATGGCGCATGCGATTCTGCATCATCCATTCTGCTATTAAACTCATTGGTTCTATTTTTTCTATGGGCAGTCAAAATTTTTGGGTATCGACATTTTCACGAATTTCTGTAAAAAATTTTAGATTTGTGAAATTAGCAAATAAATGCATTTAATGTCGTTTTGACAATGGCGTATGCGATTCTTCATCATCCATTCTGGTCTGGTCAAAATTTTGGAATATCGATATTTTCACGAATTTCTGTAAAAATGTTCAGAAGTGTGAAATTAGCAAATAAATGCATTTAATGTCGTTTTGACAATGGCGTATGCGATTCTGTATCATTCATTCTGCTATAAACTCATTGGTTCTAATTTCTTTATGGACAGTAAAATTTTGGGATATCGACATTTTTACGAATTTCTGTAAAAATGTTCAGAAGTGTGCAATTATCAAATAAATGCATTAAATTTCGTTCTGACAATGGCGCGTGCGATTCTGCAGCATTCGTTCTGCTATAAACTCATTGGTTCTATTTTTTCTATGGACAGTCAAAATTTTGGAATATCGACATTTTCACGAATTTCTGTAAAAATGTTTAGAAGTGTGAAATTATCAAATAAATGCATTAAATATCGTTCTGACAATGGCGAGTGCGATTCTGCGCATTCGTTCTCTTATAAACTCATTGGTTCTATTTTTTCTATGGTCAGTCAAAATTTTGGGGTATCGACATTTTTACGAATTTCGGTAAAAATGTTCAGAAGTGTGCAATTAACAAATAAATGTATTAAATATCGTTCTGACACTGGCGCATGGGATTCTACATCAATCATTCCGCTTTAAACTCATTGGTTCTATTTTTTTTATGGACAGTTTAAATTTTGGGATATCGACATTTTAACGAATTTCTGTAAAAATGTTCAGAAGTGTGCAATTATCGAATAAATGTATTAAATGTCGTTCTAGCAATGGCGCATGGGATTCTGCATCAATCATTCTGCTATAAACTCTATTTTTACTATGGACAGTCAAAATTTTGAGATATCGACATTTTTACGAATTTCTGTAAAAATTTTCAGAAGTGTGCAATTATTAAAAAAAAAGCATTAAATATCGTTCTGACTTTGCCGCATGCGATTCTGCATCATCCATTCTGCTATAAACTCATTGGTTCTATTTTTTCTACGGACATTCAAAATTTTGGGATATCGACATTTTCACGAATTTCTGTAAAAATGTTCAGAAGTGTGCAATTAGCAAATAAATGCAATAAGTATCGTTCTGGCAATGGCGTATGCGATTCTGCATCATTCATTCTGCTATAAACTCATTGGTTCTATTATTTCTATGGACAGTCAAAATTGTGACACATCGACATTTTCACAAATTTCGGTAAAAATGTTCAGAAGTGTGCAATTATCAAATAAATGCATTAAATGTCGTTCTAACAGTGACGCATGGGATTCTGCATCAATCATTCTGCTATAAACTCTATTTTTTCTATGGACAGTCAAAATTTTGGAATATCGACATTTTTACGAATTTCTGTAAAAATGTTCAGAAGTGTGCAATTATCAAATAAATGCATTAAATTTCGTGCTGACAATGGCGCGTGCGATTCTGCGCATTCGTTCTCTTATAAACTCATTGGTTCTATTTTTTCTATGGTCAGTCAAAATTTTGGAATATCGACATTTTCACGAATTTCGGTAAAAATGTTTAGAAGTGTGAAATTATCAAATAAATGCATTAAATATCGTTCTGACAATGGCGCGTGCGATTCTGCGCATTCGTTCTCTTATCAACTCATTGGTTCTATTTTTTCTATGGACAGTCAAAATTTTGGAATATCGACATTTTCACGAATTTCTGTAAAAATGTTTAGAAGTGTGAAATTATCAAATAAATGCATTAAATGTCATTCTAGCAATGGCGCATGGGACTCTGCATCAGTCATTATGCTATAAACTCTATTTTTATTATGGACAGTCAAAATTTTGAGACATCGACATTTTTACGAATTTCTGTAAAAATGTTCAGAAGTGTGCCATTATCAAATAAATGCATTTAGTATCGTTCTGACTATGGCGCATGCGATTCTGCATCATCCATTCTGCTATTAAACTCATTGGTTCTATTTTTTCTATGGGCAGTCAAAGTTTTGGGGTATCGACATTTTCACGAATTTCTGTACAAATGTTCAGAAGTGTGCAATTAGCAAATAAGTGCAAAAAATATCGTTCTGACAATGGCGTATTTGTGAAATTAGCAAATAAATGCATTTAATGCCGTTTTGACAATGGCGTATGCGATTCTTCATCATCCATTCTGGTCTGGTCAAAATTTTGGAATATCGATATTTTCACGAATTTCTGTAAAAATGTTCAGAAGTGTGAAATTAGCAAATAAATGCATTTAATGTCGTTTTGACAATGGCGTATGCGATTCTGTATCATTCATTCTGCTATAAACTCATTGGTTCTAATTTCTCTATGGACAGTAAAATTTTGGGATATCGACATTTTTAGGAATTTCTGTAAAAATGTTCAGAAGTGTGCAATTATCAAATAAATGCATTAAATTTCGTTCTGACAATGGCGCGTGCGATTCTGCAGCATTCGTTCTGCTATAAACTCATTGGTTCTATTTTTTCTATGGACAGTCAAAATTTTGGGATATCGACATTTTTACGAATTTCTGTAAAAATGTTCAGAAGTGTGCAATTATCAAATAAATGCATTAAATTTCGTGCTGACAATGGCGCGTGCGATTCTGCGCATTCGTTCTCTTATAAACTCATTGGTTCTATTTTTTCTATGGTCAGTCAAAATTTTGGGGTATCGACATTTTCACGAATTTCGGTAAAAATGTTCAGAAGTGTGCAATTAACAAATAAATGTATTAAATATCGTTCAATCATTCTGCTTTAAACTCATTGGTTCTATTTTTTTATGGACAGTTTAAATTTTGGGATATCGACATTTTAACGAATTTCTGTAAAAATGTTCAGAAGTGTGCAATTTTCGAATAAATGTATTAAATGTCGTTCTAGCAATGGCGCATGGGATTCTGCATCAATCATTCTGCTATAAACTCTATTTTTACTATGGACAGTCAAAATTTTGAGATATCGACATTTTTACGAATTTCTGTAAAAATTTTCAGAAGTGTGCAATTATTAAAAAAAAAGCATTAAATATCGTTCTGACTATGGCGCATGCGATTCTGCATCATCCATTCTGCTATAAACTCATTGGTTCTATTTTTTCTACGGACATACAAAATTTTGGGATATCGACATTTTCACGAATTTCTGTAAAAATGTTCAGAAGTGTGCAATTAGCAAATAAATGCAATAAGTATCGTTCTGGCAATGGCGTATGCGATTCTGCATCATTCATTCTGCTATAAACTCATTGGTTCTATTTTTTCTATGGACAGTCAAAATTGTGAGACATCGACATTTTTACAAATTTCGGTAAAAATGTTCAGAAGTGTGCAATTATCAAATAAATGCATTAAATGTCGTTCTAACAATGACGCATGGGATTCTGCATCAATCATTCTGCTATAATCTCTATTTTTTCTATGGACAGTCAAAATTTTGGAATATCGACATTTTTACGAATTTCTGTAAAAATGTTCAGAAGTGTGCAAATATCAAATAAATGCATTAAATTTCGTGCTGACAATGGCGCGTGCGATTCTGCGCATTCGTTCTCTTATAAACTCATTGGTTCTATTTTTTCTATGGTCAGTCAAAATTTTGGAATATCGACATTTTCACGAATTTCGGTAAAAATGTTTAGAAGTGTGAAATTATCAAATAAATGCATTAAATATCGTTCTGACAATGGCGCGTGCGATTCTGCGCATTCGTTCTCTTATAAACTCATTGGTTCTATTTTTTCTATGGACAGTCAAAATTTTGGAATATCGACATTTTCACGAATTTCTGTAAAAATGTTTAGAAGTGTGAAATTATCAAATAAATGCATTAAATATCGTTCTGACAATGGCGCGTGCGATTCTGCGCAATCGTTCTCTTATAAACTCATTGGTTCTATTTTTTCTATGGACAGTCAAAATTTTGGAATATCGACATTTTCACGAATTTCGGTAAAAATGTTCAGATGTGTGCAATAATTAAATAAATACATTAAATGTCATTCTAGCAATGGCGCATGGGACTCTGCATCAGTCATTATGCTATAAACTCTATTTTTATTACGGACAGTCAAAATTTTGAGACATCGACATTTTTACGAATTTCTGTAAAAATGATCAGAAGTGTGCCATTATCAAATAAATGCATTCAGTATCGTTCTGACAATGGCGCATGCGATTCTGCATCATCCATTCTGCTATTAAACTCATTGGTTCTATTTTTTCTATGGGCAGTCAAAGTTTTGGGGTATCGACATTTTCACGAATTTCTGTACAAATGTTCAGAAGTGTGCAATTAGCAAATAAGTGCAAAAAATATCGTTCTGACAATGGCTTTTGCGATTCTGCATCATTCATTCTGCTATAAACTCATTGGTTCTAATTTCTCGATGGACAGTAAAATTTTGGGATATCGACATTTTCACGAATTTCGGTAAAAATGTTCAGATGTGTGCAATTATCAAATAAATGTATTAAATGTCCTTCTAGCAAAGGCGCATGGGATTCTGCATCAATCATTCTGCTATAAACTCTATTTTTACTATGGACAGTCAAAATTTAAGGATATCGACATTTTTACGAATTTCTGTAAAAATGTTCAGAAGTGTGCAATTATCAAATAAATGCATTAAATTTCGTTCTGACAATGGCGCGTGCGATTCTGCAGCATTCGTTCTGCTATAAACTCATTGGTTCTATTTTTTCTATGGACAGTCAAAATTTTGGAATATCGACATTTTCACGAATTTCTGTAAAAATGTTTAGAAGTGTGCAATTATCTAATAAATGCATTAAGTATCGTTCTGACAATGGCGCGTGCGATTCTGCGCATTCATTCTCTTATAAACTCATTGGTTCTATTTTTTCTATGGACAGTCAACATTTGGAATATCGACATTTTCACGAATTTCGGTAAAAATGTTCAGATGTGTGCAATAATTAAATAAATGCATTAAATGTCATTCTAGCAATGGCGCATATCTATTTGCATCAGTCATTATGCTATAAATTCTATTTTTATTATGGACAGTCAAAATTTTGAGACATCGACATTTTTACGAATTTCTGTAAAAATGTTCAGAAGTGTGCCATTATCAAATAAATGCATTTAATATTAATTTAATGGCGAATGCGATTCTGCATCATCCATTCTGCTATTAAACTCATTGGTTCTATTTTTTCTATGGGCAGTCAAAGTTTTGGGGTATCGACATTTTCACGAATTTCTGTAAAAATGTTCAGAAATGTGAAATTATTAAATAAATGCATTAATGTCGTTCTTTTATGGCGTATGCGATTCTGCAGCATTCGTTCTGCTATAAACTCATTGGTTCTATTTTTTCTATGGACAGTCAAAATTTTGGGATATCGACATTTTCACGAATTTCTGTACAAATGTTCAGAAGTTTGCAATTAGCAAATAAGTGCAAAAAATATCGTTCTGACAATGGCGTATGCGATTCTGCATCATTCATTCTGCTATAAACTCATTGGTTCTAATTTCTCTATGGACAGTAAAATTTTGAGATATCGACATTTTCACGAATTTCGGTAAAAATGTTCAGATGTGTGCAATTATCAAATAAATGCATTAAGTGTCGTTCTAGCAATGGCGCAGGGGATTGTGGATCAATTATTCTGCTATAAACTCTATTTTTACTATGGACAGTCAAAATTTTGAGATATCGACATCTTTACAAATTTCTGTAAAAATATTCAGAAGTGTGCAATTATCAAAAAAAGCATTAAATATCGTTCTGACTATGGCCCATGCGATTCTGCATCATCCATTCTGCTATAAACTCATTGGTTCTATTTTTTCTACGGACAGTCAAAATTTTGAGGTATCGACATTCACACGAATTTCTGAAAAAAAAGTTCAGAAGTGTGCAATTAGCAAATTTCTGAAATATGTTCAGAAGTGTGCAATTTACAAATAAATGCATTATATGTCGTTCTGACAATGGCGTATGCGATTCTGCGTTATTCATTCTGCTATAAACTCATTGGTTCGATTTTTTCTATGGACAGTCAACATATTTGGGATATCGACATTTTCACGAATTTCGGTAAAAATGTTCAGAAGTGTGTAATTAACAAATAAATGCATTATATGTCGTTCTTTACAATTAGCAAATAAATGTATTAAATGTCCTTCTGACAATGGCGTATGCGATTCTGCATCATTTATTCTGTTATAAACTCATTGGTTATAATTTTTCTTTGGACAGTCAAATTTTTGGGATATCGACATTTTTACGAATTTCTGTAAAAATGTTCAGAAGTGTGCAATTATCAAATAAATGCAATAAATATCGTTCTAACTATGGCACATGGGATTCTGCATCAATCACTCTGCTATAAACTCTATTTTTTCTATGGACAATCAAAATATTGAGGTATCGTCATTTTTACGAATTTCTGTAAAAATGTTCAGAAGTGTGCAATTAGCAAATTTCGTTCTGACAATGGCGCATGCGATTCTGCAGCATTTGCTCTGCTATAAACTCATTGGTTCTATTTTTTTTATGGACAGTCAAAATTTTGGGATATCAACATTTTCACGAATTTCTGTAAAAATGTTCAGAAGTGTGCAATTTCCAAATTTCGTTCTGACAATGGCGCATGGGATTCTGCATCAATCATTCTGTATAAACTCATTGGTTCTATTTTTTCTATGGAAAGTCAAAATTTTGGGATATCGAGATATTTACGAATCTGTAAAAATGTTCAGAAGTGTGCATTTAACAAATAAATGCATTATATGTCGTTCTTTACAATTAGCAAATAAATGTATTTAATGTCCTTCTGACAATGGCGTATGCGATTCTGCATCATTCATTCTGTCCATAGAAAAACTAGAACCAATGAGTTTATAGCAGAATAAATAATGCACAATCGCATACGCCATTTTCAGAAGGACATTTAATACATTTATTTGCTAATTGCACACATCTGAACATTTTGACAGAAATTCGTGAAGATGTCGATATTGACTGCCCATAGAATCAATTAAAATAGTATCCGTCGGTTTTGCCAACAGAATTTGAAGGAAATTGAACATGCGTATCCAATTTTATGCGAAATCATAAATTCCGACAAATTACATATTCATATCAGTATAATGGTTGAGAGAAATATTTAGATATAGGAAGTTGTAAAGAATCGCCGACTTGTTTCACAAGTTATGACATTTATAAACTGGCAGATGTATATCATCTTCACAACAGATCTTGTGTTAGAAATAATGTCTGTATGTGGGAAATTTCAGGAGATGGATGGATGCATTTGGAAGCTTTTTTCGAATTTCTTGAGCGTTTTGTTTTTAAAAATCTTGAACCCTATGTGGGGAGGTACCAGAAAAAATGGTCCGATCTCTACCATCTTTATAACAGATCTTGTGTTGATGAAAATATTGAGAAGCTCCAAATCTGATTAAAATCAGATTTTAATTTAGCGTTTTACGTGCTTCATGGATACTTGAATTTTTGACCCTTTGTGGGGGAGGTACCAGAAGGAGTGGACCGATGTATTCCATTTTGGCACCGGACCTTGGGTTAATAAAATTATTGGGATATGTGATATTTGAAGACAATCGGTCTCTTACATCATCCAAGTCTGAATAGAATCGTATGTTAATTTTGCGTTTTATGAGCTTCATGGATACTCAGAATTTTGACCCTTTGTGCGGGAGGTACCGGAAAAAGTGGACCGATATATCCCATCTTTACAGCAGATCTTGAGTTGAGTGTGTAATATGAAGAGAACCGGATGTTTATTTCGGATTCTTTGCTCGTTTTGATAATTCAAAACTTAGGTCCTTTGTGTGGGTTGTACCAGAACGAATTTTTCGAACTCTAGCATCTTTATAAATGATTTTGCGTTTATGAAAATATTGAGATGTGCCAAGTCGGAATGGAATCGGATGTTAATTTAGCGATTTAAGAGCTTGATGGATATTCAAAATTTCGGTCTTTTGTGGGGGAGGTACTTGATGGAGTGGACCGATATTATCCATTTTTGCACCTGGCCTAGAACTAACGTAAATATCAGGATTTGCAAAGTTGGAACAAAATCGGATTATCGACTCTCTTTCTGTGCAGAAAAAATATTTTTTTTTGAAAATCTCGATCATTTGTGTGGGAGTTACCTTCGTGTGGGAGGTACCAGAACGAATGGTCCGATCTCTAGCATTTTTATAAATTATTTTGCGTTTATGAAAATATTGAGATGTGCCACCTCTGAATGGAATCGGGTGCTAAATTAATTAAAGAGTGGACCGATATTGTCCATTTTCACACTTGACCTAGTACTGAAGCAAATATTAAGATTTGCAGAGTTTGAGCAAAATCGGATTATCGTTTCTCTTTCTGTGCAAACAAAATATATATTTTTTTCAAATTTCAAGGAACGGACCGATATATTCCGTCTTAACATCAGACCTTGGGATAACATAAATATTGGCATGTGTGAAATTTGAAGACGATCGGACTCTTATATCACATTTTATAAGAGTTGCTATTTAAGAGAGCTATTCAGACTTGGATGGAGTGGACCGATATTGTCCATTTTCACACTTGACCTTGCACTGACGCAAATATTAAGATTTGCAAAGTTGGAGCAAAATTGGATTATCGTTTCTCTTTCTGTGCAAAAAATAAATATTTTAAAAATTTCGAAAATTTCGGGAGGTACCAGAGGAGTGGACCGATATCGCCCATCTCCGAACTCGACCTAAGTTTGATAAAAAATATTACGATGTACCAAGTTTGGACCAAATCGGATACTCGACATTTTTACGAATTTCTGTAAAAATATTCAGAAGTGTGCAATTATCAAATAAATGCATTAAATATCGTTCTGACTATGGCACATGGGATTCTGCATCAATCACTCTGCTATAAACTCTATTTTTTCTATGGACAGTCAAAATATTGAGGTATCGACATTTTTACGAATTTCTGTAAAAATGTTCAGAAGTGTGGAATTAGCAAATTTCGTTCTGACAATGGCGCATGCGATTCTGCAGCATTTTCTCTGCTATAAACTCATTGGTTCTATTTTTTTTTATGGACAGTCAAAATTTTGAGATATCGACATTTTCACGAATTTCTGTAAAAATGTTCAGAAGTGTGCAATTACCAAATTTCGTTCTGACAATGGCGCATGGGATTCTGCATCAATCATTCTGTATAAACTCATTGGTTCTATTTTTTCTATGGAAAGTCAAAATTTTTGGGATATCGAGATATTTACGAATTTCTGTAAAAATGTTCAGAAGTGTGCAATTAACAAATAAATGCATTATATGTCGTTCTTTACAATTAACAAATAAATGTATTAAATGTCCTTCTGACAATGGCGTATGCGATTCTGCATCATTCATTCTGTCCATAGAAAAACTAGAACCAATGAGTTTATAGCAGAATAAATAATGCACAATCGCATACGCCATTGTCAGACGGACATTTAATACATTTATTTGCTAATTGCACACATCTGAACATTTTGACAGAAATTCGTGAAAATGTCGATATTGACTGCCCATAGAATCAATTAAAATAGTATCCGTCGGTTTTGCCAACAGAATTTGAAGGAAATCGAACATGCGTATCCAATTTTAGGCGAAATCATAAATTCCGACAAATTACATATTCATATCAGTATAATGGTTGAGAGAAATATTTAGATATAGGAAGTTGTAAACAATCGCCGACTTGTTTCGCAAGTTATGACATTTATAAATTGGCAGATGTATATCATCTTCACAACAGATCTTGTGTTAGAAATAATGTCTGTATGTGGGAAATTTCAGGAGATGGATGGATGCATTTGGAAGCTCTTTTCGAATTTCTTGAGCGTTTTGTTTTTAAAAATCTTGAACCCTATGTGGGGAGGTACCAGAAAAAATGGTCCGATCTCTACCATCTTTATAACAAATCTTGTGTTGATGAAAATGTTGAGAAGCTCCAAATCTGAATAAAATCAGATTTTAATTTAGCGTTTTACGAGCTTCATGGATACTTGAAATTTTGACCCTTTAGGGGGAGGTACCAGAAGGAGTGGACCGATGTATTCCATTTTGGCACCGGACCTTGGGTTAATAAAATTATTGGGATATGTGATATTTGAAGACAATCGGTCCAAGTCTGACTAGAATCGTATGTTAATTTTGCGTTTTATGAGATTCATGGATACCCAGAATTTTGACCCTTTGTGCGGGAGGTACCGGAAAAAGTGGACCGATATATCCCATCTTTACAGCAGATCATGAGTTGAGTGTGTAATATGAAGAGAACCGGATGTTTATTTCGGATTCTTTGCTCGTTTTGATAATTCAAAACTTAGGTCCTTTGTGTGGGAGGTACCAGAACGAATGTTCCGATCTCTAGCATCTTTATAAATGATTTTGCGTTTATGAAAATATTGAGATGTGCCAAGTCTGAATGGAATCGGATGTTAATTTAGCGATTTAAGAGCTTGATGGATATTCAAAATTTCGGTCTTTTGTGGGGGAGGTACTTGATGGAGTGGACCGATATTATCCATTTTTGCACCTGGCCTAGAACTAACGTAAATATCAGGATTTGCAAAGTTGGAACAAAATCGGATTATCGACTCTCTTTCTGTGCAGAAAAAATATTTTTTTTTGAAAATCTCGATCATTTGTGTGGGAGGTACCTTCGTGTGGGAAGTAACCGAACGAATGGTCCGATCTCTAGCATTTTTATAAATTATTTTGCGTTTATGAAAATATTGAGATGTGCCAAGTCTGAATGGAATCGGGTGCTAAATTATCGGTTTAAGAGCTTGATGGATATTCAAAACTTCGGTCTTTTGTGTGTGTGGGGGGGGGGGGGGGGGAACATTGCAAAACATCTCTTATCTCTTTTGTGGTTAAGGCATTTGAAACAAATTTGTGCTGACTTTGCCCAATCAAATCTCTCCTGCAAGGCTAATGCCGCAAATTTCCTGCAAACTGCAACAACATGCCCATTTATTTTGCAAAACTTGCATTGCTTAGTCTCCGCTACTCCAGTAGCTTTCGCCTGATGTTGATGCCCAGAGTTGAAATATTTTCTGCCTGCTAAAGCTTCCAACGCTTGGTATTGTTGTTCCAGGAAATTCATCACATCTGCAAGATTTGAATGTCCTTAGATTTATTTACATTTTGTTCGTAAAGGATCAGACCATCTTTATCAAGCTTTCTTATAATAATTCTTGCTATAATATGATCTGCTTGATCGAATGGTATCTCCATTGCCTTCAAAGCATGGATACTCTCGTTTACGTTGTCCAACAGATTTCTAATATTCGACGCTGATTGGCTGGTATAAAATCATATCCACTAATTGCGTGAATAGAACTCTTTTATTGCCATACCTATTTTCCAGCAATTCCCAGGCAGCTTTATAGTTGGCCTCCGTTACTTGTAGGTGTTGCACAATTCGAAAAGCTTCTCCTTAAGATTCGTCTTGAGGTAATAAAGTATTTGCTCCTTTGACAGCTTCGCGTTTCCATCGATCATTTTTGTGAAGATGATGAAAGGAGCTCCATTCTTCAACTTTACCACCAAAACATGGAACTTGTGTACGTTTTAATTCCACATTCATCGCCTCATCTTTGACGTCTCCGATTCTTCTTATAACGTCTTGCATTCTTGTTTCAAACCTTTCTTCGATCTCCTCGAATTCAATGTCTATATCTTCCATGCCGTGCACAATTGAGAGTTCAAGATGTAGCGACCTAATCTCGTCAAACTGTTTTCCCATGAAGTCGTTAGGTACTCCAGAGCGTATTCTGTAACACCGCTTAATACACCTTCGATTGTGTCAGACAGCTTGCTTATCTTTTTCCTAAATTGGAATAGGGTTGAGCTCTTTCGGTTTGTTTCAGCATGACCAAGAGATTGTTTAGCAAGCGTTGCGTTCTCTTGCACTTTTGTTCTAACATTCATCTTTTCATATAATAAGTTCATCTGTTATATCTGCTCCTGCATTGTTTTCTGAATTCTTTCCTGTAACGCGGTTTGCACTTGTATTGTATTTTTTACTTGCTCTTCCATGCTCTGCTGCATGATATTCTGCACAGCTTGTTGCAACTGTTTCTGCATGGCCTGTTGCTGTTTCTGCATGTCTTCTTGTAAACTCCTTAATTGTTGCTCCGACACAATTTCTCGCTTTTCAGTCCTTACTTCCTCTACTTTCATCTCTGCCCCTTGTTGTAAAGCAGCCGGGTTCTTCGTTCTCTGGCTCCTCTTTCAGATTTTCTATTGCCGTTTTGGCCTTTGAATAATAGTCCTGGATCTGCTCCCATAACTTATCTTGGTAATAGGAATCATTGTTTTCACCATGAATTGTCAGCTTCTCGTGATTCACTCTTGTTTCTTCCCTTTTATTCTCCAGGGAACGAAGGTTTCCTCTATAGCGACTTTTCGCACCATACGGGCTTGCACTTTCTCCCAAATCCCTATTACCTTGAGTCTTATACAAAATAACTCTTGACGTCATTTTGCTTTTATATTTTTTTCTGATTCTTCTTTTATTTTATTCTGCCCCTTAGATCTTTTTTTAATATTGCTTCCTATGGTTTTTTTTTTTTGATATTTTGCCCATTAGGTCTTTTTTTAATCTTCTCTATTTCTTTTTTGTTCGCTAGTTCAATTTTTTCCCCTTTTTCGAAGGACCAATGTTTGCGGAGAAATAAAAAAACACAAACGGCCGGTTATAATGTATTTTCAAATCTGATTTTATTAAAGAATATTTCTATTCTAAATTAACCTAATCGAAGACACACCCAACAATTAAGTGCGTGCTACCTACTGAGCGCATCTCTAATATTATTATTTTTTGACCGTTCATAAATTATGCCAAACGATCACTTGAGAATGTTTCTTGACCTTTTATCTATGTTCTCTGAACAGTCGTTCTGACAATGGCATATGCGATTCTGCATAATTCATTTTGCTATAAACTCATTGGTTCTAATTTTTCTATGGACAGTCAAAACTTTTGGAATATCGATATTTTCACGAATTTCTGTAAAAATGTTCAGACATGGGCAGTTAGTAAATAAAGGCATTTAATGTTGTTCTGACAATGGCGTATGCGATTCTGCATCATTCATTCTGCTATAAACTCATTGGTTCTATTATTATACCCTCAGCTATATGGCTAAAGAGGGTATATCTCATTTGATACGGACAAAACGTGCCTAGTCGAAATAACGGTTGTAGACCATAGGTCTCTTTGGACCATATCCGTTTCAGAACATTTGGAGTCGATCTAGCAATGTCCGTCCGTCTGTCTGGCTAGTGCGTACGATAACTCTCGAAGGGAGTATCCGATATGGTCCAAACTTGGTACATCGTAATATTTTTATCAAACTTAGATCGAGATCGGAGATGGGCGATATCGGTCCACTCCTCTGGTACCTCCCGAAATTTTCGAAATTTTCAAAATATTTATTTTTTGCACAGAAAGAGAAACGATAATCCAATTTTGCTCCAACTTAGCAAATCTTAATATTTGCATCAATGCTATGTCAAGTGTGAAAATGGACAATATCGTTCCACTCCATCCAAATCTGAATAGCTCTCTTGAATAGCAACTCTTAAAAAATGGGATATAAGAGTCCGATTGTCTTCAAATCTCACACATGCCAATATTTATGTTAACCCAAGGTCTGATGTTAAGATGGAAAATATTGGGCCATTCCTTCTGGTACCTCCCCCACAAAAGGTCCAAATTTTCAAAATATTTATTTTTTGCACAGAAAGAGAAACGGTAATCCGATTTTGCTCAAACTCTGCAAATCTCAATATTTGCGTCAGTACTGGGTCAAGTGTGAAAATGGAGAACATCGGTCCACTCCTTCTGGTACCTCCACCACAAGGGGTCAACATTTTAAGTAAGTACAACTTCCAACACTTGGTATTGTTGTTGTTGAAATTCATCACATCCTCAAGTTTTTGAATGTCCTTAGATTTATTTACATTTTGTTCGTAAAGGATCAGACCATCTTTATCAAGCTTTCTTATAATAATTCTTGCTATAATAGGATCTGCTTGATCCAATGGTATCTCCAATGCCTTCAAAGCATGGATACTCTCGTTTACGTTGTCCAACAGATTTCTAATATTCGACGCTGATTGGCTGGTATAGAACTCTTTTATTGCCATACCTATTTTCCAGCAATTCCCAGGCAGCTTTATAGTTGGCCTCCGTTACTTGTAGGTGTTGCACAATTCAAAAAGCTTCTCCTTTAAGATTCGTCTTGAGGTAATAAAGTATTTGCTCCTTTGACAGCTTCCCGTTTCCATCGATCATTTTTGTGAAGATGATGAAAGGAGCTTCATTCTTCAACTTTACCACCAAAACATGGAACTTGTATACGTTTTAATTCCACATTCATCGCCTCATCTTTGACGTCTCCGATTCTTCTTATAACGTCTTGCATTCTTGATTCAAACCTTTTTTTCGGTCTCCTCGAATTCAATGTCTATATCTTCCATGCCTAGCACCGTTGAGAGTTCAAGATGTAGCGACCTAATCTCGTCAAACTGTTTTTCCCATGAAGTCTTTAGGTACTCCAGAGCGTATTTTGTAACACCGGTTAATTCACCTTCGATTGTGTCAGACAGCTTGCTAATCTTTTTCCTAAATTGGAATAGGGTTGCGCTCTTTCGGTTTGTTTCAGCTTGACCAAGAGATTGTCATATAATAAGTTCATCTGTTGTATCTTTCCTGCAACGCCGTTTGCACTTGTATTGTATTTTTTACTTGCTCTTCCATGCTCTGCTGCATGATATTCTGCACAGCTTGGTGCAACTGTTTCTGCAGAATATATATATATATATATATATATATATATATATATATATATATATATATATATATATATATATATATATATATATATATATATATATATATATATATGGCTATTTGATGGAGTAGACCATTGTTGCACCTGGCCTAGAACTAACGTAAATATCAGGATTTTCAAAGGTGGAACAAAATCGGATTATCGATTCACTTTCTGTGCAGAAAATATATATATATATATATATATATATATATATATATATATATATATATATATATATATATATATATATATATATATATATATATATATATATATATATATCGTTTCTCTTTCTGTGCAAACAAAATATATATTTTTTTCAAATTTCAAGGAACGGACCGATATATTCCATCTTAACATCAGACCTTGGGTTAACATAAATATTGGCATGTGTGAAATTTGAAGACAATCGGACTCTTATATCACATTTTATAAGAGTTGCTATTTAAGAGAGCTATTCAGACTTGGATGGAGTGGACCGATATTGTCCATTTTCACACTTGACCTTGCACTGACGCAAATATTAAGATTTGCAAAGTTGGAGCAAAATTGGATTATCGTTTCTCTTTCTGTGCAAAAAATAAATATTTTGAAGATTTCGATCTTTTGTGGGGGAGGTACCAGAGGAGTGGACCGATATCGCCCATCTCCGAACTCGATCAAAGTTTGACAAAAATATTACGATGTACCAAGTAAGGTATGGGAGCAGATCCAGGACTATTATGGAAAGGCCAAAACGGCAATAGAAAATCTGAAAGAGGAACCAGAGAAAGAAGAACCCGGCTGCTTTACAACAAGGGGCAGAGAAATATTACGATGTACCAAGTAAGGTATGGGAGCAGATCCAGGACTATTATGGAAAGGCCAAAACGGCAATAGAAAATCTGAAAGAGGAACCAGAGAAAGAAGAACCCGGCTGCTTTACAACAAGGGGCAGAGATGAAAGTAGAGGAAGTAAGGACTGAAAAGCGAGAAATTGTGTCGGAGCAACAATTAAGGAGTTTACAAGAAGACATGCAGAAACAGCAACAGGCCATGCAGAAACAGTTGCACCAAGCTGTGCAGAATATCATGCAGCAGAGCATGGAAGAGCAAGTAAAAAATACAATACAAGTGCAAACGGCGTTGCAGGAAAGATACAACAGATGAACTTATTATATGACAATCTCTTGGTCAAGCTGAAACAAACCGAAAGAGCGCAACCCTATTCCAATTTAGGAAAAAGATTAGCAAGCTGTCTGACACAATCGAAGGTGAATTAACCGGTGTTACAAAATACGCTCTGGAGTACCTAAAGACTTCATGGGAAAAACAGTTTGACGAGATTAGGTCGCTACATCTTGAACTCTCAACGGTGCTAGGCATGGAAGATATAGACATTGAATTCGAGGAGACCGAAAAAAAGGTTTGAATAAAGAATGCAAGACGTTATAAGAAGAATCGGAGACGTCAAAGATGAGGCGATGAATGTGGAATTAAAACGTATACAAGTTCCATGTTTTGGTGGTAAAGTTGAAGAATGGAGCTCCTTTCATCATCTTCACAAAAATGATCGATGGAAACGCGAAGCTGTCAAAGGAGCAAATACTTTATTACCTCAAGACGAATCTTAAAGGAGAAGCTTTTTGAATTGTGCAACACCTACAAGTAACGGAGGCCAACTATAAAGCTGCCTGGGAATTGCTGGAAAATAGGTATGGCAATAAAAGAGTTCTATACCAGCCAATCAGCGTCGAATATTAGAAATATGTTGGACAACGTAAACGAGAGTATCCATGGTTTGAAGGCATTGGAGATACCATTGGATCAAGCAGATCCTATTATAGCAAGAATTATTATAAGAAAGCTTGATAAAGATGGTCTGATCCTTTACGAACAAAATGTAAATAAATCTAAGGACATTCAAAAACTTGAGGATGTGATGAATTTCAACAACAACAATACCAAGTGTTGGAAGTTGTACTTACTTAAAATGTTGACCCCTTGTGGTGGAGGTACCAGAAGGAGTGGACCGATGTTCTCCATTTTCACACTTGACCCAGTACTGACGCAAATATTGAGATTTGCAGAGTTTGAGCAAAATCGGATTACCGTTTCTCTTTCTGTGCAAAAAATAAATATTTTGAAAATTTGGACCTTTTGTGGGGGAGGTACCAGAAGGAATGGCCCAATATTTTCCATCTTAACATCAGACCTTGGGTTAACATAAATATTGGCATGTGTGAGATTTGAAGACAATCGGACTCTTATATCCCATTTTTTAAGAGTTGCTATTCAAGAGAGCTATTCAGATTTGGATGGAGTGGAACGATATTGTCCATTTTCACACTTGACATAGCATTGATGCAAATATTAAGATTTGCTAAGTTGGAGCAAAATTGGATTATCGTTTCTCTTTCTGTGCAAAAAATAAATATTTTGAAATTTCGAAAATTTCGGGAGGTACCAGAGGAGTGGACCGATATCGCCCATCTCCGATCTCGATCTAAGTTTGATAAAAAAATATTACGATGTACCAAGTTTGGACCAAATCGGATACTCCCTTCGAGAGTTATCGTACGCACTAGCCAGACAGACGGACGGACATTGCTAGATCGACTCCAAATGTTCTGAACGGATATGGTCCAAAGAGACCTATGGTCTACAACCGTTATTTCGACTAGGCACGTTTTGTCCGTATCAAATGAGATATACCCTCTTTAGCCATATAGCTGAGGGTATAATAATAGAACCAATGAGTTTATAGCAGAATGAATGATGCAGAATCGCATACGCCATTGTCAGAACGACATTAAATGCCTTTATTTACTAACTGCCCATGTCTGAACATTTTTACAGAAATTCGTGAAAATATCGATATTCCAAAAGTTTTGACTGTCCATAGAAAAATTAGAACCAATGAGTTTATAGCAAAATGAATTATGCAGAATCGCATATGCCATTGTCAGAACGACTGTTCAGAGAACATAGATAAAAGGTCAAGAAACATTCTCAAGTGATCGTTTGGCATAATTTATGAACGGTCAAAAAATAATAATATTAGAGATGCGCTCAGTAGGTAGCACGCACTTAATTGTTGGGTGTGTCTTCGATTAGGTTAATTTAGAATAGAAATATTCTTTAATAAAATCAGATTTGAAAATACATTATAACCGGCCGTTTGTGTTTTTTTTTATTTCTCCGCAAACATTGGTCCTTCGAAAAAGGGGAAAAAATTGAACTAGCGAACAAAAAAGAAATAGAGAAGATTAAAAAAAAGACCTAATGGGCAAAATATCAAAAAAAAACCATAGGAAGCAATATTAAAAAAAGATCTAAGGGGCAGAATAAAATAAAAGAAGAATCAGAAAAAAATATAAAAGCAAAATGACGTCAAGAGTTATTTTGTATAAGACTCAAGGTAATAGGGATTTGGGAGAAAGTGCAAGCCCGTATGGTGCGAAAAGTCGCTATAGAGGAAACCTTCGTTCCCTGGAGAATAAAAGGGAAGAAACAAGAGTGAATTACGAGAAGCTGGCAATTCATGGTGAAAACAATGATTCCTATTACCAAGATAAGTTATGGGAGCAGATCCAGGACTATTATTCAAAGGCCAAAACGGCAATAGAAAATCTGAAAGAGGAGCCAGAGAAAGAAGAACCCGGCTGCTTTACAACAAGGGGCAGAGATGAAAGTAGAGGAAGTAAGGACTGAAAAGCGAGAAATTGTGTCGGAGCAACAATTAAGGAGTTTACAAGAAGACATGCAGAAACAGCAACAGGCCATGCAGAAACAGTTGCAACAAGCTGTGCAGAATATCATGCAGCAGAGCATGGAAGAGCAAGTAAAAAATACAATACAAGTGCAAACCGCGTTACAGGAAAGAATTCAGAAAACAATGCAGGAGCAGATATAACAGATGAACTTATTATATGAAAAGATGAATGTTAGAACAAAAGTGCAAGAGAACGCAACGCTTGCTAAACAATCTCTTGGTCATGCTGAAACAAACCGAAAGAGCTCAACCCTATTCCAATTTAGGAAAAAGATTAGCAAGCTGTCTGACACAATCGAAGGTGTATTAAGCGGTGTTACAGAATACGCTCTGGAGTACCTAACGACTTCATGGGAAACAGTTTGACGAGATTAGGTCGCTACATCTTGAACTCTCAATTGTGCACGGCATGGAAGATATAGACATTGAATTCGAGGAGATCGAAGAAAGGTTTGAAACAAGAATGCAAGACGTTATAAGAAGAATCGGAGACGTCAAAGATGAGGCGACGAATGTGGAATTAAAACGTATACAAGTTCCATGTTTTGGTGGTAAAATTGAAGAATGGAGCTCCTTTCATCATCTTCACAAAAATGATCGATGGAAACGCGAAGCTGTCAAAGGAGCAAATACTTTATTACCTCAAGACGAATCTTAAGGAGAAGCTTTTCGAATTGTGCAACACCTACAAGTAACGGAGGCCAACTATAAAGCTGCCTGGGAATTGCTGGAAAATAGGTATGGCAATAAAAGAGTTCTATTCACTCAATTAGTGGATAGGATTTTATACCAGCCAATCAGCGTCGAATATTAGAAATCTGTTGGACAACGTAAACGAGAGTATCCATGCTATGAAGGCAATGGAGATACCATTGGATCAAGCAGATCCTATTATAGCAAGAATTATTATAAGAAAGCTTGATAAAGATGTTCTGATCCTTTACGAACAAAATGTAAATAAATCTAAGGACATTCAAAATCTTGCAGATGTGATGAATTTCCTGGAACAACAATACCAAGCGTTGGAAGCTTTAGCAGGCAGAAAATATTTCAACTCTGGGCATCAACATCAGGCGAAAGCTACTGGAGTAGCGGAGACTAAGCAATGCAAGTTTTGCAAAATAAATGGGCATGTTGTTGCAGTTTGCAGGAAATTTGCGGCATTAGCCTCGCAGGAAAGATTTGATTGGGCAAAGTCAGCACAAATTTGTTTCAAATGCCTTAACCACAAAAGAGATAAGAGATGTTTTGCAGAAGCGAAATGTCAGAAGTGTGGAATGAATCACATTACATTGGTGCACTTAGAAAAAAGAAACAATACAAAGGCAATGAACACCAGTGCAACAGCGGAGGTTCTATTAGCAACGGCGCAAGTTCGTATACAATCATTGCACGGAGAATTTTTAATAGTCAAGGCATTAATAGATCAAGATCAATTTACATCCATATCAAAAGAAGTAGCCCAAATGCTGCAGGTGCCCAGAAAAAAGACTTATATGAGGTTACAAGGTCTAGGAGAAACGATTGTCGGTGTGGTAAAATCGAAAGTGGCTTTGGAGATACGACCCAGATTTGTAAGCGATATTAAAATGGAGGCATTAATAGATCAAGGATTACAAGTTACATCCATATTGTTAGACGTAGCCCAACTGCTGCAGCTGACCAGAAAAAAGACCGATGTGAGGTTACAAGGTCTAGGAGAAACGATTGTCGGTGTGGCAAAATCGAAAGTGGCTTTGGAGATACGACCCAGACTTGTAAGCGATATTAAAATTGATGCCGAAGCACTAGTTCTTCCATCGCTAGCATCAGCCCATCCTGACAGATCGTTTCCCTATGATGTAGATAAATGGAGAAATGTTAGCCTGGCAGATCCAAATTACAATATAACGGAAAGAGTAGACTTAGTCATTGGAGCCGACCTCTATTCACAGATATTAGAAGAAGGAGTTCGTCATGATGATTAAATTGTGGGCCAAAATACAAAGTGGGGTTGGATTTTGTCGGGAACAGTTGTAAGGAAATCTGCAGCAACAACATCGAAGTCTGCAGCAACAACAACAATTGAACGATTTTGGGAGATTGAAGAAATAGAAGACGAAGAAACCAGCCTAGAAGACGAGTACTGCCTTAAGCTTTATGAAGACACAACACGCATAGATAATTCAGGCAGATTCGTCGTTCGCTTGCCGTTTGCGGAAGACAAGGAGTTAGGAAAATCTTATAAAAGAGCTATGGCAAGGTTTGTAAGCTTGGAGAAAAGGCTTGAAGAGAGTACGTATCAGAGAGAGGAATATAATAAAACAATGAGCGAGCTCATATCGATGAAACACATGGTAAAAGTGGAAGAACAGAAGGACTATATGCCGCACCAAGCAGTTGTAAGAGAAACGAGCCTTACTACAAAAGTAAGGGTTGTGTTCGATGATTCGTCAAAAACATCAAACGGAAAGGCACTGAATGACATACTTCACGTTGGTCCAAAGCTGCAAAGGAATATTTTTGATATCATAACCAAGTGGAGATCGTGGAAGTTTGTGATCTCGGCCGATGTGGAGAAAATGTTTAGACAGATAAACATTGCAGAAGAAGATCAGAATTACCAGTATATCCTTTGGAGAAGTTGCAGATCCGATCCGATTCAACAATACAAGCTGACCACGGTTACGTATGGAACCACTTCAGCACCATTCTTAGCAGTACGAACGCTGATTGAAATTGGAAAAAGGTGTAAAGATCCAGAAATTGCTAAGAGAATTAAAGAAGACTTTTATATGGATGACCTTCTAACAGGACCAAATTCGAAAACGGAATGTATGAATGTGCAACGAAATATATCACATCAACTGGAAACGTACGGATTCCATTTAAGGAAATGGATTGCAAACTCACCAGAGGTGTTGAGGGCTGTTAATTGGTCGGAAGATAATGAAGTGCTGCATATTCAAGAGGATGAATGTTTAAAAACGCTTGGGCTGCAATGGAATCCAACCACTGACAACTGTACGTTCAACATGCAGATAAGCAACAAAGACAAAGTAACAAAACGATTGGCGTTATCAAACCTGGCAAAAATTTTCGATCCGTTGGGCTGGTTAACCCCTATAACGGTAACAGCAAAGCTTTTATACAAGATCTATGTAAGCAGCAGTTAGATTGAGATCTTCCTTTAGAAAAAAATTTAAAAACGGAGTGGAATAGGTTTATGAGCAGTCTGCTTGTGCTCAAGAATATTAGAATACCAAGATGGTTTGAAATATCAGCAGCTAGCACACGGATTTGCAGATGCGTCCGAAAAAGCTTATGAAGCCGTTGTGTACCTCAAGGTGGAGTCGAAGATAACTATGGGGGCTGCGAAAAGCAAAGTAAATCCAATGAAGAATAGGAAGACTCTTCCAAAACTGGAACTATGCGCAGCGCATCTCTTGGCAAAACTGTTGCAAAAAATTAGAGGAGTTTTGACAACAACTGCAGTAACCTTTGCCTGGAGAGACTCCATGATAACATTAGCATGGATAAACAACGCAAAAAACAATTCCAAATTAGAGTAGTGGATATTTTAAAGCGAATTCCCGAAGCGAAGTGGGGATACGTGAAATCCAAAGAAAAACCAGCAGAATGGGTCCAAGAGGCATTGCAACCGAAGCGTTAATTTACAATGAATTATGGTGGAAGGGGCCTGAATGGATAACAAAAGTCGAGCAAAATTGGCTAAAATTGGAGCAAAGGCAAGACAAAAATATTACGATGTACCAAGTAAGGTATGGAAGCAGATCCAGGACTATTATGGAAAGGCCAAAACGGCAATAGAAAATCTGAAAGAGGAACCAGAGAAAGAAGAACCCGGCTGCTTTACAACAAGGGGCAGAGAAATATTACGATGTACCAAGTAAGGTATGGGAGCAGATCCAGGACTATTATGGAAAGGCCAAAACGGCAATAGAAAATCTGAAAAAGGAACCAGAGAAAGAAGAACCCGGCTGCTTTACAACAAGGGGCAGAGATGAAAGTAGAGGAAGTAAGGACTGAAAAGCGAGAAATTGTGTCGGAGCAACAATTAAGGAGTTTACAAGAAGACATGCAGAAACAGCAACAGGCCATGCAGAAACAGTTGCACCAAGCTGTGCAGAATATCATGCAGCAGAGAATGGAAGAGCAAGTAAAAAATACAATACAAGTGCAAACGGCGTTGCAGGAAAGATACAACAGATGAACTTATTATATGACAATCTCTTGGTCAAGCTGAAACAAACCGAAAGAGCGCAACCCTATTCCAATTTAGGAAAAAGATTAGCAAGCTGTCTGGCACAATCGAAGGTGAATTAACCGGTGTTACAAAATACGCTCTGGAGTACCTAAAGACTTCATGGGAAAAAACAGTTTGACGAGATTAGGTCGCTACATCTTGAACTCTCAACGGTGCTAGGCATGGAAGATATAGACATTGAATTCGAGGAGACCGAAAAAAAGGTTTGAATAAAGAATGCAAGACGTTATAAGAAGAATCGGAGACGTCAAAGATGAGGCGATGAATGTGGAATTAAAACGTATACAAGTTCCATGTTTTGGTGGTAAAGTTGAAGAATGGAGCTCCTTTCATCATCTTCACAAAAATGATCGATGGAAACGCGAAGCTGTCAAAGGAGCAAATACTTTATTACCTCAAGACGAATCTTAAAGGAGAAGCTTTTTGAATTGTGCAACACCTACAAGTAACGGAGGCCAACTATAAAGCTGCCTGGGAATTGCTGGAAAATAGGTATGGCAATAAAAGAGTTCTATACCAGCCAATCAGCGTCGAATATTAGAAATATGTTGGACAACGTAAACGAGAGTATCCATGGTTTGAAGGCATTGGAGATACCATTGGATCAAGCAGATCCTATTATAGCAAGAATTATTATAAGAAAGCTTGATAAAGATGGTCTGATCCTTTACGAACAAAATGTAAATAAATCTAAGGACATTCAAAAACTTGAGGATGTGATGAATTTCAACAACAACAATACCAAGTGTTGGAAGTTGTACTTACTTAAAATGTTGACCCCTTGTGGTGGAGGTACCAGAAGGAGTGGACCGATGTTCTCCATTTTCACACTTGACCCAGTACTGACGCAAATATTGAGATTTGCAGAGTTTGAGCAAAATCGGATTACCGTTTCTCTTTCTGTGCAAAAAATAAATATTTTGAAAATTTGGACCTTTTGTGGGGGAGGTACCAGAAGGAATGGCCCAATATTTTCCATCTTAACATCAGACCTTGGGTTAACATAAATATTGGCATGTGTGAGATTTGAAGACAATCGGACTCTTATATCCCATTTTTTAAGAGTTGCTATTCAAGAGAGCTATTCAGATTTGGATGGAGTGGAACGATATTGTCCATTTTCACACTTGACATAGCATTGATGCAAATATTAAGATTTGCTAAGTTGGAGCAAAATTGGATTATCGTTTCTCTTTCTGTGCAAAAAATAAATATTTTGAAAATTTCGAAAATTTCGGGAGGTACCAGAGGAGTGGACCGATATCGCCCATCTCCGATCTCGATCTAAGTTTGATAAAAAAATATTACGATGTACCAAGTTTGGACCAAATCGGATACTCCCTTCGAGAGTTATCGTACGCACTAGCCAGACAGACGGACGGACATTGCTAGATCGACTCCAAATGTTCTGAAACGGATATGGTCCAAAGAGACCTATGGTCTACAACCGTTATTTCGACTAGGCACGTTTTGTCCGTATCAAATGAGATATACCCTCTTTAGCCATATAGCTGAGGGTATAATAATAGAACCAATGAGTTTATAGCAGAATGAATGATGCAGAATCGCATACGCCATTGTCAGAACGACATTAAATGCCTTTATTTACTAACTGCCCATGTCTGAACATTTTTACAGAAATTCGTGAAAATATCGATATTCCAAAAGTTTTGACTGTCCATAGAAAAATTAGAACCAATGAGTTTATAGCAAAATGAATTATGCAGAATCGCATATGCCATTGTCAGAACGACTGTTCAGAGAACATAGATAAAAGGTCAAGAAACATTCTCAAGTGATCGTTTGGCATAATTTATGAACGGTCAAAAAATAATAATATTAGAGATGCGCTCAGTAGGTAGCACGCACTTAATTGTTGGGTGTGTCTTCGATTAGGTTAATTTAGAATAGAAATATTCTTTAATAAAATCAGATTTGAAAATACATTATAACCGGCCGTTTGTGTTTTTTTTATTTCTCCGCAAACATTGGTCCTTCGAAAAAGGGGAAAAAATTGAACTAGCGAACAAAAAAGAAATAGAGAAGATTAAAAAAAAGACCTAATGGGCAAAATATCAAAAAAAAAACCATAGGAAGCAATATTAAAAAAAGATCTAAGGGGCAGAATAAAATAAAAGAAGAATCAGAAAAAAATATAAAAGCAAAATGACGTCAAGAGTTATTTTGTATAAGACTCAAGGTAATAGGGATTTGGGAGAAAGTGCAAGCCCGTATGGTGGGAAAAGTCGCTATAGAGGAAACCTTCGTTCCCTGGAGAATAAAAGGGAAGAAACAAGAGTGAATTACGAGAAGCTGGCAATTCATGGTGAAAACAATGATTCCTATTACCAAGATAAGTTATGGGAGCAGATCCAGGACTATTATTCAAAGGCCAAAACGGCAATAGAAAATCTGAAAGAGGAGCCAGAGAAAGAAGAACCCGGCTGCTTTACAACAAGGGGCAGAGATGAAAGTAGAGGAAGTAAGGACTGAAAAGCGAGAAATTGTGTCGGAGCAACAATTAAGGAGTTTACAAGAAGACATGCAGAAACAGCAACAGGCCATGCAGAAACAGTTGCAACAAGCTGTGCAGAATATCATGCAGCAGAGCATGGAAGAGCAAGTAAAAAATACAATACAAGTGCAAACGGCGTTACAGGAAAGAATTCAGAAAACAATGCAGGAGCAGATATAACAGATGAACTTATTATATGAAAAGATGAATGTTAGAACAAAAGTGCAAGAGAACGCAACGCTTGCTAAACAATCTCTTGGTCATGCTGAAACAAACCGAAAGAGCTCAACCCTATTCCAATTTAGGAAAAAGATTAGCAAGCTGTCTGACACAATCGAAGGTGTATTAACCGGTGTTACAGAATACGCTCTGGAGTACCTAACGACTTCGTGGGAAACAGTTTGACGAGATTAGGTCGCTACATCTTGAACTCTCAATTGTGCACGGCATGGAAGATATAGACATTGAATTCGAGGAGATCGAAGAAAGGTTTGAAACAAGAATGCAAGACGTTATAAGAAGAATCGGAGACGTCAAAGATGAGGCGACGAATGTGGAATTAAAACGTATACAAGTTCCATGTTTTGGTGGTAAAGTTGAAGAATGGAGCTCCTTTCATCATCTTCACAAAAATGATCGATGGAAACGCGAAGCTGTCAAAGGAGCAAATACTTTATTACCTCAAGACGAATCTTAAGGAGAAGCTTTTCGAATTGTGCAACACCTACAAGTAACGGAGGCCAACTATAAAGCTGCCTGGGAATTGCTGGAAAATAGGTATGGCAATAAAAGAGTTCTATTCACTCAATTAGTGGATAGGATTTTATACCAGCCAATCAGCGTCGAATATTAGAAATCTGTTGGACAACGTAAACGAGAGTATCCATGCTATGAAGGCAATGGAGATACCATTGGATCAAGCAGATCATAGCAAGAATTATTATAAGAAAGCTTGATAAAGATGTTCTGATCCTTTACGAACAAAATGTAAATAAATCTAAGGACATTCAAAATCTTGCAGATGTGATGAATTTCCTGGAACAACAATACCAAGCGTTGGAAGCTTTAGCAGGCAGAAAATATTTCAACTCTGGGCATCAACATCAGGCGAAAGCTACTGGAGTAGCGGAGACTAAGCAATGCAAGTTTTGCAAAATAAATGGGCATGTTGTTGCAGTTTGCAGGAAATTTGCGGCATTAGCCTCGCAGGAAAGATTTGATTGGGCAAAGTCAGCACAAATTTGTTTCAAATGCCTTAACCACAAAAGAGATAAGAGATGTTTTGCAGAAGCGAAATGTCAGAAGTGTGGAATGAATCACATTACATTGGTGCACTTAGAAAAAAGAAACAATACAAAGGCAATGAACACCAGTGCAACAGCGGAGGTTCTATTAGCAACGGCGCAAGTTCGTATACAATCATTGCACGGAGAATTTTTAATAGTCAAGGCATTAATAGATCAAGATCAATTTACATCCATATCAAAAGAAGTAGCCCAAATGCTGCAGGTGCCCAGAAAAAAGACTTATATGAGGTTACAAGGTCTAGGAGAAACGATTGTCGGTGTGGTAAAATCGAAAGTGGCTTTGGAGATACGACCCAGATTTGTAAGCGATATTAAAATTGAGGCATTAATAGATCAAGGATTACAAGTTACATCCATATTGTTAGACGTAGCCCAACTGCTGCAGCTGACCAGAAAAAAGACCGATGAGAGGTTACAAGGTCTAGGAGAAACGATTGTCGGTGTGGCAAAATCGAAAGTGGCTTTGGAGATACGACCCAGACTTGTAAGCGATATTATAATTGATGCCGAAGCACTAGTTCTTCCATCGCTAGCATCAGCCCATCCTGACAGATCGTTTCCCTATGATGTAGATAAATATAGAAATGTTAGCCTGGCAGATCCAAATTACAATATAACGGAAAGAGTAGACTTAGTCATTGGAGCCGACCTCTATTCACAGATATTAGAAGAAGGAGTTCGTCATGATGATTAAATTGTGGGCCAAAATACAAAGTGGGGTTGGATTTTGTCGGGAACAGTTGTAAGGAAATCTGCAGCAACAACATCGAAGTCTGCAGCAACAACAACAATTGAACGATTTTGGGAGATTGAAGAAATAGAAGACGAAGAAACCAGCCTAGAAGACGAGTACTGCCTTAAGCTTTATGAAGACACAACACGCATAGATAATTCAGGCAGATTCGTCGTTCGCTTGCCGTTTGCGGAAGACAAGGAGTTAGGAAAATCTTATAAAAGAGCTATGGCAAGGTTTGTAAGCTTGGAGAAAAGGCTTGAAGAGAGTACGTATCAGAGAGAGGAATATAATAAAACAATGAGCGAGCTCATATCGATGAAACACATGGTAAAAGTGGAAGAACAGAAGGACTATATGCCGCACCAAGCAGTTGTAAGAGAAACGAGCCTTACTACAAAAGTAAGGGTTGTGTTCGATGATTCGTCAAAAACATCAAACGGAAAGGCACTGAATGACATACTTCACGTTGGTCCAAAGCTGCAAAGGAATATTTTTGATATCATAACCAAGTGGAGATCGTGGAAGTTTGTGATCTCGGCCGATGTGGAGAAAATGTTTAGACAGATAAACATTGCAGAAGAAGATCAGAATTACCAGTATATCCTTTGGAGAAGTTGCAGATCCGATCCGATTCAACAATACAAGCTGACCACGGTTACGTATGGAACCACTTCAGCACCATTCTTAGCAGTACGAACGCTGATTGAAATTGGAAAAAGGTGTAAAGATCCAGAAATTGCTAAGAGAATTAAAGAAGACTTTTATATGGATGACCTTCTAACAGGACCAAATTCGAAAACGGAATGTATGAATGTGCAAAGAAATATATCACATCAACTGGAAACGTACGGATTCCATTTAAGGAAATGGATTGCAAACTCACCAGAGGTGTTGAGGGCTGTTAATTGGTCGGAAGATAATGAAGTGCTGCATATTCAAGAGGATGAATGTTTAAAAACGCTTGGGCTGCAATGGAATCCAACCACTGACAACTGTACGTTCAACATGCAGATAAGCAACAAAGACAAAGTAACAAAACGATTGGCGTTATCAAACCTGGCAAAAATTTTCGATCCGTTGGGCTGGTTAACCCCTATAACGGTAACAGCAAAGCTTTTATACAAGATCTATGTAAACAGCAGTTAGATTGAGATCTTCCTTTAGAAAAAAATTTAAAAACGGAGTGGAATAGGTTTATGAGCAGTCTGCTTGTGCTCAAGAATATTAGAATACCAAGATGGTTTGAAATATCAGCAGCTAGCACACGGATTTGCAGATGCGTCCGAAAAAGCTTATGCAGCCGTTGTGTACCTCAAGGTGGAGTCGAAGATAACTATGGGGGCTGCGAAAAGCAAAGTAAATCCAATGAAGAATAGGAAGACTCTTCCAAAACTGGAACTATGCGCAGCGCATCTCTTGGCAAAACTGTTGCAAAAAATTAGAGGAGTTTTGACAACAACTGCAGTAACCTTTGCCTGGAGAGCCTCCATGATAACATTAGCATGGATAAACAACGCAAAAAACAATTCCAAATTAGAGTAGTGGATATTTTAAAGCGAATTCCCGAAGCGAAGTGGGGATACGTGAAATCCAAAGAAAAACCAGCAGAATGGGTCCAAGAGGCATTGCAACCGAAGCGTTAATTTACAATGAATTATGGTGGAAGGGGCCTGAATGGATAACAAAAGTCGAGCAAAATTGGCTAAAATTGGAGCAAAGGCAAGTGATTGTGGCGGACACAAAATTAACGTCTGTAGAAAAAGACTTCTATGAGAAAATTATGACATTCTCATCGTTTTTGAAACAAAAGCGAGTAATGGCTTATATTCTTCGCTTCATTAATAGGCTAAAGAGAAGTCGAGCAAAAACCGAGCACTTAACAGCAGAAGAGCTGGAAGAAGCCGAAATTGGAATTATAAAACGACATCAGGAATACGAGTGGCCTGCGGAAATAAAACAATTGAAAAAGTCTGGATTGGTGGATCATCGTAGCAAAATAGATTAATTACACCCACAACTAGATCAGTCTGGGTTAATGAGAGTAGGTGGAAGGCTGGAATTCTCATCGGTGTCCTATGACCAGAAGCACCCTACCTTGATACAGAAATCTAAATTAGCCGAGAACATTATACGCCACACGCATTTAGAAGCTCTGCATGGCGGAAATCGCTTAATGGTGATCGTAATAAGAAGAAAATATTGGATCATAGGAGCTAAGAATAAAATTAAGCTCTGCGTGAGATGTTGTCCTAGGTGTACACGCTACAGAGGAGAAGTCAGAAATCTATTAATGGGAAATTTGCCAGCATGCCGAGTAACATCAGTCAACCCTTTCAGCATTGCGGCATTGATTATGCTGGACCTTTACATATTCGTTGTTCAAAGACAAGGGGAACGAAATCCATGAAAGGCTACGTTGCGGTTTTTGTTTGTAACTGTGCAGAATATCATGCAGCAGAGCATGGAAGAGCAAGTAAAAAATACAATACAAGTGCAAACGGCGTTACAGGAAAGAATTCAGAAAACAATGCAGGAGCAGATATAACAGATGAACTTATTATATGAAAAGATGAATGTTAGAACAAAAGTGCAAGAGAACGCAACGCTTGCTAAACAATCCCTTGGTCATGCTGAAACAAACCGAAAGAGCTCAACCCTTTTCCAATTTAGGAAAAAGATTAGCAAGCTGTCTGACACAATCGAAGGTGTATTAAGCGGTGTTACAGAATACGCTCTGGAGTACCTAACGACTTCATGGGAAACAGTTTGACGAGATTAGGTCGCTACATCTTGAACTCTCAATTGTGCACGGCATGGAAGATATAGACATTGAATTCGAGGAGATCGAAGAAAGGTTTGAAACAAGAATGCAAGACGTTATAAGAAGAATCGGAGACGTCAAAGATGAGGCGACGAATGTGGAATTAAAACGTATACAAGTTCCATGTTTTGGTGGTAAAGTTGAAGAAGCTGTCAAAGGAGCAAATACTTTATTACCTCAAGACGAATCTTAAGGAGAAGCTTTTCGAATTGTGCAACACCTACAAGTAACGGAGGCCAACTATAAAGCTGCCTGGGAATTGCTGGAAAATAGGTATGGCAATAAAAGAGTTCTATTCACGCAATTAGTGGATAGGATTTTATACCAGCCAATCAGCGTCGAATATTAGAAATCTGTTGGACAACGTAAACGAGAGTATCCATGCTATGAAGGCAATGGAGATACCATTGGATCAAGCAGATCCTATTATAGCAAGAATTATTATAAGAAAGCTTGATAAAGATGGTCTGATCCTTTACGAACAAAATGTAAATAAATCTAAGGACATTCAAAATCTTGCAGATGTGATGAATTTCCTGGAACAACAATACCAAGCGTTGGAAGCTTTAGCAGGCAGAAAATATTTCAACTCTGGGCATCAACATCAGGCGAAAGCTACTGGAGTAGCGGAGACTAAGCAATGCAAGTTTTGCAAAATAAATGGGCATGTTGTTGCAGTTTGCAGGAAATTTGCGGCATTAGCCTCGCAGGAAAGATTTGATTGGGCAAAGTCAGCACAAATTTGTTTCAAATGCCTTAACCACAAAAGAGATAAGAGATGTTTTGCAGAAGCGAAATGTCAGAAGTGTGGAATGAATCACATTACATTGGTGCACTTAGAAAAAAGAAACAATACAAAGGCAATGAACACCAGTGCAACAGCGGAGGTTCTATTAGCAACGGCGCAAGTTCGTATACAATCATTGCACGGAGAATTTTTAATAGTCAAGGCATTAATAGATCAAGATCAATTTACATCCATATCAAAAGAAGTAGCCCAAATGCTGCAGGTGCCCAGAAAAAAGACTTATATGAGGTTACAAGGTCTAGGAGAAACGATTGTCGGTGTGGTAAAATCGAAAGTGGCTTTGGAGATACGACCCAGATTTGTAAGCGATATTAAAATTGAGGCATTAATAGATCAAGGATTACAAGTTACATCCATATTGTTAGACGTAGCCCAACTGCTGCAGCTGACCAGAAAAAAGACCGATGTGAGGTTACAAGGTCTAGGAGAAACGATTGTCGGTGTGGCAAAATCGAAAGTGGCTTTGGAGATACGACCCAGACTTGTAAGCGATATTATAATTGATGCCGAAGCACTAGTTCTTCCATCGCTAGCATCAGCCCATCCTGACAGATCGTTTCCCTATGATGTAGATAAATGGAGAAATGTTAGCCTGGCAGATCCAAATTACAATATAACGGAAAGAGTAGACTTAGTCATTGGAGCCGACCTCTATTCACAGATATTAGAAGAAGGAGTTCGTCATGATGATTAAATTGTGGGCCAAAATACAAAGTGGGGTTGGATTTTGTCGGGAACAGTTGTAAGGAAATCTGCAGCAACAACATCGAAGTCTGCAGCAACAACAACAATTGAACGATTTTGGGAGATTGAAGAAATAGAAGACGAAGAAACCAGCCTAGAAGACGAGTACTGCCTTAAGCTTTATGAAGACACAACACGCATAGATAATTCAGGCAGATTCGTCGTTCGCTTGCCGTTTGCGGAAGACAAGGAGTTAGGAAAATCTTATAAAAGAGCTATGGCAAGGTTTGTAAGCTTGGAGAAAAGGCTTGAAGAGAGTACGTATCAGAGAGAGGAATATAATAAAACAATGAGCGAGCTCATATCGATGAAACACATGGTAAAAGTGGAAGAACAGAAGGACTATATGCCGCACCAAGCAGTTGTAAGAGAAACGAGCCTTACTACAAAAGTAAGGGTTGTGTTCGATGATTCGTCAAAAACATCAAACGGAAAGGCACTGAATGACATACTTCACGTTGGTCCAAAGCTGCAAAGGAATATTTTTGATATCATAACCAAGTGGAGATCGTGGAAGTTTGTGATCTCGGCCGATGTGGAGAAAATGTTTAGACAGATAAACATTGCAGAAGAAGATCAGAATTACCAGTATATCCTTTGGAGAAGTTGCAGATCCGATCCGATTCAACAATACAAGCTGACCACGGTTACGTATGGAACCACTTCAGCACCATTCTTAGCAGTACGAACGCTGATTGAAATTGGAAAAAGGTGTAAAGATCCAGAAATTGCTAAGAGAATTAAAGAAGACTTTTATATGGATGACCTTCTAACAGGACCAAATTCGAAAACGGAATGTATGAATGTGCAAAGAAATATATCACATCAACTGGAAACGTACGGATTCCATTTAAGGAAATGGATTGCAAACTCACCAGAGGTGTTGAGGGCTGTTAATTGGTCGGAAGATAATGAAGTGCTGCATATTCAAGAGGATGAATGTTTAAAAACGCTTGGGCTGCAATGGAATCCAACCACTGACAACTGTACGTTCAACATGCAGATAAGCAACAAAGACAAAGTAACAAAACGATTGGCGTTATCAAACCTGGCAAAAATTTTCGATCCGTTGGGCTGGTTAACCCCTATAACGGTAACAGCAAAGCTTTTATACAAGATCTATGTAAACAGCAGTTAGATTGAGATCTTCCTTTAGAAAAAAAATTAAAAACGGAGTGGAATAGGTTTATGAGCAGTCTGCTTGTGCTCAAGAATATTAGAATACCAAGATGGTTTGAAATATCAGCAGCTAGCACACGGATTTGCAGATGCGTCCGAAAAAGCTTATGCAGCCGTTGTGTACCTCAAGGTGGAGTCGAAGATAACTATGGGGGCTGCGAAAAGCAAAGTAAATCCAATGAAGAATAGGAAGACTCTTCCAAAACTGGAACTATGCGCAGCGCATCTCTTGGCAAAACTGTTGCAAAAAATTAGAGGAGTTTTGACAACAACTGCAGTAACCTTTGCCTGGAGAGACTCCATGATAACATTAGCATGGATAAACAACGCAAAAAACAATTCCAAATTAGAGTAGTGGATATTTTAAAGCGAATTCCCGAAGCGAAGTGGGGATACGTGAAATCCAAAGAAAAACCAGCAGAATGGGTCCAAGAGGCATTGCAACCGAAGCGTTAATTTACAATGAATTATGGTGGAAGGGGCCTGAATGGATAACAAAAGTCGAGCAAAATTGGCTAAAATTGGAGCAAAGGCAAGTGATTGTGGCGGACACAAAATTAACGTCTGTAGAAAAAGACTTCTATGAGAAAATTATGACATTCTCATCGTTTTTGAAACAAAAGCGAGTAATGGCTTATATTCTTCGCTTCATTAATAGGCTAAAGAGAAGTCGAGCAAAAACCGAGCACTTAACAGCAGAAGAGCTGGAAGAAGCCGAAATTGGAATTATAAAACGACATCAGGAATACGAGTGGCCTGCGGAAATAAAACAATTGAAAAAGTCTGGATTGGTGGATCATCGTAGCAAAATAGATTAATTACACCCACAACTAGATCAGTCTGGGTTAATGAGAGTAGGTGGAAGGCTGGAATTCTCATCGGTGTCCTATGACCAGAAGCACCCTACCTTGATACAGAAATCTAAATTAGCCGAGAACATTATACGCCACACGCATTTAGAAGCTCTGCATGGCGGAAATCGCTTAATGGTGATCGTAATAAGAAGAAAATATTGGATCATAGGAGCTAAGAATAAAATTAAGCTCTGCGTGAGATGTTGTCCTAGGTGTACACGCTACAGAGGAGAAGTCAGAAATCTATTAATGGGAAATTTGCCAGCATGCCGAGTAACATCAGTCAACCCTTTCAGCATTGCGGCATTGATTATGCTGGACCTTTACATATTCGTTGTTCAAAGACAAGGGGAACGAAATCCATGAAAGGCTACGTTGCGGTTTTTGTTTGTATGGTGACAAAGGCTGTACATCTGGAAGCAGTGAGTGAGCTGACTACAGAAGCTTTTATTGCGGCTCTTAAACGGTTTTTTGTGAGAAGAGGCAAAGAGAGCGATATCTATTCCGAAAGTAGAACAAACTTCGTGGGTGCAGCAAGGCAGCTGGAGAAAGACTACGTAGAGGCGATTAAACATAACATGAAGTCCGCGCCAATTTAGGAGAATCAAAAAATAAAGTGGCATTTTATTCCGCCGGCAGCTCCTCTCATTGGAGGAATATGGGAAGCCGCTGTAAAATCCATGAAGTTCCATCTGAAACGTATAATGGGAGATACGAAGCTGACATATGAGGAGTTCAGCACGGTACTAGCCCAGATTGAGTCTGTTTTGAATTCGAGGCCATTACATGAGCTTGGCAGTGATGCGGATTATATAGACACGTTGACACCAGGACATTTCCTTATTGGGCGCCCTTTATTAGGGGCACCAGCAAGGATAGAAGAAGGAAGCCTAGTATGCGCAAATAGGTGGAAACTGCTGCAAAGGATAAAAGACCATTTTTGGAGAAAATGGAAAGAGGAATATTTAACTACGCTACAGGTCCGTATGAAGTGGAACAGGCGAGATAAAAATATAGAAATGGGTCAAGTGGTAATAATTAAAAACGAAGAGACCCACCGGCGCATTGTCCTCTGCGAAAGTGATTGAAGTCCATCCGGTAAAAGATGGAGTAGTAAGAGTGGTGATCCTTAAAACGCAAAATGGTGTGTTGAAGAGGTCGGTCAACAAGTTATGTCCTTTGGAGCATCAAGATGAAGAAGAAGAGGTAACGCATAAGGATAACATACAGGCGGAAACAGCATATACGAATATGACAAGATGTAGGCCAAGAGTAAAGAAGCAACCATCAATGATTTGGGCAATCATTTTAAGCTTATTCATGGTAATGGCTACCAAAGCATCATCAGTGCATGAGTTAAACAGCTCAGCCGCAATATATTGGGATCCCATGTCCCAAATTCATATGTTCTCGTCATCATGGAACATGCTGATATACTTTGAGCTCAAACCATATTTGGAAACAAGAAGTATGCCCGAGACTGCAGACGTTCGAGGATCAGTGTTGGTCCACGATAAACAATATGGAGTATACTATTAACAAGATAAAGACGAATAATGGATTATTTATGAGAAGTGACAAGCGGCAGAAAAGAGGAACCCCATTTAAATTTGTGGGTTCGTTCCAAGACTGGGCGTTTGGTGTGATGGACGAGGTAGACCGAGTAGAAATGGAGAAAAACATGAAGGAACTGGCAAAGAAGCAGACGTCCATATGAATGAGAACTACTTCGTATACAGGGAGCCGATAAGATTCTTTATAATAGCCAAATAGATTCATGAGATTGTGGAGGAATGTGAAGAAGTTCAAAGGGAAGTCATAGATGCTTTGATTGACGTGAACAGCGGTAAATTCCACCCCATCCTCAGCAGTTGCAGGCAGAGATAGCAAAGATTGGGGATTCCCTACCTGAAAAATATGTACTTCCTGGTAAACACACAGGAATGGAATTAAAAGAGGTGCAACATTTGCTGACGGGTCATGGAACATTGGTGAGGTTGCAGCTGGTAATAGATATAAAAATACCACTATTCAATCGACAATCATACCAGTTCTACAGGGTTATTCCCATATCGTTTCAAGAGGGTGGTACGGTGATGATAGCTCGGGTTAAAGCACCATACATTGTTTATAATTTTGAGCTTGATTCTTTCCATTTCTTGACACAGGCTATGCTGAACGAGTGCAAAAATACGCGGGGTAAAGAAATCATGTGTGAAGGCAATTTTCTTGGAGAGATGCGTCAACGAATTAGTGCCCTTTAGACCTCACATAGATATAAACTGCGCTTACGATGAAGCTGAACGAATGCCTTATTGGATGCCATTACAAATGCAAGGAAATTGATTGTTCAAGACTTTCTCAACTAACACTGCACATCTGAAATGTTCCCATAAGCAACAAACGATAATGGAACATCCGCAGCGAGAATCCGTCAAGTAACGTTGATAGCTGCTCATAGAATGAGGTAACAGCACAATTTCATACCTTTATTTTAAAGGACGTAAGCGAGGAGACTATCAAACCTATCGGAGATCCACTGATTAACCATGATAAAGATACAACCAATTGAAGGAGTGTGTGGACAAATTAAGAAACGAAAACGTGGAGATAAGGGGACTGAATTTCCACCACATGCCGGGGCATAAGTCATTAATTTTAGTATCTATGGGTTTAGTAATACTTATAATTTTATTAATAAGAAAAATGATAATAATTAGAAGAATAGCTGCAATGCAATTCCCACGGCCTATAAATGTTTAGCATGCATTTTGGCGCCCGGAGGAATGTTCAGAAACATAGGTAAAAGGTTAAGAAACATTCTCATTTGATCGTTTGGCTTAATTTATGAACGGTCTAAAAATAATAATACTGCGGCAGCGCAGATAACAATCTATTATTATCGATTAGAAATTCCAAGCGGCCATAAAATCTATTTGTGTGCACTGATAATAAAGGATCGATAAAGTCCACACATACAGATAGAGATGCGCTCAGTAGGTAGCACGCACTTAAGTGTTGGGCCACAAAAACCCTCATAGCGTGCTCTTAGAATAAATAAGAAAGATTTTGTGTCTGCGATTAGGTTAAGTTAGAATAGTTTAGGTAGCGCTTAAGTAAGAAATATTATTTAACATAATCAGATTTGAAAATACATTATAACCGGCCGGTTTTGTTTTTTTATTTCTCCGCGAACAACGACATTTAATGCATTTATGTGCTAATTTCACAAGTCTGAACATTTTTACAGAAATTCGTGAAAATGTCAATATTCCAATATTTTGACTGTCCATATAAAAAATAGAACCAATGAGTTTATAGCAGAATGGATGATGCAAAATCCCATACGCCATTGTCAGAACGACATTTCATGCATTTATTTGTTAATTGCACGCTTCTGAACATTTTTACAAAAATTCGTAAAAATATCCCAAAATTTTGACAGACCATAGAAAAAATTGAACCAATGAGTTTATAGCAGAATGGATGATGCAGAATCGCATACGCCATTGCCAGAACGACATTTAATGCATTTATTTGCTAATTGCACAAGTCTGAACATTTTTACAGAAATTCCTGAAAATGTCGATATCCCAAAAATGTTGACAGTCCATAGAAAAAATAGAACCAATGAGTTTATAGCAGAATGAATGATGCAGAATCGCATACGCCATTGTCAGAACGACATTTAATGCATTTATTTGATAATTCCACATGTATGAGCAATTTTACAGAAATTCGTAAAAATTCCAATATTTGAAAGATGTTGACTATCCATAAAAGTAGAACCATTAAGTTTATAGTAGAATGAATGATTACAGAAATTCGTGGAAATTTCGATATTCCAAAAGTTTTGACTGTCCATAGAAAACATAGAACCAATGAGTTTATAGTGGAATGAATTATGCAGAATCGCATACGCCATTGTCAAAATGACATTTAAAAGCTTTTATTTGCTAATTGCACACGTCTGAACATTTTTACAGAAATTCCTGAAAATGTCGATAACCCAAAAATGTTGACAGTCCATAGAAAAAATAGAACCAATGAGTTTATAGCAGAATGAATGATGCAGAATAGCATACACCATTGTCAGAACGACATTTAATGCATTTATTTATTTAGTCTGAACATTAGTGCAGAAATTCGTGAAAATGTTAATATCCCAGAAATTTTGACTGTCCATAGAAAAGATAGAACCAATGAATTTATAGCAGAATGAGTGATGCAGAATCGCATACGCCATTGTCGGAATGACATTAAATGCATTTATTTGCTAATTGCACACGTCTGAACATTTTTACAGGAATACGTGGACTCTCGATATTCCAAAAATTTTGACTGTCCATAGAAAAACTAGAACCAATCAGTTTATAACAGAATGAATGATGCAGAATCGCATACGCCATTGTCAGAAGGACATGTAATACATTGATTTGCTAACTACACACGTCTGAACATTTTTACAGAAATTCGTGAAAATTTCGATTCTCCAAAAAATTTGACTGTCCATACCAAAAATAGAACCAATGAGGTTATAGCAGAATAAATTATGCAGAATCGCATACGCCATTGTCAGAACGACATTTAATGCATTTATTTGATAATTCCACATGTATGAGCAATTTTACAGAAATTCGTAAAAATTCCAATATTTGAAAGATGTTGACTATCCATAAAAGTAGAACCATTAAGTTTATAGTAGAATGAATGATGCAGAATCGCATACGCCATTGTCAGAAGGACATGTAATTCATTGATTTGCTAATGCACACGTCTGAACATTTTTACAGAAATTCGTGGAAATTTCGATATTCCAAAAGTTTTGACTGTCCATAGAAAACATAGAACCAATGAGTTTATAGTGGAATGAATTATGCAGAATCGCATACGCCATTGTCAAAATGACATTTAAAAGCCTTTATTTGCTAATTGCATACGTCTGATCATTTTTACAGATATTCGTGAAAATGTCGATATTCCAAAAATTTTGACTGTCCATAGAAAAACTAGAACCAATGAGTTTATAGCAGAATGAATGATGCAGAATCGCATACGCCATTGTCAGAAGGACATTTAATGCATTTATTTGCTTATTACACACGTCTGAACATTTTTACAGAAACTCGTGAACTGTCGATATTCCAAAAATCGCATACGCCATTGTCAGAACGACATTTAATGCATTTAATTGCTACAGCCTTTGTCACCATACAAAAAAACCGCAACGTAGCCTTTTATGGATTTCGTTCCCATTGTCTTTGAACAATGAATATGTAAAGGTCCAGCGTAATCAATGCCGCAATGCTGAAAGGATTGACTGATGTTACTCGGCATGCTGGCAAATTTCCCATTAATTGATTTCTGACTTCTCCTCTGTAGCGTGTACACCTAGGACAACACCTTACGCAGAGCTTAATGCTGCCAAATTTCCCATTAATTGATTTCTGACTTCTCCTCTGTAGCGTGTACACCTAGGACAACATCTCACGCAGAGCTTAATTTTATTCTTAGCTCCTATGATCCAATATTTTCTTCTTATTACGCTCTCCATTAAACGATTTCCGCCATGCAAAGCTTCTAAATGCGTGTGGCGTATGATGTTCTCGGCTAATTTAGATTTCTGTATCAAGGTACGGTTCTTCTGGTCATAGGACACCGATGATTACCCCAGACTGATCTAGTTGACTTTTTCAATTGTTTTATTTCCGCAGGCCACTCGTATTCCTGATGTCGTTTTATAATTTCAATTTCGGCTTCTTCCAGCTCTTCTGCTGTTAAGTGCTCGGTTTTTGCTCAACTTCTCTCAAGCCTTTTAATGAAGCGAAGAATATAAGCCATTATTCGCTTTTGTTTCAAAAATGATGAGAATGCCATAATTTTCTCATAGAAGTCTTTTTCTACAGACGTTAATTTTGTGGCCATCACAATGCAGAATCGCATACGTCATTGTCAGAACGACATTAAATGCACTTATTTGCTAATTAAATACTTCTGAATCTTTTTGAAGAAATTCGTGAAAATGTCGATATTCCAAAAATTTTGACTGTCCATAGAAAAACTAGAACCAATGAGTTTATAGCAGAATGAATGATGCAGAATTGCATACGCCATTGTCAGAAGGACATTTAATGAATTCATTTGCTAATTCCACAGGTCTGAACATTTTTACAAAAATTCGTGAACTGTTGATATTCCAAAAATGTTGACTGTCCATATAAAAATAAAACCAATGAGTTTATAGGAGAATAAATGATGCAGAATCGCATACGCCATTGTCAGAACGGCATTAAATGCATTTATTTGATATTTCCACATGTCTGAGCAATTTTACTGAAATTCGTAAAAATTCCAATATTTAAAAGATGTTGACGATCCATAAAAGTAGAACCACTAAGTTTGTAGCAGAATCGCATACGCCATTGTCAGAACGACTTTAATGCATTTATTTGCTAATTTCGCACGTGTGAACATATGTGCAGGAATTCGTGAAAATGTTGATATCCCAAAAATTGTGACTGTCCATAGAAAACATAGTACCAGAATCGCATACGCCATTGTCAGGACGACATTTAATGCATTTAATTGCTACAGCCTTTGTCACCATACAAAAAAACCGCAACGTAGCCTTTTATGGATTTCGTTCCCATTATCTTTGAACGACGAATTTGTAAAGGTCCCGTATAATCAATGCCGCAATGCTGAAAGGATTGACTGATGTTACTCGGCATGCTCGCAAATTTCCCATTAATTGATTTTTGACTACTCCCCTATAGCGTGTACACCTAGGACAACATCTCACGCAGAGCTTAATTTTATTCTTAGCTCCTATCATCCAATATTTTCTTCTTATTACGCTCCCCATTAAACGATTTCAGCCATGCAAAGCTTCTAAATGCGTGTGGCATATGATGTTCTCGGCTAATTTAGATTTCTGTATCAAGGTACGGTGCTTCTGGTCAATTCCAGCCTTCCGCCTATTCTCATTACCCCAGATTGATCTAGTTGTGGGTGTAATGTATCTAGTTTGCTACGATGACTCCACTCCAGCCTTCTACAATTGTTTTATTTCCGCAGGCCACTCATATTCCTCA
Organism: Musca domestica; assembly: GCF_030504385.1. NCBI lineage: Eukaryota > Metazoa > Arthropoda > Insecta > Diptera > Muscidae > Musca > Musca domestica. The sequence goes on from NW_026712258.1 coordinate 84,376, forward strand.
TGTCGTTTTATAGTTTCAATTTCGGCTTCTTCTAGCTCCTCTGCTGTTAAGTGCTGGGTTTTTGCTCGACTTCTCTTTAGCCTTTTAATGAAGCGATGAATATAAGCCATTAGTCGCTTTTGTTTCAAAAAAGATAAATATGTCATAATTTTCTCATAGACGTCTTTTTTTCTACAGACGTTAATATTGTGGCCGCCACAATCACTTGCCTTTGCTCCAATTTTGCTCGTCTTTTGTTATCCATTCAGGCCCCTTCCACCATAATTAATTGTAAATTAACGCTTCGGTTGCAATGCCTCTTGAACCCATATCTGCTGGGCTTTCTTTGGATTTCACGTATCCCCACTTCGCTTCGGGAATTCGCTTTAAAATATCCACTACTCTAACTTGGAATTGTTTTTTGCGTTGTTTATCCATGCTAATGTTATCATGGAGTCTCTCCAGGCAAAGGTTACTGCAGTTGTTGTCAAAACTCCTCTATTTTTTTTGCAACAGTTTTGCCAAGAGATGCGCTGCGCATAGTTCCAGTTTTGGAAGTGTCTTCCTATTCTTCATTGGATTTACTTTGCTTTTCGCAACCCCCATCGTTATCTTCGACTCCACCTTGAGGTACACAACGGCTGGATAAGCTTTTTCGGACGCATCTGCAAATCCGTGTGCTAGCTGCTGATATTTCAAACCATCTTGGTATTCTAATATTCTTGAGCACAAGCAGACTGCTCATAAACCTATTCCACTCCGTTTTTAAATTTTTTTCTAAAGGAAGATCTCAATCTAACTGCTGTTTACATAGATCTTGTATAAAAGCTTTGCTGTTACCGTTATAGGGGTTAACCAGCCCAACGGATCGAAAATTGTTGTTTTGTTACTTTGTCTTCGTCGCTTATCTGCATGTTGAACGTACAATTGGCAGTGGTTGGATTCCATTGCAGCCCAAGCGTTTTTAAACATTCATCCTCTTGAATATGCAGCACTTCATTATCTTCCGACCAATTAACAGCCCTCAACACCTCTGGTGAGTTTGCAATCCATTTCCTTAAATGGAATCCGTACGTTTCCAGTTGATGTGATATTTTTCACATTCATACATTCCGTTTTCGAATTTGGTCCTGTTAGAAGGTCATCCATATAAAAGTCTTCTTTAATTCTCTTAGCAATTTCTGGATCTTTACACCTTTTTCCAATTTCAATCAGCGTTCGTACTGCTAAGAATGGTGCTGAAGCGGTTCCATACGTAACCGTGGTCAGCTTGTATGGTTGAATCGGATCGGATCTGCAACTTCTCTAGAGGATATACTGGTAATTCTGATCTTCTTCTGCAATGTTTATCTGTCTAAACATTTTCTCCACAACGGCCGAGATCACAAACTTCCACGATCTCCACTTGGTTATTATATCAAAAATATTCATTTGCAGCTTTGGTCCAACATGAAGTATGTCATTCAGTGCCTTTCCGTTTGATGTTTTTGACGAAGCATCAAATACAACGTTTACTTTTGTAGCAAGGCTCGTTTCTCTTACAACTGCTTGGTGCGGCATAAATTGCTGCAGACTTCGTTGTTGTTGCTGCAGATTTCATTACAACTGTTCCCGACAAAATCCAACCCCACTTTGTATTTTGGCCCACAATTTGATCATCATGACGAACTCCTTCTTCTATTATCTGTGAATAGAGGTCGGCTCCAATGAATAAGTCTACTCTTTCCGTTCTGTTGAAATTTGGATCTGCCAGATTAACATTTCTCCATTTATCTACATCATAGTGAAACGATCTGTCAGGATGGGCTGATGGAAGAACTAGTGCTTCTGCATCAATTTTAACATCACTTACAAATTTGTGTCGTATCCCCAAAGCCACTTTCGATTTTGCCACACCGACAATCGTTTCTCCTAGACCTTGTAACCTCACATCAGTCTTTTTAGTGGGTAGCTGCAGAAGTTGGGCTACGTCTTCCGATATGGATTAACTTGTGATCCTTGATTTATTAATGCCTTGACTGTTAAAAATTCTCCGTGCAATGATTTTATACTAACTTGCGCCGTTGCTAATAGAACCTCCGCTGTTGCACTGGTATTCATTGCCTTTGTATTGTTTCTTTTTTCTAAGTGCATCAATGTAATGTGATTCATTCCACACTTCTGGAATTTCGCTTCTGCAAAACATCTCTTATCTCTTTTGTAGTTAAGGCATTTGAAACAAATTTGTGCTGACTTTGCTCAATCAAATCTTTCCTGCGAGGCTAATGCCGCAAATTTTCTACAAACCGCAATACCATGACCGTTTATTTTGCAAAACTTGCATTGCTTTGTCTCCGCTACTCCAGTAGCTTTCGTCTGATGTTGATGTCCAGAATTGAAATGGTTTCTGCCTGCTAAAGCTTCCAACGCTTGGTATTTTTGTTCCAGGAAATTCATCTCTTCTGCAAATTTTTGAATGCCCTTAGATTTCTTTACATTTTGTTTGTAAAGCACCAGACCATCTTTATCAAGCTTTCTTATAATAATTCTTCCTATAATAGGATCTGCTTGATCCAATGGTATCTCCATTGGTATATCCTATCCACTAATTTCGTGAATAGAACTCTTTTATTGCCATACCTATTTTCCAGCAATTCCCAGGCAGCTTTATAGTTGGCCTCCGTGACTTGTAGGCGTTGCACAATTCGAAAAGCTTCTCCTTTAAGATTCGTCTTGAGGTAATAAAGTTTTTGCACCTTTGACAGCTTCGCGTTTCTATCGATCATTTTTGTGTAGATGATGAAAGGAGCTCCATTCTTCAACTTTAATACCAAAACATGGAACTTGTATACGTTTTAATTCCACAGTCATCGCCTCATCTTTGACGTCTCCGATTCTTCTTATAACGTCTTGCATTCTTGTTTCAAACCTTTCTTTGATCTCCTCGAATGTCTATATCTTCTATGCCGAGCACAGTTGAAAGTTCAAGATGTAGCGACCTAATCTCGTCAAACTGTTTTTGCCATGAAGTCGTTAGGTACTCCAGAGCGTATTTTGTAACACCGGTTAACTCACCTTCGATTGTGTCAGACAGCTTGTTAATCTTTTTTCCTAAATTGGAATAGGGTTGCGTTCCTTCGGTTTGTTTCAGCTTGACAAAGGGATTGTTTAGCAAGCGTTGTGTCCTCTTGCACTTTTGTGCTAACATTCATCTTTTCATATAATAAGTTCATCTGTTGTATCTGTCCTGCATTGTTTTCTGAATTCTTTCCTGCAACGCCGTTTGCACTTGTTGAATTGTATTTTTTACTTGCTCTTCCATGCTCTGCATGACCTGTTGCTGCTTCTGCGTGTCTTCTTGTAAACTCCTTCATTGTTGCTCCGACACAATTTCTCGCTTTTCAGTCATTACTTCCTCTACTTTCATCTCTGCCCCTTGTTGTGAAGCAGCCAAGCCTTCTGCTTGCATACCGGGTTCTTCGTTCTCTGGCTCCTCTTTCAGATTTTCTATTGCCGTTTTGGCCTTTCCATAATAGTCCTGGATCTGCTCCCATACCTTATCTTGGTAATAGGAATCATTGTTTTCACCATGAATTGCCAGCTTCTCGTGATTCACTCTTGCTTCTTCCCTTTTATTCTCCAGGGAACGAAGGTTTCCTCTATAGCGACTTTTCGCACCATACGGGCTTGCACTTACTCCCAAAGCCCTATTACTTCTTTATTTTATTTTGACCCTTAGTTCTTTTTTTATATTGCGCCCCTTAGGTCCTTTTTTGATATTTTGCCCTTTAGTACTTTTTTTTTTAATTCTCTGCCCCTTAGGTCTTTTGTTTTGTATTTTACCCCTTATGCCTTTTTTTTTTGATATTTTGCTCCTTAAGTTTTTTTTTAATCTTCTCTATTTCTTTTTTGTTCGCTAGTTCAATTTTTCCCCTTTTTCGAAGGACCAATGTTCGCGGAGAAATAAAAAAAACGCAAACGGCCGGTTATAATGTATTTTCAAATCTGATTTTATTAAATAATATTTCTTACTTAAGTGCTACCTAAACTATTCTAACTTAACCTAATCGCAGACACACCCAACACTTAACGGTTGTAGACCCTAGGTCTCTTTGGACCAAATCCGCTTCAGAAAATTTGGAGTCGATCTAGCGATGTCCGTCCGTCCGTCTGTCTGGCTAGTGCGTACAATAACTCTCGAAGGGAGTATCCGATTTGGTCCAAACTTGGAACATCGTAATAATTTTGTCAAACTTAGATCGAGTTCGGAGATGGGCGATATCGGTCGACTACTCTAGTACCTCCCCCACAAAAGATCGAAATTTTCAAAATATTTATTTTTTGCACAAAAAGAGAAACGATAGTCCAATTTTTCTCCAACTTTGCAAATCTTAATATTTGCATTAGTGCTAGGTCAAGTGTGAAAATGGACAATATCGGTCCACTCCTTCTGGAACCTCCCCCACAGAGGATCAACATTTTAAATAATTACAACTCTCATAAAATGTGATGTAAGAGTCCGATTGCTTTAAATGTCGTTCTGACAATGGCGTATGCGATTCTGCATCATTCGTTCTGCTATAAACTCATTGGTCCTATTTTTATACCCTCAGCTATATGGCTAATGAGGGTATATATCATTTGATACGGACAAAACGTGTCTAGTCGAAATAACGGTTGTAGACCCTAGGTTTCTTTGGACCATATCCGTTTCCGAACATTTATTTTTTGCACAGCAATAGAAACGGTTATCCGATTTTGCTCAAACTCTGCAAATCTCAATATTTGCGTCATTACTGGGTCAAGTGTGAAAATAGAGAATATCGGTCCACTCCTTCTGGTACCTCACCCACAAGGGGTCAACATTTGAAATAAGTACAACTTCCAACGCTTGGTATTGTTGTTGTTGAAATTCATCACATCTGCAAGTTTTTGAATGTCCTTAGATTTATTTACATTTTGTTCGTAAAGGACCAGACCATCTTTATCAAGCTTTCTTATAATAATTCTTGCTATAATAGGATCTGCTTGACCCAATGGTATCTCCAACGGTATATCCTATCCACTAATTTCGTGAATAGAACTCTTTTATTGCCATACCTATTTTCCAGCAATTCCCAGGCAGCTTTATAGTTGGCCTTTGTGACTTGTAGGTGTTGCACAATTCGAAAAGCTTCTCCTTTAAGATTTGTCTTGAGGTAATAAAGTTTTTGCACCTTTGACAGCTTCGCGTTTCCATCGATCATTTTTGTGAAGATGATGAAAGGAGCTCCATTCTTCAACTTTACCACCAAAACATGGAACTTGTATACGTTTTAATTCCACAATCATCGCCTCATCTTCGTCTCCGATTCTTATTATAACGTCTTGCATTCTTGTTTCAAACCTTTCCTCGATCTCCTCGAATTCAATGTCTATATCTTCCATGCCGAGCACAGTTGAGAGTTCAAGATGTAGCGACCTAATCTCGTCAAACTGTTTTTCCCATGAAGTCTTTAGGTACTCCAGAGCGTATTTTGTAACACCGGTTAATTCGCCTTCGATTGTGTCAGACAGCTTGCTAGTCTTTTTCCTAAATTGGAATAGGGTTGCGTTCTTTCGGTTTGTTTCAGCTTGACAAAGGGATTGTTTAGCAAGCGTTGCGTCCTCTTGCACTTTTGTGCTAACATTCATCTTTTCATATAATAAGTTCATCTGTTGTATCTGCTCCTGCATTGTTTTCTGAATTCTTTCCTGCAACGCCGTTTGCACTTGTTGAATTGTATTTTTTACTTGCTCTTCCATGCTCTGCTGCATGTTCTTCTGCACAGCTCGTTGCAACTGTTTCTGCATGACCTGTTGCTGTTTCTGCATGTCTTCTTGTAAACTCCTTCATTGTTGCTCCGACACAATTTCTCGCTTTTCAGTCATTACTTCCTCTACTTTCATCTCTGCCCCTTGTTGTGAAGCAGCCAAGCCTTCTGCTTGCATACCGGGTTCTTCGTTCTCTGGCTCCTCTTTCAGATTTTCTATTGCCATTTTGGCCTTTCCATAATAGTCCTGGATCTGCTCCCATACCTTATCTTGGTAATAGGAATCATTGTTTTCACCATGAATTGCCAGCTTCTCGTGATTCACTCTTGCTTCTCCCCTTTTATTCTCCAGGGAACGAAGGTTTCCTCTATAGCGACTTTTCGCACCATACGGGCTTGCACTTACTCCCAAAGCCCTATTACTTCTTTAAGGATTTGGCCTTGAGTCTTATACAAAAGAACTCTTGACGTCATTTTGCTTATATATTTTTTTTTTTCTGATTCTTCTTTTATTTTATTTTGCTCCATAGTTCTTTTTCTTATATTGTGCCCCTTAGGTCTTTTTTTTTGATATTTTGTCTCTTAGGTCCTTTTTTGATATTTTGCCCTTTAGGTCTTTTTTTAATTTTGTGCACCTTAGGTCTTTTTTTGATATTTTGCCCCATAGGTTTTTTTTTAATCTTCTGTATTTTTTTTGTTCGCTAGTTCAATTTTTCCCCTTTTTCGAAGGACCAATGTTCGCGGAGAAATAAAAAACACAAACGGCCGGTTATGATGTATTTTCAAGTCTGATTTTATTAAAGAATATTTCTTACTTTAATAATAATATTAAGTGCTACCTAAACTATTCTAACATAACCTAATCGCAGACACACCCAAAACTTAAGTCGCAGACACACCCAACACTTAACGGTTGTAGACCCTGGGTCTCTTTGGACCAAATCCGTTTCAGAACATTTGGAGTCGATCTAGCGATGTTCGTCCGTCCGTCTGTCTGGCTAGTGCGTACAATAACTCTCGAAGGGAGTATCCGATTTGGTCCAAACTTGGTACATCGTAATAATTTTGTCAAACTTAGATCGAGTTCGGAGATGGGGGATATCGGTCCACTACTCTGGTACCTCCCCCACAAAAGATCGAAATTTCCAAAATTTTTTCGGTCCACTCCATTCAAGTCTGAATAGGTCTCTTGAATAGCAACTCTTATAAAATGTGATATAAGAGTCCGATTGTCTTCAAATTTCACACATGCCAATATATCGGGCCATTCTTTCTAGTACCTCCCCTACAAAAGGTCCAAATTTTCAAAATATTTATATTTTGCACAGAAAGAGAAACGATAATCCGATTTTGCTCAAACTCTGCAAATCTTAATATTTGCGTCATTTCTAGGTCAAGTGTGAAAATGGACAATATCGGTCCACTCCTTCTGGTACCTCCCCACAAAGGATCAACATTTTAAATAATTACAACATTTTAATAATTATGCAATTAGCAAATAAATGTATTAAATGTCCTTCTGACAATGGCTTATGCGATTCTGCATCATTCATTCTGCTATAAACTCATTGGTTCTAGTTTTTCTATGGACAGTCAACATTTTTGGGATATCGATATTTTCACGAATTTCTGTAAAAAGTTTCAGATGTGTGGAATTAGCAAATAAATACACTAAATGTTGTTCTGACAATGTGCAATTAGCAAATAAATGTATTAAATGTCGTTCTGACAATGACGTATGCGATTCTGCATCATTCATTCTGCTATAAACTCATTGGTTAAATTTTTTTTCTTTGGACAGTCAACATATCTTAACGAATTTCTGTAAAAATGTTCAGACATGTGGAATTAGCAAATTAATGCATTAAATGTCATCCCGACAATGGCGATTGTTAAGACATGTGCAATTAGCAAATAAATGCATTAAATGTCTTTCTGACAATAACGTATGCGATTCTGCATTGTTCATTATGCTATAAACTCATTGGTTTTATTTTTTCTATGGACAGTCAAAATTTTGGGATATCGATACTTTCACGAATTTCTGTAAAAATGTTCAGGTTCTGACAATGGCGTATGCGATCCTGCATCATTCATTTTACTTAAACTCTTTAGTTCTATTTTTTGTATGGACAGTCAACATTTTTGAGATGTCGACATTTCCACGAATTTCTGCCAAAAAGTTTCAGATGTGTGCAATTAGCAATTAAATGCATTTAACGTCGTTCTGACAATGTGCAATTAGCAAAAAAACTGTATTAAATATCCATATGACAATGGCGTATGCGATTCTGCATCATTCATTCTGCTATAAACTCATTGGTTCTAGTTCTTCAAGGGACAGTCAACATTTTTATATGTTCAGACATGTCCAATTAGCAAATAAATGCATTTAATGTCGTTCTGACAATGGCGTATGCGATTCTGCATCGTTCATTATGCTATAAACTCATTTTTTCTAGTTTTTCTGTGTACAGCCAAAATTTTTGGGATATCGACATTTTCACAAATTTCTGCCAAAAAGTTTCAGACGTTTGTAATTAGCAAATAAATACAATAAATGTCGTTCTGACAATGTCCAATTAGCAAATAAATGTATTAAATGACCTTCTGACAATGGCGTATGCGACTCTGCATCATTCATTCTGCTAGAAACTCATTTTTTCTAGTTTTTCCATGGACAGCCAAAATTTTTGGGATATCGACATTTCCACGAATTTCTGCCAAAAAGTTTCAGACGTGTGCAATTAGCAAAAAAAACACATTAAATGTCGTTCTGACAATATGCAATTAGCAAATAAATGTATTGAATGTCCTTCTGACAATGGCGTATGCGATTCTGCATCATTCATTCTGCTATAAACTCATTGGTTCTATTTTTTCTATGGACAGTCAACATTTTTGGAATATCGACATATTCACGAATTTCTGCACAAATGTTCAGACGTTTGCAATTAGCAAATAAATGCATTAAATGTTGTTCTGACAATGGCGTATGCGATTCTGCATGGTTCATTCTGCTATAAAGTCATTTGTTATAGTTTTTCAATGGACAGTCAACATTTTTGGGATACCGATATTTTCACGAATTTCTGTAAAAAGTTTCAGATGTGTGGAATTAGCAAATAAATGCATTAATTGTCCTACTGACAATGGCGTATGTGATTCTGCATCGTTCTTTATGCTATTAACTCATTGGTTATATTTTGCCTATGAGCAGTCAAAATTTTTGGGATATCGACATTTCCACGAATTTCTGCCAAAAAGTGTCAGACATGTGCCATTAGGAAATAAATGCACTAAATGTCGTTCTTACAATGTGCAATTAGCAAATAAATGTTATAAATGTCCTTCCGACAATGGCGTATGCGATTCTGCATCATTCAATCTGCTATAAACTTATTGGTTCTAGTTTTTCTATGGACAGTCAAAATTTTTGGGATATCGATATTTTCACGAATTTCTGTAAAAAGATTCAGATGTGTGGAATTAGCAAATAAATACACTAAATGTTGTTCTGACAATGACGTATGCGATTCTGCATCACTCATTCTGCTATAAACTCATTGGTTAAATTTTTTTTCTTTGGACAGTCAACATATCTTCACGAATTTCTGTAAAAATGTTCAGACATGTGGAATTAGCAAATTAATGCATTAAATGTCGTCCCGACAATGGCGTATGCGATTCTGCATCGTTCAATCTGCTATAATCAGATTGGTTCTATTTTTTCTATGGACAGTCAAAATTTTGGGATATCAACATCTTTGCGAATTTCTGTATAATTGTTAAGACATGTGCAATTAGCAAATAAATGCATTAAATGTCTTCCTGACAATAACGTATGCGATTCTGCATAGTTCATTATGCTATAAACTCATTGGTTTTATTTTTTCTATGGACAGTCAAAATTTTGGGATATCGATACTTTCACGAATTTCTGTAAAAATGATCAGACGTATGCAATTAGCAAATAAATGAATTAAATGTCGTTCTGACAATGGCGTATGTGATTCTGCATCATCCATTCTGCTATAAACTCATTGGTTCTATTTATTCTATGGACAGTCAAAATTTAGGGATAACGACATTTTTAAGAATTTCTGTAAAAATGTTCAGAAGTGTGCAACTAGCAAATAAATGCATTAAATATCGTTCTGACAAAGGCGTATGCGATTCTGCATCATCCATTCTGCTATAAAGTCATTGGTTCTATTTTTTCTATGGACACTCAAAATTCTGGGACATCGACATTTTTACGAATTTCTGAAAAAAAAAATTCAGAAGTGTGCAATTAACAAATAAATGTACTTAATGTCGTTCTGACAATGGCGTATGCGATTCTGCATCATCCATTCTGCTATAAACTAATTGGTTCTATTTTTGCTATGGACAGTCTAAATTTTGGGATATCGACATTTTCACGAATTTCTGTAAAAATGTTCAGAAGTGTGCAATTAACAAATAAATGCATTTAATGTCGTTCTGACAATGGCGTATGCGATTCTGCATCATCCATTCTGCTATAAAATCATTGGTTCTATTTTTTCTATGGACAGTCAAAATTTTGGGATGTGGACATTTTCACGAATTTTTGTAAAAATGTTCAGAAGTGTGCAATTTACGAATAAATGCACTTAATGTCGTTCTGACAATGGCGTATGCGATTCTGCATCGTTCATTATGCTATAAACTCATTGGTTCTATTTTTTCTGTGTACAGCCAAAATTTTTGGGATATCGACATTTTCACGAATTTCTGCCAAAAAGTTTCAGACGTTTGTAATTAGCTAATAAATACAATAAATGTCGTTCTGACAATGTGCAATTAGCAAATAAATGTATTAAATGTCCTTCTGACAATGGCGTATGCGATTCTGCATCATTCATTCTGCTATAAACTCATTGGTCCTAGTTTTTCTATGGACAGTCAACATTTTTGGGATATCGATATTTTCACGAATTTCTGTAAAAAGTTTCAGATGTGTGGAATTAGCAAATAAATACACTAAATGTTGTTCTGACAATGTGCAATTAGCAAATAAATGTATTAAACGTCGTTCTGACAATGGCGTATGCGATTCTGCATCATTCATTCAGCTATAAACTCATTGGTTAAATTTTTTTTCTTTGGACAGTCAACATATCTTCACGAATTTCTGTAAAAATGTTCAGACATGTGGAATTAGCAAATTAATGCATTAAATGTCTTTCTGACAATAACGTATGCGATTCTGCATTGTTCATTATGCTATAAACTCATTGGTTTTATTTTTTCTATGGACAGTCAAAATTTTGGGATATCGATACTTTCACGAATTTCTGTAAAAATGTTCAGCCGTGTGGAATTAGCAAATAAATGCATTAAATGTCGTTCTGACAATGGCGTATGCGATCCTGCATCATTCATTTTACTTAAACTCTGACAATGTGCAATTAGCAAAAAAACTGTATTAAATATCCATATGACAATGGCGTATGCGATTCTGCATCATTCATTCTGCTATAAAATCATTGGTTCTAGTTCTTCAAGGGACAGTCAACATTTTTATATGTTCAGACATGTCCAATTAGCAAATAAATGCATTTAATGTCGTTCTGACAATGGCGTATGCGATTCTGCATCGTTCATAATGCTATAAACTCATTGGTTCTATTTTTTCTGTGTACAGCCAAAATTTTTGGGATATCGACATTTTCACGAATTTCTGCCAAAAAGTTTCAGACGTTTGTAATTAGTAGATAAATACAATAAATGTCGTTCTGACAATGTGCAATTAGCAAATAAATGTATTAAATGTCCTTCTGACAATGGCGTATGCGATTCTGCATCATTTATTCTGCTATAAACTCATTTTTTCTAGTTTTTCCATGGACAGCCAAAATTTTTGGGATATCGACATTTCCACGAATTTCTGCCAAAAAGTTTCAGACGTGTGCAATTAGCAAAAAAACACATTAAATGTCGTTCTGACAATATGCAATTAGCAAATAAATGTATTGAATGTCCTTCTGACAATGGCGTGTGCGATTCTGCATCATTCATTCTGCTATAAACTCATTGGTTCTATTTTTTCTATGGACAGTCAACATTTTTGGAATATCGACATATTCACGAATTTCTGCACAAATGTTCAGACGTTTGCAATTAGCAAATAAATGCATTAAATGTTGTTCTGACAATGGCGTATGCGATTCTGCATGGTTCATTCTGCTATAAAGTCATTTGTTATAGTTTTTCAATGGACAGTCAACATTTTTGGGATACCGATATTTTCACGAATTTCTGTAAAAAGTTTCAGATGTGTGGAATTAGCAAATAAATGCATTAATTGTCCTTCTGACAATGGCGTATGCGATTCTGCATCGCTCTTTATGCTATTAACTCATTGGTTATATTTTGCCTATGAGCAGTCAAAATTTTTGGGATATCGACATTTCCACGAATTTCTGCCAAAAAGTGTCAGACATGTGCCATTAGGAAAAAAATGCACTAAATGTCGTTCTTACAATGTGCAATTAGCAAATAAATGTTATAAATGTCCTTCGGACAATGGCGTATGCGATTCTGCATCATTCATTGTGCTATAAACTCATTGGTTCTAGTTTTTCTATGGACAGTCAAAATTTTTGGGATATCTATTTTCACGAATTTCTGTAAAAAGATTCAGATGTGTGGAGTTAGCAAATAAATGCATTTAATGTCGTTCTGACAATGACGTATGCGATTTTGCATCATTCATTCTGCTATAAACTCATTGGTTAATTTTTTTTTCTTTGTACAGTCAATATATCTTCACGAATTTCTGTAAAAATGTTCAGACATGTGGAATTAGCAAATTAATGCATTAAATGTCGTCCCGACAATGGCGTATGCGATTCTGCATCGTTCAATCTGCTATAATCAGATTGGTTCTATTTTTTCTATGGACAGTCAAAATTTTGAGATATCGACATTTTTGCGAATTTCTGTATAATTGTTAAGACATGTGCAATTAGCAAATAAATGTATTAAATGTCTTCCTGACAATAACGTATGCGATTCTGCATAGTTCATTATGCTATAAACTCATTGGTTTTATTTTTTCTATGGAACATAGTTTATGTAATAACAGTTTGAAGAATGGACATAACACACGGGAATGCTTCCGGTGTGCAAGTTAACAGGAAATACTTTATTAATAATAATACCATACTACAAATAAAGTTTAATAGTTGGAATGTGTTGAAACTAATGTCAATGTTCTAATTGTAACAACAAGAATATTTAATACGACAATAAGGTGCTGACTTAGATGTCAATACCTATATTGCAAAAATATGCTTACTATACAATTGGTGATGGCTAGCCATAGTTTTAGCTGTAAGTTCAATTTCATTTATACAGTTAAAGAGAGTACTTGGCTCGTAACAATAAATGAATTCAATTCTAAAAAAGTAATACCGTGAATACTATTTACTTACGCCCAACACTAATAGTGTCCACTGGACCTGCAAGCTACAAGTGTAGGAGTGTATCACCAATCATCAATCAATGAACTCAATCAACTTTTAAGTTACAATTTTCTAAAAAAAAATAAGAATACCAAAAAAAACTTCGTATGTGTATGTAAGTAGTTAAAAATTTTAAAGTATATTGTAACAATTAGCATTGAATTTGTACGTGAAGCTTTATTAAGATGAAGGTAGCACTGCCGTGTATAAAAAATATGATGTAGGTTTAGACATCATAAAATCTGTTCCAGAGTTCAATGGAACTCAGTACGAATATGTGCCGTGGAGGAAATCAGCTGTAGACGCATATGAAATTTTTAAGCCATTGCTGGCATCGAAGCTCACTATCAAGCGGTGTCAATTATTAAGAACAACATTAGGGGAAAGGCTAGAGCATTACTCGTATCAAATAACTCATCTCAACTTTCAAGCTATAAGGCTAAGTTAGACGGCACATATGCTGATAGGACTTCCTTGCGAACACTAAGACAGGGACTGGAAATGGTTAGACAAGGAAATTTAACGAGGTCGAAAAAAATTACACTTGTCACAAACAAGATCATTATGACCCATGAAACAGAAGGGGTCGTCTTACTCAACTCAGAAGTAAGAAGTGACGCCTTACATGCATTTATTTCAGGTCTCAAAAAACCCACTGAGATCCGTTGTATTTCCTGCACAACCCAGGGATTTACCAACAGCATTAGCCCTAGCCCAAGAAGACGAGGCAAATATCGAAAGAAGAAAGAAGCTTCATACGCCACAGCCCTTGAAGATAAAAATCAGCCCTCCGGAAGTAACCGATGGCATACAAGACAGGGAAAAGATGTAGAAAAAACTCCTCACTTTGTTAGAAAAACTCACAAAAGTATGCCCCGACAAAATGATCAGTTTGGAAAGAAATATCAAAACCAAAACTTGGACCCCATGGACGCCGATCCATCTTCATCTAAATTTAGACAACCAACAAACTTCAGTAAACCTCAACTTTCTCTGATTTTTTCTTTCCCTACCTCAGAACATATGACAGGACAAAGACATCAACGGGTAAACAATTTCAATCAGGAAGTTAGTCAACAATAGGAAACTTATGAAGATTTGGCTACATCAACCGTTGAAGATATTGATGATGACAATGAATCTACCATTGACAACGACTTATTGATTTTTTTAGAGAATGTTCCCAACTGCCGTTTATCAAGCGACCGTTTGGCTGATAGAACATTATAAATAATTATTCATACTGGGGCGGCAAAAAATACGTGAGACCAATAAATGGGCTTAAAAACGTAACACTTGTCAATACCCCTCTCACTGTGAACTCTATACATGGTTCAAGTAAAATCAAAGAGAAATGTCTTATTAAAATGATTGGGAAAATTACACTATTTTTTTTTTTTTTTTAATGGACAGTCAAAATGTTGGGGTATCGACATTTTCACGAATCTAGCAACTGAATGCATTAAATGTCGTTTTGACAATGGCGTATGCGATTCTGCATCATACATTCTGCTACAAACTCATTGGTTCTATTTCTTCTATGGACAGTCAACATTTATGGGATATCGACATTTTCACTAATTTCTGTAAAAATGTTCAGACGTGTGCAATTAGCAAATAAATGCATTAAATGTCGTTTTGATAATGGCGTATGCGATTCTGCATCCTTCATTCTGCTATAAACTCATTGGTACTGTTTTTTCTATAGACAGTGAAAATTTTTAGAATATCGACATTTTCACGAATTTCTGTAAAAATGTTCAGACGTGAATACGAGACAAAAACCTCATGCAAACTTGCATTAAAATGAGAAGCAAAGCTGTGACCGAGCTGTCTGATTTTTTACTAGAAACGAAAAGTTAACAGGAAATACTTTATTAATAATAATACCATACTACAAATAAAGTTTAATATTTGGAATAATGTATTGAAACTGATGTCAATGTCCTAATTGTAACAACAATCATTTTTAATACGACAATAAGGTGCTGACTTAGATGTCAATACCTATATTGCAAAAATATGTTTACGACACAATTGGTGATTGCTAGCCATAGTTTTAGCTGTAAGTTCAATTACATTTATACAGTTAAAGAGAGTACTTGGCTCGTAACAATAAATGAATTCAATTCTAAAAAAGTAATACCGTGAATGCTATTTACTTATTGAGACAAAAGGCCAATGTAAAGGGAAAATCCGACAACAGGCGGTATTAAGTAATTAGCGCCCAACACTAATAGGATCCACTGGACCTGCAAGCTACAAGTGTAGGAGTGTATCACCAATCTACAATCAATCAACTTTTAGTTACATTGTCTAAAAAAATAGAATACCATGTAAGCTAATTTTTCAATAAAAAACATCGTATGTGTATGTAAGTAGTTAAAATTTTTAAAGTATATTGTAACAATTAGCATTGAATTTGTACGTGAAGCTTTATTAAGATAAAGGTAGCACTCCCGTGTATATAAAATGTGATGTATGTTTAGACATCATAAAATCTGTTCCAGAGTTCAATGGAACTCAGTACGAATATGTGCCGTGGAGGCAATTAGCTGTAGACGCATATGAAATTTTTAAGTCATATGATGGCATCGAAGCTCACTATCAAGCGGTGTCAATTATTAAGAACAACATTAGGGGGAAAGGCTAGAGCATTACTCGTATCAAATAACTCAACTTTCAAGCTATAATAGCTAAGTTAGACTGCACATATGCCGATAGGACTTCCTTGCGAACACTAAGACAGGGACTGGAAATGGTTAGACAAGGAAATTTAAGTTTGATGGAGTACTATGAGGAGGTCGAAAAAAATGACACATGTCACAAACAAGGTCATTATGACCCATGAAACAGAAGGGGTCGTCTTACTCAACTCAGAAGTAAGAAGTGACACCTTACATTCATTTATTTCAGGTCTCAAAAACCCACTGAGATCCGTTGTATTCCCTGCACAACCCAGGGATTTACCAACAGCATTAGCCCTAGCCCAAGAAGCCGAGGCAAATATCGAAAGAAGCAAATTTGCTGCTTCATACGCCACAGCCCTTGAAGATAAAAATCAGCCCTCCGGAAGTAACCGATGGCATACAAGACAGGGAAAAGATGAAGAAAAAACTCCTCACTTTGTTAGAAAAACTCACAAAAGTATGCCCCGACAAAATGATCAGTTTGGAAAGAAATTTCAAAACCAAAACTTTGACCCCATGGATGCCGATCCATCTTCATCTAAATTTAGACAACCAACAAACTTCAGTAAATCTCAACTTTCTCTGAATTTTTCTTCCCCTACCTCAGAACATATGACAGGACAAAGACATCAACGGGTAAACAATTTCAATCAGGAAGTTAGTCAACAATAGGAAACTTATGAAGATTTGGCTACATCAACCGTTGAAGATATTGATGATGACAATGAATCTACCATTGACAACGACTTATTGATTTTTTTAGAGAATGTTCCCAACTGCCGTTTATCAAGCGACCGTTTGGCTGATAGAACATTAAAAATATTAATTGATACTGGGGCGGCAAAAAATACGTGAGACCAATAAATGGGCTTAAAAACGTAACACTTGTCAATACCCCTTTTACTGTGAACTCTATACATGGTTCAAGTACAATCAAAGAGAAATGTCTTATTAAAATGATTGGGAAAATTGCTACATTTTTTTATTCACCAAATACATTTTGATGCTGTCATAGGATTTAAGTGATAACAACATCACATACTCTAGAATGTCTGAACCATTGCAGGACCACCTCTTCAACAACGTAAATGTCAAACACATAGACGACATACAAGTCCCCGAAATAATCAGTTTAAGAAGATGATACTGAATAGACTTGAGACGTTTTCGACCCATAACGAGACGCTACCCTTTAATACTTCAGTCATTGCTACAGTACGTACAACAAGCAATAACCCCATATATTCCAAACTATACCCATATTTCACTACTTTGGATTTAAGTTTTGTAAGTTGCCTTTCGGCTTGACAAATGCAGGAAGTATATTCCAGAGAGCAATCGATGTAGTATTACGCGAAGAAATCGGGAAAATAGGTTAAGTCTACGTTGACGACGTAATAATATTCTCGGACAATGAAACAAACCATGTCGGGCATCGACTCGGTATTTTGAAAATTGATAGACGCCAATGTGAGAGTCGCACGGGAGGAAACCAAGTTCTTTAAAGAGAGTCTAGAATATATAGGATTCATTATAGTCAGAGGAGGAGCAAAAACAGACATAGAGAAGATGGAGTCAATACAAGAGTTTCCCGAACCAAATACATTGTATGTTCTAAGGTCCTTCTTTGGCCATTTAACTACTACAGAATATTTATCAAAGATTACGCTTCGATAGCAAAACATTTGACAAATATATTAAAAGGAGAGAACGGTGCAGTCAGTAAATATATTTCAATGAAAATATTAATTCATTTTAATGATGAACAACGAAGTGATTTCGAACATTTCAGGAATATCTTGGCTTCAGAAGATGTCATCATTTTGTATCCGGTGGAATGGGAGCAGTTTTGTCTCAAGAAGGTAGACCAATAACTATGATCTCGTGGACATTGAAAGACAACGAGTTGCATTATGTCACAAATGAAAGGGAAATGTAAGCTATTGTTTGGGCCCTAAGTAAATTTCAACCGTACTTATATGGCACTAAAGAGTTGAATATTTTTACAGGCCATCAAACTTTGACGTTTGCAGTCTCCGAACTGAACACTAATGCAAAAATTAAAAGGTGGATTTGTATTAAACTGCAAAGTATGCTCGAAGGCAAAGTACGATGGGCACCCTAAGAAACAGGAATTAAGTAAAACGCTAATACCAGGTTACTCGGGTGAAATTTTACATATCGACATATTTTTTACGGATTTCGTTCCCTAAATTCTGCTGGTAGCTTCCTGTCGCCAAAAACCGCAAAAATGCGCAAAGTTTTAAACCGGGGCATAATTGGTGTTCTGCAACCGGAAACCCATTTACCATATCTAAAAGAGCCCGAAAAACTTCCTTCGACACACGAAAATTGGCCACAAACTTAGGAAAATGTATTTTTTATAATTTCAAAAATGTAAAAATACAATCATACTTACTGGTTGTTAGGTACTTCAAACAAATTCGAAGCATCTACCACAGTGGTACATTTTGAAGCTCCTTCACATCATCATTTTTTTAAAAACACAATTAATTTGAACACAATCACTGGGAATATTATTTTGTTTGTTTATTTACAATTTGTTTGTTTGTAACCGAACTGTCAGTTCAGGCAGAGCCAGCTTACATATGGTTGCATTTTAATTGCTTTTTCGCGTTTAAATCAGTCATTCTGGCGCTTTTTTGCTTAAATTCACGATTAATTTTTAAAAGATATATTTATCAACACTGCGCCACGTAAGACTATGCGAAAGGAAGAACGAATGTTAGTGGAACGCATTCTGACGAGGCAAAGTTTAGATTTTCTAGGAACAGCATTGAAAGTTGTGGTAGGAACTCCGGACGCAACAGACTTTGAAAGACTTGAGATGTCGGAGTCACAACTTATAGAATCAAACAATAGGCAAGTCTTGATTAATGCAGAAACTCAAAACCAAATAAATTGGCTTACAGACGCGTTTAACAAAATCATAACTAAGAAGAACACGACGGACAATTCTCATTTATACGATGTACTCTTGGCTAGAAATAAAGGGTGCTTTTTAAGCCAGATTGAACTTGAAATTGTAAAAAATAACACAAAAATTATATTTTAATCAACATTTTCTTATTCGAAAGATCAATACGTGACATTAACATTTGAAAATGATTGCGGGCATATGGGCACCGCCGCTCTTCTTGACGAAGTGCATTCTGGACGTGCAATTTTTGGCCACTTTTTCGAGCACTGCTGGCCGTATGTCACGAATAACACGAACAATGCTGGCCTCCAAAGCGTCAATTGTTGCTGGTTTATCAGTATAAAGCAGGGACTTCACGTAGCCCCACGGTAAATAACCGAGAGGTGTCAAATCGCACGACCTTGGAGGCCAATTGACAGGCCCACTTCTCGAAATCAACTTTTCGCCATATTTTGATTTCAATAAGTCGATGGTTGCGTTCGCCATATGGCACGTAGCGCCATCCTGTTGAAACCACATCTCCTCCGAATCAATGTCATCTATATTATTAAACAAAAAATCATTGATCATGGTGCGGTAACAAACTCTATTGACCGTAACGCGAGCTCCGGATGTAATGGAGTCTGTAGGGTCTCTTGTGGATTGGTCTCACTCTATATGCGGTAATTTTGCATATTAACAAACCCGTTAAGCCAAAAAAGCGCCTCATCGCTGAAAACAATTTTGCGATAAAACAAGGTATCATTTTCCAACTGCTCTAGAGCCTGATTTTCAAAGTAAATTTGCATAATTTCGTAGCGTTGTTCAAGCGTGAGTCTATTCATGATGATTTGTCAGAGTATACTGAAACAAATAAAAAAAAAGTTTCATCCAAATTTAATTTTTTGTGCTACTTTTTACAATTTACAGTTCTATCTAGCTTAAATAAACAGAAATTTAGAATTTAATGTTAACTGTCACATTGGTTAAAACTAATATTTTAAATCCGTAAATATTTGATAATAATTATTTGAAGTCTATTTTTGTTGAAAAGCTCACAGAAGTATAGATGTTAACGTATTGCAAATTTCTAATGTAAAGATTTTACAGTCAGATAGTATGATTTATGTACTCATAGAATATCCTAGAGTAGAGTCCAGCTGCCAAGTGGAAATAATATTTCGTGTAAGCTACAACAACACTATATTGCAGTTGGAAGATAACACCGTTGTCGAATGCGACAATAGAGTCATAGCTGTCAACAATTGTACAAAGAACAACCAATCAACATTCTGCAGAGTAATGAAGCATGATACTTGTGCGCGTGCAATTCATTCAGAAGGTCTTGCCGAATGTCACACCCAACCTAGTATTTTGAAACCTTTAACATTTCTGGACGAGGGCGAGATTATAATCAATCAACAAACCGCACGAGTTGAAACAGATAACATTCTTGAAATAAGCACTTTCACCTTTGAAAATACAGCTAGTAGTACCACACCAGCAATGAAGTCATCCATCCATTTAAAGCAATTTTGAGATGTGAAGTACGAGTCCATTTACCTAAATTGATACATGGACATTTATTTATAATATTTTAATACATTTAAATTAAAAAAAAAGAACTAAAAATACAATAAATATTTTCTTCATAGATCGGAAAAGATTTATTTGTGTGCACGGGAAAAATAAGTGGTCATTAGTTATTACATATTATGAAGAAAAAAGATGAAATGTTCGCAAAAATTCTGCTAACATCTTAAAAATACCGAATATAGCCGTTATATTAGGGTCTGTACGACGTGCACCTATATAGGCATTGTTTGTCACAAGCCATTACCACAATTAAATTCGAAACCTGAAATAAACGGTGAATAATGTAGCGAAAATCATCAAACTACCGTACATAGGGAGGTACCGTTATATTGGAGCTATACGAAGACCTGGACCTGCATAGACAATTATCTGTCACTGGCTGTAGCTTCCATTACCAACATCAAATACGACATCTCAAACAATTTCGGTGAGTATTGTACTTAAAATCGTGAATATACCGGGAGGTACTGATTTATGGGGCCTATACGAAGACCTCGACCTGCATAGACAATTTTCTGTCACAGACTATAGTTTCCATTACGAACTCTAAATACGATTGCTATTCGGCTATATAGTCGTCGTCGACTTTATGTGCAAGTCGCCCTTACCGTCGCTTCGATTCAAAAATGGTATTACCATGGCAGAAGAATACAGGTAGATGCATCAACGCTTGAAAGCATTGATATGTCAAAACATTTTTAATCTTTTTTTAAATATAAGTAGATTTTTATATGTTTCTTATACGACGTCTTTCGGAGGTTATTATTATTCGTGTTTTTCAACAATATTTATAAATTTAAATAATTTTGCATTCAACATTTTCAATTCCAAAATTGGTTTGACAGTTCATTGTCTCAGCAGCTGTGTCGATGCGTCTACACAGAGTCTACCTATATTCTTCTACAATGGGTATTACAGTAAAGGTAACGTCACATTGGGCAAATATTTGAAGAAAAATGTCAAATATTTCATTGTCCCATTCTGACCACCAAATATTATTTGACGGTAAATACAAAAACAGCTGATTTTGGGAAAACAAAATTATTTGCCAGAAAACAAAAATTTGACCAGTGTGTCCATAATGTGAACACATATGATTATTTTCCACTTTTTTGGTCAATCATTTATTTAACGCTGCAAATGTTTTGTAAATTCAAACAAGAAAAAATATCAGTTTAAAACATTGGGCAGCATTTTGCTTTAAGAACAGGAGCAATTGTAACATGATGTTTAATGAATAGAAAAACAAAGGAATGCAATAAGTGGTTTTATTTATTTGATATTTTTGAATTAAATGAATTTGAATGTTTAGTAAAAATTTTAATATGTGGTCTGTTCCAGAACTGCATGAATGTAAATGTTTTTACCACGATAACCGATTTTCCCTTTATTATATCGAAGAAAATTGCCAAACTAGTAGATTCTTGCAGGTTCTGGAACAGGACATAGGTAGATGCATCAACGCTTGAAACATTGATATGTCAAAAAATGTGAAATGTTTTGACAAAAATAAGTAGATTTTTCTATGTTTTCTTATACGACTCAAATCGGAGGTTGTAATGATATGTATTTTTTCAAAAATTTTTACAAATTTCAATAATATTTCATTCATTATTTTCAATTCCAAAATTGTTTTGACAATGCATTGTCCCAGCAGCTATGTCGATGCGACTACCTGAATTCTTCTACCATGACACAAACATACAAAAATGCAAAAAAAAAATGTTCTGACAAGGAATTTATTCCACAACAGTTGGTCTTTTGCTTCCCTTCTCCAAATAAATTATACCCGAAACTCCATTATCTGTAAGTCTCTCTTTCACTCTCTCTGTCTATTTCTCTCGGCCAAATAAACTGATGTTTCCTCACAGTTTGATCAAAAAATTTATTGGGAAAATATATTTTACGAATGTGAACATGTGTCAAAGATGTTTTCCCATAGCACTATTTGACGCTGTTTAGTGACGGCTTTAACAAACAAAATCTGTCAAATATTTGACTGTAATGTGAACATCGAATCAACATTTGTTCAGTGAAATATGGGAAAACAAATTTCAATCAAATATTTGTCCAGTGTGACCGTACCTTAAGTTATAGAACCATTTGAACAAAATTTGGAAATTTTCAAAAAAAAATCAGTTAAAAATTCTGTTATTCAAATTCAAATACCGAATATAGCCATTATATTGGGGTCTACACGACGTGGACCTACATATGCATTGTTGTCATGAGACATTACCATCATCAAAATACCGTATATATGAACAGACAATTTTCTGTCACAAGCTGTAGCATTCATTACGAAATTCAAATACGACATCTCAAACAATTTCTGTGAGTATTGCACCTAAAATCATCAAAATACCGAATATCGGGAGGTATATCAAAACATGGGGGCTATATCAAAACTTGGACCTGCACAGATAATTTTCTGCCATAGGCTGTAGTATCCATTACGAACTTCAAATACCAAAATTGAACAATTCCGCTGAATAATGTCGCTGAAATCTTCAAATTACTGAATATCGGGAGGTACCGTTATATGGGGGCTATATCAAAACGTGGACCTGCACAGACAATTTTCTGTCATAAGCTGTAGTATCCATTACGAACTTCAAATACCAAATTTGAAACAATTAAAGTGAGTAATGTCGATAAAATAATCAAAATACCGAATATAGGGAGGTACAATTATATGGGGGCTACATGAAGACGTGATCCTGCACAGACAATTTTCTGGCTTAGGCTGTAGTATCCATTTCGAACTTCAAATACCAAATTTGAAACAATTCCGGTGGATAATGTCGCTAAAATCATCAAAATACCGAGTATGGGGAGGTACCGTTATATGGGGACTATACGAAGACGTGGACTGCGCAGACCTATATGGCCCATTTACGAACTTAGTCTGCCTACTTGCAAAATAAACATGTGTGCAAAATTTTAGCCCTCTATCTCAATTCGTTGGAAAGATAGCGTGATTACAACAGACAGAAAGACGGACATCGCTAAAATTTTACGCTGATCAAGAATATATATACTTTGTTGGGTCTGACATGAGTATTTCGAGGAGTTCCAAATGGAATGAGAAATTTAATATACCCTCTATAGTATGGTGGAGGGTATAAAAATATAGCGAAAAAAATGGATATTATAAATGCGTTACATATCTTAAGTTCAAGTGAGGATGAAGTGGAGAATGTATTAGTAGTGCAGCGGCGAGTGCTAAGGCAGCAAGCAAACATATTTGCATTGCCTGACTCTTGATTGTGTTGTTCCAAAAGTTTATACTGCCCTTTCAAGAGTTCTATAGTTTCTTCTTTCCTTGATGACTTTTTATACCCTCCACCAAAAAAGGTATGGAGGGTATATTAAGTTCGTCATTCCGTTTGTAACTCATCGATATAATCATTTTAGACCTAACAAAGTATATATATTCTTGATCAGCGTAAAAATCTAAGACGATTCTAAGACGTCCGTCCGTCTGTTGTAATCAAGCTACAGTCTAAACGAATTAAGATAGGAAGCTAAAACTTTGCACAGATCTCTCTTTTGTCTGCAGGCAGGTCAAGTTCGAAGATGGGCTATATCGGTCCACGATATCGTATAGCCCCCATATAACGGTACCCCCGATATTCGGTATTTTGATAATGTTAGCCACATTTTTCAATGGAATTGTATGAAAATCCACACAAGTAGTTCCTTCTGGGTACTTTATACCTCGGCAGAGAATTATTATATAGGTCCACAATATCGTATAGCCTCCATATAACGGTACCCCCCGGTATTCGGCATTTTAATGATTTTAGCCATATTTTTCAATGGAATTGTCTTAAAATCCACACAAGTAGTTCCTTGCGAGTAATTTACCCCCTGAGAGAGAATTTTCTATACAGGTCCACGATATCGTACATCCCCCATATAACGGTACCCCCCGATATTCGGTATTTTGATGATTTTACCCACATTTTTCAACGGAATTGTCTGAAAATCCACACAAGGAGCACCTTGTGGGTACTTTATACCTCGGCAGAGAATTATCTATATAGGTCCACAATATCGTACAGCCCCCATATAACGGTACCCCCCGATATTCGGTATTTTGATGATTTTACCCACATTTTTCAACGGAATTGTCTGAAAATCCACATAAGCAGTTCCTTGTGGGTACTTTATACTTCGGCAGAGAATTATCTTTATAGGTTCACAATATCGTATAGCCCCCATATAACGGTACCCCCCGATATTCAGTATTTTGATGATTTTACCCACATTTTCAACCGAATTGTCTGAAAATCCACACAAGGAGTTCCTTGTGGGTACTTTATACCTAGGCAGAGAATTATCTATATAGGTCCCCAATATGGTATAGCCCCCATGTAACGGTACCCCCGATATTTGGTATTTTGATGATTTTACCCACATTTTTCAACGGAATTGTCTGAAAATCCACACAAGGAGTTCCTTGTGGGTACTTTATACCTCGGCAGAGAATTGTCCATACAGGTCCACGATATCGTATAGCCCCCATGTAACGGTACCCCCGCGGTATTCGGTATTTTGATGATTTTTGCCACATTTTTCAATGGAATTGTCTGAAATTCCACACAAGGAGTTCCTTGTGGGTACTTTATACCTCGGCAGAGAATCATCTATATAGGTCCACAATATCATATAGCCCCCATATAACGGTACTCCCCTATATTCGGTATTTTGATGATTTTACCCACATTTTTCAACGGAATTGTCTAAAAATCCACACAAGGAGTTCCTTGTGGGTACTTTATATCTCGGCAGAGAATCATCTATATAGGTCCACAATATCGTATAGCCCCCATATAACGGTACTCCCCTATATTCGGTATTTTGATGATTTTAGCCACTTTTTCCAATGGAATTATCTGAAAATCCATACAGGGAGTTCCTTGTGAGTACTTTACACGCAGACATAGATTTTTCTTTATAGGTCCACAATATATTAGATATTTTAAAGATTTTAAAAGAATTTTTATTGGATTTAATTTTTTTGAAAATTTTCTAATTCGTTCCAAATGGTGGGGGGTATTCAAAGTTCGGCCCGGCCGAACTTACTGTTTTTTTACTTGTTATCATTGTTTTTTCTCGGCGATCGAGAAGCTTGGATAGTAGCTACATCTGTCTTGTCATCAGCATTGTCCACTGGCTCATTTTCGTGATCTATAACGTCTGTTACAATTATGTTTTCCGTATTTTTTACTCCAACATTCAGTAACTTTTGAAACTGCACTACATTCGCGAAGCACTCCTCCCAAAACCACAATGTCAATTGCTTAACAATACCACCTCCAGTTCTGCTGGCTTCGCACTTATTGTGCAAAATTGTTTTTTAGTTTTAAATTTTAAATCTTTCCAAACCTAGAAGAATTTTAGAAAACTGACTAATAAAAACATAACAAGTAAAAAAGCAGTAAGTTCGGCCGGGCCGAACTTTGAATACTCTCCAACATTTGGAACGAATTAGAAAATTTCCAAAAAAATAAAATCCATTAAAAAATCTTTTAAAATCTTTAAAGTATCTAATATAGGAAGGTGCCGATATATGGGTATGCGATATTGTGGACCTATAAAGACAAATCTATGTCTGCATGTAAAGTAATCACAAGAAACTCCTTGTGTGGATTTTCAGATAATTCCATTGGAAAAAGTGGCTAAAATCATCAAAATACCGAATATAGGGGAGTACCGTTATTTGGGGGATATACGATATTGTGGACCTATAGAGACAATTCCGTTTCAGAGGCAAAAGAGCTCCATGTGTGGATTTTCAGCCTATACGATTGGAAAATGTGGCTAAAATCATCAAAATGCCGAATATCGCGGGGTACCGTTATATGGGAGCTATACGTTATCGTTAACCTATATAGAGAATTCTCTGTCGGGGGGTAAAGTGCTCACAAAGAACCCCTTGTGTACAAAGAACCCCTTGTGACCATTCCGTTGAAAAATATGGCTAAAAAGATCAAAATACCGAATATCGGGGGGTACAGTTCTATGGGGGATATACGATATCGTGAACCTATATAGACAATTCTTTTTGAGGGGGTAAAATGCCCACAAGGGACTCCTTTTGTGGAATTTCAGACAATTCCATTGAATAATGTGGCTAAAATCATCAAAATACCGAATACCGTGGGGGTACCGTTATATGGAGGCTATACGATATTGTGGACCTATATAGATAATTCTCTGCCGACGTATAAAGTACCCACAAGGAACAACTTGTGTGGATTTTCAGACAATTCCATTGAAAAATATAGCTAACATCATCAAAATACCGAATATCGGGGGTACCGTTATATGAGGGCTATACGATGTCGTGGACCGACATAGCCCATCTTCGAACTTGACCTGCCTGCAGACAAAAGAGAGATCTGTGCAAAATTTTAGCTTCCTATCTTAATTCGGTTAGACTGTAGCGTGATTACAACAGACGGACGGACAGGGCTAAATCGTCTTAGAATTTTACGCTGATCAAGAATATATATACTCTGTTAGGTCTAAAATGATTATTTCGATGTGTTACAAACGGAATGACGAACTTAATATACCCTCAATACTTTTTTTGGTGGAGGGCATAAAAAATAATTTTAATTTTAACATATTTTTTGCTAGTCTCTAGTCGGTGAACCGTTTACAAAAAATTTTTTAGCAATGGATTCCAAACTGATTTAAAATTAGCTGGAAATGACCTTTGGTAAGCCCTTTTGCCAAACATGCTTTTTTTCAATTCGGAAACCATAATTTCAAATTGTTTTGCTGTTTCTATTTTCATTATCAAATATCAACGTCGACTAAAAAATACATTGTCGTCACAATTTTTTACGGCGACAGATTTTCTTAAAAATCGACTTAACTTCGACTGTTGTATCGACAATTATAATAGCAATCATTTGTCGCTATCGACAAAAACCACCATCCCTAATCAATCCCACGGCAGCGGGTTATATCGGTTTGACCCGAAACAACAAGTTCCCAGTTTCGGCCAGCGGCTGCCAACTCAGTATGTATGAGTGTGCAAACGAATTTGATTTGAAAACAAAATTAATATATAAAATTATGAATGAAAACGTCCATGGAATAAACAAATTTTGTTCGATAATGAATTCTCATACCCCAGTTATTAATTCCATACATAACATCACAAATCAATTTATGATACAACTACATTTTCAAATTCCGATATTCCACTAGTGGTCAGGACGGGAATCTGCCTCTGGAAGCCTCCAAATAAAAACGTCCAAAAAACTGTGAATGCCAAATGAAAGTGAAAGCCCTTACGAGTATTTTGGCATATAAAATGTTCTCCAAATCAGTTTCTGTGAGTATTGTACCTTAAATCATCAAAATACCGAATATCGGCAGGTACCGTTATATGGGGGCTATATCAAAACGTGGACCTGCACAGATAATTTTCTGCCATAGGCTGTAGTATCCATTACGAACATCAAATACCAAAATTGAAACAATTTCGCTGAATAATGTCGCTGAAATCTTCAAATTACTGAATATCGGGAGGTACCGTTATATGGGGGCTATATCAAAACGTGGACCTGCACAGTCAATTTTCTGTCTTAAGCAGTAGTATCCATTACGAACTTCAAATACCAAATTTGAAACAATTCCGGTGAGTAATGTCGCTAAAATCATTAAAATACCGAATATAGGGAGGTACCATTATATGGGGGCTATATGAAGACGTGGACCTGTACAGACAATTTTCTGGTTTAGGCTGTAGTATCCATTTCGAACTTCAAGTACCAAATTTGAAACAATTCCAGTGGATAATGTCGCTAAAATCATCAAAATACCGAGGCAGGTACCGTTGTATGGGAGCTATACGAAGACGTGGACTGCACAGACCTATATGGCCCATTTACGAACTTAGTCTACCTACTTGCAAAAAAAACATGTGTGCAAAATTTTAGCCCTCTATCTCAATCCGTTGGAAAGATAGCGTGATTACAACAGACAGACAGACGGACATCGCTAAATCGACTTAGTTCAAGTTAAGTGAGGATGAAATGGAGAATGTATTAGTAGTGCAGCGGCGAGTGCCAAGGCAGCAAACAAACCCATTTGCATTGCCTGACTCTTGATTGTGTTGTTCCAAAAGTTTATACTGCTCTTTCAAGAGTTCAATAGTTTCTTCTTTCCTTGATGAATTTTTATCATTGTTTTTTTCTGGGCGATCGAGAAGCTTTGCTAGTAGTTACATCAGTCTCGTCATCAGCATTGTCCACTGGCTCATTTTCATGATCTATAACGTCTGTTACAATTATGTTTTCCGTATTTTTTACTCCAACATTCAGTAAGTTTTGAAACTGCATTACATGCAATTGTGCACAATTGTTTTTAAGTTTTAAATTTTAAATCTTTCCTAGACCTAGAAGAACTTTAGAAAAATAACTAATAAAAACATATAAAAATAATTTTAATTTTAACATACTTTTTGCTAGTCTCTAATATGTGACCTTTTTACATTTAATTTTGTAGCAATCGATTTCAATCAGATTTGAAATTAGCTGGAAAATTACCTTTGGTAAACCCTTTTGCCAAACATGCATTTTTTCCAATTCGGAAACCAACATTTCAAATTGTTTTGCTGCTGTTATTTGCATGGTCAAATATCAAATACAAAAAAGTTACAATATCAACGTCGACTAAAAAATACAATGTCGACAAAATCTTTTACGGCGACAGATTTTCTTAAAAACCGACTTCACATCGACGGTTGTATCGACAATTATAATAGCAATCATTTGTCGCTATCGACAAAAAAAAAACGACAACCTGCGTGAAGTTAGCAACGTTGCTAACTATCGATAATATCGAATTTCACCAAGGGTGACTCAGAACATCGAAATTTCACATTTAACACTTTTTTTCAATTATGCGTCAGAGAAAAAACCTGGAACCGATTTGAAAACTAAATTAATTTATAAAATTATGAATGAAAAGGTCCATGAAATAAACAATTTTTGTTCGATAATGAATTATCATACCCCAGTTATTAATTCCATACATAACATCGCAAATCAATTTATGATACAACATCTTCAAACTCTGATATTCCACAGGTGGTCGGGACGGGAATCTGGCTCTGGAAGCCTCCATATAAAAACGTCCAAAAAACCGTGAGTGCCAAATGAAAGTGGAAGCCCTTACGATTATTTTGGCATATGAAATGTTCTCCAAGTCAGTTTTTTGTAGAACAACTTTTCCAATTTTCTGATATTCCACTGGTGTTCAGGATGGGAATCTGGCTCTGGAAGCCTCCAAATAAAAACGTCCAAAAAACTGTGAATGCCACATGAAATTGAAAGCCCTTACGAGTATTTTGGCATAGAAAATGTTCTCCAAGTCCGTTTTTGGTAGAACACATTTTCCAAATTTCTGATATTCCACTGGTGGTCAGGACGGAAATCTGGCTCTGGAAGCCTTCATATAAAAACGTTAAAAAAAAACTGTGAAAGTGGAAGCCCTTACGTGTATTTTGGCATATAAAATGTTCTCCAAATCAGTTTTTGGTACAACTTTTCCAATTTTCCGATATTCCACTGGTGGTCAGGACGGGAATCTGGCTCTGGAAACCTCCGTATAAAAACGTCCAAAAAACTGTGAATGCCAAATGAAAGTGGAAGCCTTTACAAGTAGTGTGGCATAGAAAATGTTCTCCAAGTCCGTTTTTGGTAGAACAACTTTTCCAATTTTCTGATATTCCACTGGTGGTCAGGATGGGAATCTGGCTCTGGAAGCCACCGTATAAAAACGTCAAAAAAACTGTAAATGCCGTATAAAAGTGGAAGCCCTTGCGAGTTATTTTTCCTAATAGTGACTTAGAACGTACATACCATTTCATAGAAATCTGGGGATATGAAAATGTCTACTAATTTGGATGGACAATTAATTTGTCGAACAATTGGCCCAATTAAGGTGGTCGTTTCTATAGTCGTCGTCGACTTTATGTGCAAGTCGCCCTCACCGTCGCTTCGATTCAAAAATGGTATTACGGTAAGTTATGGAAGCGACATCGACAGTTTAAAATAAAAGTTGGCAACAATTAAAAAAGCGTTGGCAACACTCCCTTGTTATTGACAAAGTAATGATGAAGCAGCTGTATACGCCGGGAGTCGAGTGCAAATCGTACAGGCAGATTTCGCTTTTGTCGCCAGTAGCTGAGACTCTTGAGGCTTTACTCCTCCACTGCATTAGAGGAAGCTATACAGCTGCCAACCACCAGCACGGATTCCGTCCACAACATAGTACCACAACAGCATTACACGCCATTTCCACATATATAAGTAGAGGACTGAACCAGAATAGGCCGTGTGACAGAACCTGACCAATCATGCCACACTGTTTGAGGGCGTGCAGAGAACTACCCTCCGGCCAAGTTTGAAACGTTGGATAATCAACTATTTGTGTGGACGCCAGTCGTATGTTGAATTCCGGAACAAGAAGTCCAAACCCGTAGAGTGAAACAGGGAGTTCCCCAAGGTGGGATGATATCTCCGGAACTGTTTAACATCTACCGTTCTGGAATTGCTTACCCTCCAGACGGCATTAAGATCGTAACGTATGCGGATGATTGTACGATCATGGCGTCGGGCCCAGTGGTCGATGACATATGCGAAAGGCTGAACCCCTATCTCACGGAACTTGCCGCATACTTCCACGCGAGGAATATGAAATATCCGCCACGAAATCAACGACCACACTCTTTGGCACATGGTCTGCGGAGATGAGAACACAGCTGAATATTCAGGTCGAGGGGAATCTAATACCGACCACGAACTACCACAAGATTCTTGGGGTCACGTTCGACAGCATCTTCAAGTCGTCCGCGCAAGCTACAGCTATCTGCGACAAGATGAAAAGTAGGAACAAGGCCCTCAAGGCGCTAGCCGGCAGCTCTTGGGGTGCGGACAAAGAATCCTTGTTGACCTCTTATAACGCGATAGGTCGGCTGTGGTCAGCTATGCGGCTGCAGTGTGGTCTGCGAATACTAGTGCTACGCAGTGGAAGCATATCCAGACCTGCCAGAACGCTGCCCTGAGAACTGCGACAGGGTGCCTTCTCATGACCATCTATATGAGGAGGCGAAAGTCCTTCCCTTACGTCAGCATAATCATATGCTTTCGTTGGAGTACCTGCTTGGGTGTTACCGTGAGAGTCATCCCAACCATCATATGGTGCCAGGAAGGACATACATGATCTAGAGAGGGAGGTCCAGCGCTACAAGAGAGAACCTCTAGATCAAGAAGCCTATCAGGCAGGTCTGAGTGGCGTTCATACCGATGCAGTCGCGGATGCTATTAGCAGTTATAAAGTGAATGCCGTCCTCGGAGTCCACCCCCCATCCATTGCAACTGAAGAACGTCAGCTGCCTAGACCAACCAGGGTAGTTTTGGCGCAATTACGTTCAGGATGGTGTAGTCGTCTCAATTCGTATTGGGCACGAATTGATGAAGATGTGCGTGACGCCTGCCCTCTTTAATTGGACAGCCAAACCTACCCAACTCACTCCAGAAGATCTATGGCTACAGCCCATTAAAGTAGCCGAATTTCTAAACCTGGAGCTGGAACCAGATTAGCAGAATGCAAACACATGCTTGTACTACTGCTATAACAACAACAACAACCATCCCTAATATCATTATTGTTTGATCAAACGCATAACAATACGTGACAACCAACCAAATGCTTGATGTCTCGTCATGTCGGACAGACTCAAACCCATCGTCATAACATTTTTTTTGTATTGTTTAATTTATTGAATCTTTCATATATTTAATGAAAATAACAATAAGGTTTCATATCTTATATACCAATATTTTTATAGGGAGGTTGTCAATACAATCACCCCATATTTTTTCATGCTTTAATTATTAATTATTGCTTTTTTATGATATAGATGTGTGTTATTTTGTGGGCTTGTGGATACAGTTATATCCGTGATTTGATTGAGTAGGTAGTTAAGATTATTTTAGATACAGATATATCTAAGTGAATCGCGGACTACAGAAATAGTCTTACGGATATAATGTTGCTTTGTTTAGATACAGTTATATCTAATCATCCCGCGGACTACAGTAATAGTCTTATCGATTTCTTCACTAATCTTCCCGCGGACTACAGTAATAGTCTTTTCGATTTCTTCACAGAAACAGCTTCCAATTTAGCATACTACTACCTGTAGAAGTATAACAGTGGGCGACGTTCAATTGGCCAGACAAGAGCTGAAAATAATGAGAGCGTAAGACAAAAAAATAAACTATATGATAGAAAGAGTGTCACGTCCGAATAGTAGGATTTGGCGGGCCAAGTTATTTGGGTGCTCGGATAGTTTGTTTAAGTACTTGCGGCAAAGCTTCTTTATTTCTTCTTCAACAGTAAGTATATTTAGGTTCTTGTGGATGTTTGCGTTCCTTATGTACCATGGTGCACCTGTAATAGATCGAAGAATATTCGACTGTCTTCTTTGTAGTTTACTTACGTTAGAGGCACTAGCTGTGCCCCAGAGCTGTATGCCATACGTCCAAATTGGCTTTATTATAGTCTTATATAATAGGACTTTTTATTCTAATTTAATAGAAGAACGTATACCAATTAACCATTCAAGATTGGCCTTTTTTAGTTTAATTTGTGTGATGTTTGCATCGATGTGTTGCTTCCATGTAAGTCTTCGATCCAGGTGCATTCCGAGATATTTTACGGTATCTTTCTGTGGAACTTGAGTATTAAAGATTTTTATCGTGGGGCAAAGTTCACGTCTTAGAGCAAAAGTAACATGTATGCACTTGCTTGCATTTACCGATATTCTCCATTTTGTCAGCCAATTATTGTAGTTTTTCCGACGCAATCAGAGGATCCTTGTGTATGCTAATCAAGGCAGTATCATCAGCAAACGTTGAGGTTAGAGTTTCATTGTTTGTGGGCATATCGGCAGTAAATAACACGTACAGAATTGGTCCTAAGATACTACCCTGTGGGATGCCAGCCAATATTTTTCTCGAATTTGAAAGAATGTTTTTCGATTTAACAACAAACGTACGATTTGACAAATAACTACAAAAAAGTTTATGAGTGTTTTCAGGTAGAGTTTCACAAATTTTGTATAGAATTCCAAGAGGCCAGACTCTGTCAAACGCTTGGGAAATGTCTATAAATAGCGCCGAGCAGTATTCCTTCCTTTCGAATGCCATTCTAATGTTTGTGACTATGCGGTGCACTTGCTCAATAGTACTGTGGTTCTTACGGAAGCCGAATTGGTGGTCGGGGATAATATTGCTATTTGTAATATGGGGAGTTAACTTCCTTAGTAATGTTGTTTCGAACAGCTTTGAGAGTATAGATAGAAGACTGATGGGTCTATACGATTTTACCTGCGTTGGATCTTTTCCAGGTTTCGGAATCATACTATTTCAGATTCTTTCCATACAGACGGGAAGTACCCTACTCGAAGAATGCTGTTAAATATAAATAACAATAGTTTAACGGCCGGTGTTGGTAATTTCTTGAGCATGTTTGGAGTAATTCTATCTTTACCCGGGGATTTTTTTAGTTTTATCGAGGCTATAGAACTTTCGATTTCTTTTAGAGAAAATCGTATTGAATTCGGAACAATGTCGTCAATTAAAGGTTGAACAACTGTCGATGGTCCGGGATTTGGGGTAAATACAGATTCAAGGTGTTCGGCAAATGCGTTTACTTTTTCTTCTGTAGATCTTGCCCAAGTCCCATTTTCTAGGCGAATTAGAGATTCGTGGGCGATAGGTCTTTTCAAGTTTTTTGTGGCTTTCCATAAGCTGTAGTCAGTTCTCTTCGTGGGATCCAGGTTATTTAGGAATATTTTTAGGTTTCGCTCTTCATTTAATCTGAGTGCTTGTTGTAAGAGTTTTTCACATTCTTTTAGTTTTTCCCTAAACCTAGGTGATCGGTGCTTCTGCCATACTCTTCTGGCCTTCCTTTTATCAGACACGAGTTTTCGAATGGTCGATGGATTATAGGAATTATTTTCTAGTTTTGAAAATTTAGTGGGAGTGGCAACATTGACAGCGGTGTTGACTATCGAAGTAAATATTTTAACTGCATTGTCAATTTCTTCTCGAACTTTAGAGGAGTGTTAGAATTCACATGTGTACTGACATATTTTTGTACTTCATCCAGTTTGTATATTTATTTGGTAGATAATCCGGGGAAGTTGCGAGTTGAACATCATTTAATGTTATTATAGTTGGGGAATGGTCTGACGACAAGTCAAACGAGGGTACCACGGACATTTTTTCCCTCTTAATATTCTTTGTTACCGCAAAGTCAATTAAGTCAGGGCGTTTTTGCAGGTCTGAAGGCCAGTAAGTAGGCTGGCCAGTAGATAACACGTCCAGTTTAGCGGACGAAATGGAGTTTAAAAGCTGTCTACCTCTGGGTGTAATAAGTCTAGATCCCCAGAAGGTGTGTTTGGCATTATAATCTCCAGCTGCAATGAATCTACTACCAAGAGATGAGAAAAAGTGTGCGAATTCATCTTTGTTTATACTATGTCTCGGAGGACAATATATAGCAGATATAGCTGTATTCGTTGAAGATTGTGCAACTGTTGTAGCTTGTAGGTGGTCAAACTTATATTCTGGCATGGGGTAATGCTGAATTTTATTAGAAATTATCACCGCGGTGCCACCGCAAGCTCTCCCACTAGGGTGTTTAGTGTCGTATGTACTGTAACCTTTTATTCTAAAACAGTTTCTAGAAGTGAAATGAGTTTCAGATACCAGTAAAATGTGTATGTTGAGTGAGTGAATAAAGTTTTCGACCTCGTGTTTATGTTGGCTTAAGCCGTTTGCGTTCCAAAAACATATTCGAATTTTATCTATTTTTGTTTTAAAACTATTTGCATAATCATATATTGATTTCTCACAATATCTTGCATCATGCTTTGCATACTTGTCATAAAAGAATTCATGGTGACGATTAGTTTTTCGATAGATGATTCTATATTTGAATTTTTATAGTTGGGTGAGTCATTTCTCAAAGTATCAGATTATAAGTATTGCATATTCTGTGAGGGGAGATTGTAATTAGGAGCGGTGGTTTCATTCCTCTTGTTTAGCTCAGGGAACTCTGCTGTTTTGATACTAAATTGTGGATTTTCCCGTACCCGGTAGCTTGTAGGTTTTTTTGTGGCTAAGCTAGATTTTGTTAAGTGGATAAATACAGGACATCCTCTGTAGTTTGCAGTATGATTTCCACCGCAATTGCTGCACTTTTTGACGCTTGGGTCAGTTTTGGGATGTGGACATTCCGATGATTTGTGGAGGTCACCACAAGTAACACAAACCGATAGCAATTTACAATACGTTTTGGTATGCCCATACTCTTGGCAGTTTGTACATTGAGGTTGGCCTTTTCTTTTTTGAGGTTCTTCAATTTTCACACCGCGATTACAAAGAAGCCTAAGGCTATAAATTGGATGAAATTGTCCCTTTTTCTTTAGTTGCGAAGATTCGTATGTTAGTTCTACTTTAAACATAGGTTGCGGAACTTTATCTTTATTGAAAATGTTGATGATAGACTTTGTTTCGAATCCTTCTGCTGCGAGAGCATCTTTTATGTCCTCTATGGTTGCAGAACTATGAAGCCCTTTAATGACGATGACTAGTCCTTTTGAGCTCTTGATCTGATAGGTGTAATAATTCTTCTCATCAGAATCCAGAGCACGAACTAGGTCCTTATAATGCGACTCAGTATAAGTTTGTATTTTCGTCTCTTGGAGATTTCCTCTCTTAAGAGATACCACGTGAAAATTAGGTTTACCCAATATTTGGGAGAGTTTGTTCACAAGATTGTTTGTAGTTTCTTCGCGAAGATATAGTGGGGGAGGTTTTTGGGATCTAACCGGTTGTATCATTTCATGCGTCTCGTTATTCGAGCCGAGAATTGAGAATCTGTTGTTGCGGTCATTGATTATAGACTTTTGGGTTTTAGCTTTTGGTTCCTTGGTTGGAGTTCTAGAACTAGCCTTACGCTTTGTTACTAAGACATATCGGTCCATGCCTGGAGGAACTATGTTTTGCTTCTAGTTTTTTTCAAGAGACGCATGCTTACTTGAAGCGATAGTTTCTTGATGTACAATCGCATCGTGTGATAGCACCTTTATTGAATTTATTTTGGGCGTGTTTACATTGTTTTGTTTATATGACATTTCTGTTGTTTCGTTGGGAGTAGTCTCATCTGGCAAGTTTTCGTCATGAAAAACTCTCGGCGATGCCGATTTAGAACGGCTTTGGGGTTTAGCTGTAAGATACCAGCGTTCGTGGCGTTTTGGCGCGGTTGAGCTGAAATCTGTCGACGTCAACTTAAGGTATACGTTTTGCCCGTTCTCACTTACATTTCTCTCTCCCGTATGAGAGAGTGACATACACTTGTCATTGTTAACACTATAACAAACCGATTTATGTGCTTGAGGAAAAAGAGGATAAAGTAGAAAAAAAACTATTTTGCAAAAATTCTTAATAAAAAGGATTTTTAGCAGGTTTTTTTAGATTATATTTCCTGAGTTTATTTAGTAGCATACTGTTCGCTTTTATATTATTTATTTTGCTTTGCTTGTGAAAAAAAACACCTTTCATTAGCAACGAAAAATAAAACGCGTCCGTACTTAACGCCGGCGAACATTCATAACATGAATGACCAATAAAAGGGGATGTTGAATAGTGTGTTATACAAAAATGTTCTACCATAAAAATAACAACAACATGAAAAAGACACATACGTAATGAAGGCAAAGCGCAATCGTTACCTATTTTTCCGATGTATGAAAAAATACATTTTTTGTAATAAAGAATTTCTTTGGTAAAACATTTGCAAATGAAAAACACACATACGTAATAAAGGGAAAGCGCAATAGCTACCTGTTTTTTTTTCCGATGTATGAAAAAATACACTTTTTGTAATAAAGAATTTCTTTTGAATGCTAACATATTTCTGGTATTTCTAACGGTCCACCCAAAAATTTTCACATATCGTGGTTATTGACGAAACAGTCCAAATTGTCAATCCTTATTAAAAAAACCTGACAAATTTTCTTAATAAAAACACGGGTTTTGCCTCCAGTAATGAGGTGTAAATGAAAATGAGTGCTACTTTAATTCACGTAAACAACACTATATACTTACATTGTTGTATTGTGTGAATATTCTGTTATTGAATGAGATTCATATCTCTGCCCACATACTGTAATTTTAAAAGAACACTATATGTAGGTAGAAAATAGGCAAACAATATTTTCCTTTTATTTATGACCAAACATTTATGATAGACGCCAATAAATTGGGATTATCCAGTATATTTTCTATTTTGATGTCTATGGATATTTTGTTATTGAATGAGAGTCACATCTTACCTCATCTAATAATGATAAGAATATTTTTTTAATTATTGATTTAAATTTTATATTTACGCGGTGTTTGTTACTTTAAAATTACAGCACACACTAAAACATATGCTCACCGTCGAAAGTAACACACACACACTCTCTCAGTTTAAGCACACGTACACAAGTGACACACAATTTGACGATGACACGGTTCGATGTCATCGTTGACACCCTGCATTTATGGAGAACACCATGCAAATATTCGAGTCAGGCATGACACGATCGAACCTTAGACAATGGCACACATGAATTAAAATTGGGGATGTTGTTGGTTGCCATTGCCTATCAAATACATAGCGCATGATTGAGTAGACAAAGTCAGTGTGTCGAAAAAAGCATTCGTCTTGTGCAGGCCTTTAGAACAAACACGCCATAAATATAAAATGCAGTACCAAACTAATAATTAAAAATTATTCTCTAAAATGACGTAGTATAATGCCCTTTTAAAATTTTAGATGAGGACAGATATGATTCTCATTCAATAACAAAATATGCATAGATATCAACAATCCTAATTTATTGGTATATCATAAATTTTTGGTCATAAAATAATAGGTAAATATTGTTTGCCTATTTTCTTTTAAAATTAAAATATGTGGGCAGAGATATGAAGTATATAGATGGAAGTATATAGTGTTGTTTAATATTAAGGTTGCAAATGTATGAAATTATAATCAAAATAAGAAAAACAAAACCGTGTTTTTATTAAGAAAATTTGTCAGGTCATTATTGCTTTTGATTAAGGATTGACATTTTGGATTGTTTCGTCAATAACCACGAAATCTGAAAATATTGTGTGGACAATTTAGAAGTACATAAAATATGTTAGTATTCGCCAAGAATTACCTTATTACAAAAAAATGTATTTTTCATATATCGGAAAAACAGATTGCGATTGTGCTTTGCTTTCATTACGTGTGTGTCTTTTTCATTGGCAATTGTTTCATGATTTTTGTATGACACATTATTCAACATCCCCTTTTATTGGTCATTAACATGCTTTGACGATGGGTTTGAGTCTGACCGACACGACGAGACATCGAGCATTTGGTTGGATGTCACGTACTGTTATGCATTTGATCAAGCAGGGCACAACATGACGAGCGTTATCTCTCCATGGCAAAAATAGAGAAATATGTCACATTTGCAGCCCTTTAGCTGATAATACCCCCAACCGAGGTCATAAATAATTATACCATAAATGCCGTCCACGTTCTCTTACCATTTCCATTGAGTTTCTATGAGCATTTAATGATGGAACTTTGACAGACCTTGACCGGTGCCTTCTTCAATCTTGGAACCTGTATATATGCACATACCGTCCAAAGGAGGTTCACTAGCAGATCAACCAGCCCAGTCTCCATCCGGTATCGTCACCTTGAACTAAAATATTCCGACACGTTTATTGTTAAATTTAAAGTTTAACCCACAAGTCCAATGAACAATGAGCTGGTGTGGTACGGATCATGGTGACTACGCGATCGCGATTCGAACATCAAGCAATATACATGTGTGGATGTGTACAATCTCTTTTCTTTACTTGCACACATATTTGTTTACGAAGGAACGTAACAAAGACACATACTATTCAAGTTCATACATGTTAAATTGAATTATACACATCGACACAAATAATGTTTTGTAGCAATTTTTGTCAATTAAATTTGTTAAAATTTTATCACAAAAAAATGATTCTTTGCATCAGTGTGCAATTAATATTCTGGCCCACAACTATATTTGAGTAAGTTCCTTTCGCTATAAAGTCGCTGAAAAAATATTTTCTGGCTTTCATATTAATTAAAAACAAATTAACATTGCATGAATATTATTTCAAACTCATTTAGGTATTCCAATTTAAAAGTATGTCTACAGTTCGTCATGATCATTTCCATTGTCTTCAGATGTTTCCGTTTTATCATCGTCATATTCTGAATCTGAGGACTTTTGTTCATTCTCATCCTTTTTTCTTTGTTCTCCATCCAGTTTTTCCTTCATTTTTCCGTTCTCCAGCTTGAGTATTCTTTACATTTGCAGCAATCTCCGTTGCCATTTCAATATCATCGGTAATAAGTATATTATCGAATATGGTACCTGACTTAACTTGCCATAAATCGAACCCGATAGTACAAATTTCCTTTCGAAGGTACAAATTTGAATCTGGGCTATACTCGGGATTGTCTATTTCAGGGTGCTGCCAAGGTCCCTTGTAGTTCGGGTTATCGAGTTGTTTTGGTTGCCATTCTCCTTTATATTCAGGATTGTCTACCATAGGGGGCTCCCATTCAACGTCCATTTCATTCTTTGCGTTTTTGGGATGTTCTTGGCGAACTCTCAACACTTGCTCGTACGGCAGCGATAAACCTATATATATATATATATATATATATATATATATATATATATATATATATATATATATATATATATATATATATATATATACTAGGTTGCCCATATCCGACGGACCTTTGGGCCTGTCCGCAGACAACATTCAATTCGGATACCAACATTTCAAATAGTGACTGATCCGAAGAGGTGCGCGGAGTATTTTAACCGAAAATTTGTCGAGCACCCCGAGAGCGATAGGGCGAAGAGTACTACGTCGTATCAGATCTCTTCCCGCCGAGGAGGAACCACCACAGTTTACGATGGGTGGTGTTGCAAATGTCATCTGTGACGCTAAGTCATCCAAAGCGTTGGGCCCGGACGGAATCTCAATGGTAATGATGAAGCAGCTGTATACGCCGGGAGTCGAGTACTTAACGAAAGTTCTCAATTTGTCGCTAGCCACCCACATAGTGCCCGAAACCTGGAAAATGGGCCGGGTGGTCCCGCTACTGAAGCCAGGCAAGGATGCCAGTAAAGGCGAATCGTACAGGCAGATTTCGCTTTTGTCGCCAGTAGCTGAGACTCTTGAGGCTTTACTCCTCCACTGCATTAGAGGAAGCTATACAGCTGCCAACCACCAGCACGGATTCCGTCCACAACATAGTACCACAACAGCATTACACGCCATTTCCACATATATAAGTAGAGGACTGAACCAGAATAGGCCGTGTGACAGAACCTGACCAATCATGCCACACTGTTTGAGGGCGTGCAGAGAACTACCCTCCGGCCAAGTTTGAAATGTTGGATAATCAATTATATGTGTGGACGCCAGTCGTACGTTGAATTCCGGAACTAGAAGTCCAAACCCGTAGAGTGAAACAGGGAGTTCCCCAAGGTGGGATGATATCTCCGGAACTGTTTAACCTCTACCTTTCCGGAATTCCTTACCCTCCAGACGGCACTGAGATCGTAACGTATGCGGATGATTGTACGATCATGGCGTCGGGCCCAGTGGTCGATGACATATGCGAAAGGCTGAACCCCTATCTCACGGAACGCGAGGAATATAAAAATATCCGCCACGAAATCAACGACCACATTCTTTGGCACATAGTCTGCGGAGATGAGAACACAGCTGAATATTCAGGTCGAGGGGAATCTAATACCGACCACGAACTACCCCAATATTCTTGGGTTCACGTTCGACAGCATCTTCAAGTCGTCCGCACAAGCTACAGCTATCTGCGACAAGATGAAAAGTAGGAACAAGGTCCTCAAGGCGCTAGAGGAAAAAGAGGATAAAGTAGAAAAAAAACTATTTTGCAAAAATTCTTAATAAAAAGGATTTTTAGCAGGTTTTTTTAGATTATATTTCCTGAGTTTATTTAGTAGCATACTGTTCGCTTTTATATTATTTATTTTGCTTTGCTTGTGAAAAAAAACACCTTTCATTAGCAACGAAAAATAAAACGCGTCCGTACTTAACGCCGGCGAACATTCATAACATGAATGACCAATAAAAGGGGATGTTGAATAGTGTGTTATACAAAAATGTTCTACCATAAAAATAACAACAACATGAAAAAGACACATACGTAATGAAGGCAAAGCGCAATCGTTACCTATTTTTCCGATGTATGAAAAAATACATTTTTTGTAATAAAGAATTTCTTTGGTAAAACATTTGCAAATGAAAAACACACATACGTAATAAAGGGAAAGCGCAATCGCTACCTGTTTTTTTTCCGATGTATGAAAAAATACACTTTTTGTAATAAAGAATTTCTTTTGAATGCTAACATATTTCTGGTATTTCTAACGGTCCACCCAAAAATTTTCACATATCGTGGTTATTGACGAAACAGTCCAAATTGTCAATCCTTATTAAAAAAAATTGACAAATTTTCTTAATAAAAACACGGGTTTTGCCTCCAGTAATGAGGTGTAAATGAAAATGAGTGCTACTTTAATTCACGTAAACAACACTATATACTTACATTGTTGTATTGTGTGAATATTCTGTTATTGAATGAGATTCATATCTCTGCCCACATACTGTAATTTTAAAAGAACACTATATGTAGGTAGAAAATAGGCAAACAATATTTTCCTTTTATTTATGACCAAACATTTATGATAGACGCCAATAAATTGGGATTATCCAGTATATTTTCTATTTTGATGTCTATGGATATTTTGTTATTGAATGAGAGTCACATCTTACCTCATCTAATAATGATAAGAATATTTTTTTAATTATTGATTTAAATTTTATATTTACGCGGTGTTTGTTACTTTAAAATTACAGCACACACTAAAACATATGCTCACCGTCGAAAGTAACACACACACACTCTCTCAGTTTAAGCACACGTACACAAGTGACACACAATTTGACGATGACACGGTTCGATGTCATCGTTGACACCCTGCATTTATGGAGAACACCATGCAAATATTCGAGTCAGGCATGACACGATCGAACCTTAGACAATGGCACACATGAATTAAAATTGGGGATGTTGTTGGTTGCCATTGCCTATCAAATACATAGCGCATGATTGAGTAGACAAAGTCAGTGTGTCGAAAAAAGCATTCGTCTTGTGCAGGCCTTTAGAACAAACACGCCATAAATATAAAATGCAGTACCAAACTAATAATTAAAAATTATTCTCTAAAATGACGTAGTATAATGCCCTTTTAAAATTTTAGATGAGGACAGATATGATTCTCATTCAATAACAAAATATGCATAGATATCAACAATCCTAATTTATTGGTATATCATAAATTTTTGGTCATAAAATAATAGGTAAATATTGTTTGCCTATTTTCTTTTAAAATTAAAATATGTGGGCAGAGATATGAAGTATATAGATGGAAGTATATAGTGTTGTTTAATATTAAGGTTGCAAATGTATGAAATTATAATCAAAATAAGAAAAACAAAACCGTGTTTTTATTAAGAAAATTTGTCAGGTCATTATTGCTTTTGATTAAGGATTGACATTTTGGATTGTTTCGTCAATAACCACGAAATCTGAAAATATTGTGTGGACAATTTAGAAGTACATAAAATATGTTAGTATTCGCCAAGAATTACCTTATTACAAAAAAATGTATTTTTCATATATCGGAAAAACAGATTGCGATTGTGCTTTGCTTTCATTACGTGTGTGTCTTTTTCATTGGCAATTGTTTCATGATTTTTGTATGACACATTATTCAACATCCCCTTTTATTGGTCATTAACATGCTTTGACGATGGGTTTGAGTCTGACCGACACGACGAGACATCGAGCATTTGGTTGGATGTCACGTACTGTTATGCATTTGATCAAGCAGGGCACAACATGACGAGCGTTATCTCTCCATGGCAAAAATAGAGAAATATGTCACATTTGCAGCCCTTTAGCTGATAATACCCCCAACCGAGGTCATAAATAATTATACCATAAATGCCGTCCACGTTCTCTTACCATTTCCATTGAGTTTCTATGAGCATTTAATGGTGGAACTTTGACAGACCTTGACCGGTGCCTTCTTCAATCTTGGAACCTGTATATATGCACATACCGTCCAAAGGAGGTTCACTAGCAGATCAACCAGCCCAGTCTCCATCCGGTATCGTCACCTTGAGCTAAAATATTCCGACACGTTTATTGTTAAATTTAAAGTTTAACCCACAAGTCCAATGAACAATGAGCTGGTGTGGTACGGATCATGGTGACTACGCGATCGCGATTCGAACATCAAGCAATATACATGTGTGGATGTGTACAATCTCTTTTCTTTACTTGCACACATATTTGTTTACGAAGGAACGTAACAAAGACACATACTATTCAAGTTCATACATGTTAAATTGAATTATACACATCGACACAAATAATGTTTTGTAGCAATTTTTGTCAATTAAATTTGTTAAAATTTTATCACAAAAAAATGATTCTTTGCATCAGTGTGCAATTAATATTCTGGCCCACAACTATATTTGAGTAAGTTCCTTTCGCTATAAAGTCGCTGAAAAAATATTTTCTGGCTTTCATATTAATTAAAAACAAATTAACATTGCATGAATATTATTTCAAACTCATTTAGGTATTCCAATTTAAAAGTATGTCTACAGTTCGTCATGATCATTTCCATTGTCTTCAGATGTTTCCGTTTTATCATCGTCATATTCTGAATCTGAGGACTTTTGTTCATTCTCATCCTTTTTTCTTTGTTCTCCATCCACTTTTTCCTTCATTTTTCCGTTCTCCAGCTTGAGTATTCTTTACATTTGCAGCAATCTCCGTTGCCATTTCAATATCATCGGTAATAAGTATATTATCGAATATGGTACCTGACTTAACTTGCCATAAATCGAACCCGATAGTACAAATTTCCTTTCGAAGGTACAAATTTGAATCTGGGCTATACTCGGGATTGTCTATTTCAGGGTGCTGCCAAGGTCCCTTGTAGTTCGGGTTATCGAGTTGTTTTGGTTGCCATTCTCCTTTATATTCAGGATTGTCTACCATAGGGGGCTCCCATTCAACGTCCATTTCATTCTTTGCGTTTTTGGGATGTTCTTGGCGAACTCTCAACACTTGCTCGTACGGCAGCGATAAACCTATATATATATATATATATATATATATATATATATATATATATATATATATATATATATACTAGGTTGCCC
Organism: Musca domestica; assembly: GCF_030504385.1. Lineage (NCBI taxonomy): Eukaryota > Metazoa > Arthropoda > Insecta > Diptera > Muscidae > Musca > Musca domestica. The sequence continues at coordinate 129,319 of NW_026712258.1, forward strand.
ATATCCGACGGACCTTTGGGCCTGTCCGCAGACAACATTCAATTCGGATACCAACATTTCAAATAGTGACTGATCCGAAGAGGTGCGCGGAGTATTTTAACCGAAAATTTGTCGAGCACCCCGAGAGCGATAGGGCGAAGAGTACTACGTCGTATCAGATCTCTTCCCGCCGAGGAGGAACCACCACAGTTTACGATGGGTGGTGTTGCAAATGTCATCTGTGACGCTAAGTCATCCAAAGCGTTGGGCCCGGACGGAATCTCAATGGTAATGATGAAGCAGCTGTATACGCCGGGAGTCGAGTACTTAACGAAAGTTCTCAATTTGTCGCTAGCCACCCACATAGTGCCCGAAACCTGGAAAATGGGCCGGGTGGTCCCGCTACTGAAGCCAGGCAAGGATGCCAGTAAAGGCGAATCGTACAGGCAGATTTCGCTTTTGTCGCCAGTAGCTGAGACTCTTGAGGCTTTACTCCTCCACTGCATTAGAGGAAGCTATACAGCTGCCAACCACCAGCACGGATTCCGTCCACAACATAGTACCACAACAGCATTACACGCCATTTCCACATATATAAGTAGAGGACTGAACCAGAATAGGCCGTGTGACAGAACCTGACCAATCATGCCACACTGTTTGAGGGCGTGCAGAGAACTACCCTCCGGCCAAGTTTGAAATGTTGGATAATCAATTATATGTGTGGACGCCAGTCGTACGTTGAATTCCGGAACAAGAAGTCCAAACCCGTAGAGTGAAACAGGGAGTTCCCCAAGGTGGGATGATATCTCCGGAACTGTTTAACCTCTACCTTTCCGGAATTCCTTACCCTCCAGACGGCACTGAGATCGTAACGTATGCGGATGATTGTACGATCATGGCGTCGGGCCCAGTGGTCGATGACATATGCGAAAGGCTGAACCCCTATCTCACGGAACGCGAGGAATATAAAAATATCCGCCACGAAATCAACGACCACATTCTTTGGCACATAGTCTGCGGAGATGAGAACACAGCTGAATATTCAGGTCGAGGGGAATCTAATACCGACCACGAACTACCCCAATATTCTTGGGTTCACGTTCGACAGCATCTTCAAGTCGTCCGCACAAGCTACAGCTATCTGCGACAAGATGAAAAGTAGGAACAAGGTCCTCATGGCGCTAGCCGGCAGCTCTTGGGGTGCGGACAAAGAATCCTTGTTGACCTCTTATAACGCGATAGGTCGGTCTGTGGTCAGCTATGCGGCTGCAGTGTGATCTGCGAATACTAGTGCTACGCAGTGGAAGCATATCCAGACCTGCCAGAACGCTGCCCTGAGAACTGCGACAGCATGCCTTCTCATGACCATCTATATGAGGAGTCGAAAGTCCTTCCCTTACGTCAGCATAATCATATGCTTTCGTTGCAGTACCAGCTTGGGTGTTACCGTGAGAGTCATCTCAACCATCTTATGGTGGATAAATCTCCCCCGTCCAGGCGTGTCAGGAAGGACATACATGATCTAGAGAGGGAGGTCCAGCGCTACAAGAAAGAACCTCTAGATCAAGAAGCCTATCAGGCAGGTCTGAGTGGCGTTCATACCGATGCAGTCGCGGATGCTATTAGCAGTTATAAAGTGAATGCCGTCCTCGGAGTCCACCCCCCATCCATTGCAACTGAAGAACGTCAGCTGCCTAGACCAACCAGGGTAGTTTTGGCGCAATTACGTTCAGGATGGTGTAGTCGTCTCAATTCGTATTGGGCACGAATTGATGAAGATGTGCGTGACGCCTGCCCTCTTTAATTGGACAGCCAAACCTACCCAACTCACTCCAGAAGATCTATGGCTACAGCCCATTAAAGTAGCCGAATTTCTAAACCTGGAGCTGGAACCAGATTAGCAGAATGCAAACACATGCATGTACTACTGCTATAACAACAACAACCATCCCTAATATCATTATTGTTTGATCAAACGCATAACAATACGTGACAACCAACCAAATGCTTGATGTCTCGTCATGTCGGACAGACTCAAACCCATCGTCATAACATTTTTTTTTTTTGTATTGTTTAATTTATTGAATCTTTCATATATTTAATGAAAATAACAATAAGGTTTCATATCTTATATACTAATATTTTTATAGGGAGGTTGTCAATACAATCACCCCATATTTTTTCATGCTTTAATTATTAATTATTGTTTTTTTTTTTTATGATATAGATGTGTGTTACTTTGTGGGCCTGTGGATACAGTTATATCCGTGAATTGATTGAGTAAGTAGTTAAGATTAGTTTAGATACAGATATATCTAAGTGAATCGCGGACTACAGTAATAGTCTTATCGATTTCTTCACTAATCTTCCCGCGGACTACAGTAATAGTCTTTTCGATTTCTTAACAGAAGCAGCTTTCAATTTAGCCGAATAGTAGGAGTTGGCGGGCCAAGTTATTTGGGTGCTCGGATAGTTTGTTTAAGTACTTGCGGCAAAGCTTCTTTATTTCTTCTTCAACAGTAAGTATATTTAGGTCCTTGTGGATGTTTGCGTTCCTTATGTACCATGGTGCACCTGTAATAGATCGAAGAATATTCGACTGTCTTCTTTGTAGTTTACTTACGTTAGAGGCACTAGCTGTGCCCCAGAGCTGTATGCCATACGTCCAAATTGGCTTTATTATAGTCTTATATAATAGGACTTTATACTCTAATTTAATAGAAGAACGTATACCAACTAACCATTCAAGATTGGCCTTTTTTAGTTTAATTTGTGTGATTTTTGCATCGATGTGTTGCTTCCATGTAAGTCTTCGGTCCAGGTGCATTCCGAGATATTTTACGGTATCTTTCTGTGGAACTTGAGTATTAAAGATTTTTATCGTGGGGCAAAGTTCACGTCTTAGAGCAAAAGTAACATGTATGCACTTGCTTGCATTTACCGACATTCTCCATTTTGTCAGCCAATTTTCGAGAAGATATACATGGTATTGTAGTTTTTCCGACGCAATCAGAGGATCCTTGTGTATGCTAATGAAGGCAGTATCATCAGCAAACGTTGAGGTTAGAGTTTCATTAGTTGTGGGCATATCGGCAGTAAATAACACGTACAGAATTGGTCCTAAGATACTACCCTGTGGGACGCCAGCCAATATTTTTCTCGAATTTGAAAGAATGTCTTTCGATTTAACAACAAACGTACGATTTGACAAATAACTACAAAAAAGTTTATGAGTGCTTTTAGGTAGAGTTTCACAAATTTTGTATAGAATTCCAAGATGCCAGACTCTGTCAAACGCTTGGGAAATGTCTATAAATAGCGCCGAGCAGTATTCCTTCCTTTCGAATGCCATTCTAATGTTTGTGACTATGCGGTGCACTTGCTCAATAGTACTGTGGTTCTTACGGAAGCCGAATTGGTGGTCGGGGATAATATTGCTATTTGTAATATGGGGAGTTAACTTCCTTAGTAATGTTGTTTCGAACAGCTTTGAGAGTATAGATAGAAGACTGATGGGTCTATACGATTTTACCTGCGTTGGATCTTTTCCAGGTTTCGGAATCATACTATTTCAGATTCTTTCCATACAGACGGGAAGTACCCTACTCGAAGAATGCTGTTAAATATAAATAACAATAGTTTAACAGCCGGTGTTGGTAATTTCTTGAGCATGTTTGGAGTAATTCTATCTTTACCCAGGGATTTTTTTAGTTTTATCGAGGCTATAGAACTTTCGATTTCTTTTAGAGAAAATCGTATTGAATTCGGAACAATGTCGTCAATTAAAGGTTGAACAACTGTCGATGGTCCGGGATTTGGGGTAAATACAGATTCAAGGTGTTCGGCAACTGCGTTTACTTTTTCTTCTGTAGATCTTGCCCAAGTCCCATTTTCTAGGCGAATTAGAGATTCGTGGGCGATAGGTCTTTTCAAGTTTTTTGTGGCTTTCCATAAGCTGTAGTCAGTTCTCTCTGTGGGATCCAGGTTATTTAGGAATATTTTTAGGTTTCGCTCTTCATTTAATCTGAGTGCTTGTTGTAAGAGTTTTTCACATTCTTTTAGTTTTTCCCTAAACCTAGGTGATCGGTGCTTCTGCCATTCTCTTCTGGCCTTCCTTTTATCAGACACGAGTTTTCGAATGGTCGATGGATTATAGGAATTATTTTCTAGTTTTGAAAATTTAGTGGGAGTGGCAACATTGACAGCGGTGTTGACTATCGAAGTAAATATTTTAACTGCATTGTCAATTTCTTCTCGGACTTTAGAGGAGTGTTAGAATTCACATGTGTACTGACATATTTTTGTACTTCATCCAGTTTGTATATTTATTTGGTAGATAATCCGGGGAAGTTGCGAGTTGAACATCATTTAATGTTATTATAGTTGGGGAATGGTCTGACGACAAGTCAAACGAGGGTACCACGGACATTTTTTCCCTCTTAATATTCTTTGTTACCGCAAAGTCAATTAAGTCAGGGCGTTTTGCAGGTCTGAAGGCCAGTAAGTAGGCTGGCCAGTAGATAACACGTCCAGTTTAGCGGACGAAATGGAGTTTAAAAGCTGTCTACCTCTGGGTGTAATAAGTCTAGATCCCCAGAAGGTGTGTTTGGCATTATAATCTCCAGCTGCAATGAATCTACTACCAAGAGATGAGAAAAAGTGTGCGAATTCATCTTTGCTTATACTATGTCTCGGAGGACAATATATAGCAGATATAGCTGTATTCGTTGAAGATAGTGCAACTGTTGTAGCTTGTAGGTGGTCAAACCTATATTCTGGCATGGAGTAATGCTGAATTTTATTAGAAATTATCACCGCGGTGCCACCGCAAGCTCTCCCACTAGGGTGTTTAGTGTCGTATGTACTGTAACCATTTATTCTAAAACAGTTTCTAGAAGTGAAATGAGTTTCAGATACCAGTAAAATGTGTATGTTGAGTGAGTGAATAAAGTTTTCGACCTCGTGTTTATGTTGGCTTAAGCCGTTTGCGTTCCAAAAACATATTCGAATTTTATCTATTTTTGTTTTAAAACTATTTGCATAATCATATATTGATTTCTCACAATATCTTGCATCATGCTTTGCATACTTGTCATAAAAGAATTCATGGTGACGATTAGTTTTTCGATAGATGATTCTATATTTGAATTTTTATAGTTGGGTGAGTCATTTCTCAAAGTATCAGAATATAAGTATTGCATATTCTGTGAGGGGAGATTGTAATTAGGAGCGGTGGTTTCATTCCTCTTGTTTAGCTCAGGGAACTCTGCTGTTTTGATACTAAATTGTGGATTTTCCCGTATCCGGTAGCTTGTAGGTTTTTTTGTGGCTAAGCTAGATTTTGTTAAGTGGATAAATACAGCACATCCTCTGTAGTTTGCAGTATGATTTCCACCGCAATTGCTGCACTTTTTGACGCTTGGGTCAGTTTTGGGATGTGGACATTCCGATGATTTGTGGAGGTCACCACAAGTAACACAAACCGATAGCAATTTACAATACGTTTTGGTATGCCCATACTCTTGGCAGTTTGTACATTGAGGTTGGCCTTTTCTTTTTTGAGGTTCTTCAATTTTCACACCGCGATTACAAAGAAGCCTAAGGCTATAAATTGGATGAAATTGTCCCTTTTTCTTTAGTTGCGAAGATTCGTATGTTAGTTCTACTTTAAACATAGGTTGCGGAACTTTATCTTTATTGAAAATGTTGATGATAGACTTTGTTTCGAATCCTTCTGCTGCGAGAGCATCTTTTATGTCCTCTATGCTTGTAGAACTATGAAGCCCTTTAATGACGATGACTAGTCCTTTTGAGCTCTTGATCTGATAGGTGTAATAATTCTTCTTCTCAGAATCCAGAGCTCGAACTAGGTCCTTATAATGCGACTCAGTATAAGTTTGTATTTTCGTCTCTTGGAGATTTCCACTCTTAAGAGATACCACGTGAAAATTAGGTTTACCCAATATTTGGGAGAGTTTGTTCACAAGATTGTTTGTAGTTTCTTCGCGAAGATATAGTGGGGGAGGTTTTTGGGATCTAACCGGTTGTATCATTTCATGCGTCTCGTTATTCGAGCCGAGAATTGAGAATCTGTTGTTGCGGTCATTGATTATAGACTTTTGGGTTTTAGCTTTTGGTTCCTTGGTTGGAGTTCTAGAACTAGCCTTACGCTTTGTTACTAAGACATATCGGTCCATGCCTGGAGGAACTATGTTTTGCTTCTAGTTTTTTTCAAGAGACGCATGCTTACTTGAAGCGATAGTTTCTTGATGTACAATCGCATCGTGTGATAGCACCTTTATTGAATTTATTTTGGGCGTGTTTACATTGTTTTGTTTATATGACATTTCTGTTGTTTCGTTGGGAGTAGTCTCATCTGGCAAGTTTTCGTCATGAAAAACTCTCGGCGATGCCGATTTAGAACGGCTTTGGGGTTTAGCTGTAAGATACCAGCTTTCGTGGCGTTTTGGCGCGGTTGAGCTGAAATCTGTCGACGTCAACTTAAGGTATACGTTTTGCCCGTTCTCACTTACATTTCTCTCTCCCGTATGAGAGAGTGACATACACTTGTCATTGTTAACACTATAACAAACCGATTTATGTGCTTGAGGAAAAAGAGGATAAAGTAGAAAAAAAACTATTTTGCAAAAATTCTTAATAAAAAGGATTTTTAGCAGGTTTTTTTTAGATTATATTTCCTGAGTTTATTTAGTAGCGTACTGTTTGCTTTTATATTATTTATTTTGCTTTGCTTATGAAAAAAAACACCTTTCATTAGCAACGAAAAATAAAACGCGTCCGTACTTAACGCCGGCGAACATTCATAACATGAATGACCAATAAAAGGGGATGTTGAATAGTGTGTTATACAAAAATGTTCTACCAAAAAATAACAATAACATGAAAAAGACACATACGTAACGAAGGCAAAGCGCAATCGCTACCTGTTTTTCCGATGTATGAAAAAATACATTTTTTGTAATAAAGAATTTCTTTGGTAAAACATTTGCAAATGAAAAAGACACATACGTAACGAAGGCAAAGCGCAATCGCTACCTGTTTTTTTCCATTGTATGAAAAAAATACACTTTTTGTAATAAAGAATTTCTTTGGAATGCTAACATATTTCTGGTATTTCTAACGGTCCACCCAAAATTTTCACATATCGTGGTTATTGACGAAACAGTCCAAATTGTCAATCCTTATTTAAAAAAACTTGACAAATTTTCTTAATAAAAACACGAGTTTTGCCTCCAGTAATGAGGTGTAAATGAAAATGAGTGCTACTTTAATTCACGTAAACAACACTATATACTTACATTGTTGTATTGTGTGAATATTCTGTTATTGAATGAGATTCATATCTCTGCCCACATTCTGTAATTTTAAAAGAACACACATGTAGAAAATAGGCAAACAATATTTTCCTTTTATTTATGACCAAACATTTATGATAGACACCAATAAATTGGGATTGTTCAGTATATTTTCTATTTTGATGTCTATGGATATTTTGTTACCTCATCTAATAATGATAAATATATTTTTTAATTATTGATTTGGTATTAAATTTATTATTTACGCTGTGTTTGTTACTTTAAAAATTACAGCACACACTAAAACATATGCTCACCGTCGAAAGTAACACACACACACTCTCTCAGTTTAAGCACACGTACACAAGTGACACACAATTTGACGATGACACGGTTCGATGTCATCGTCGACACCCTGCATTTATGGAGAACACCATGCAAATATTCGAGTCAGGCATGACACGATCGAACCTTAGACAATGGCACACATGAATTAAAATGGGGGATGTTGTTGGTTGCCATTGCCTATCAAATACATAGCGCATGATTGAGTAGACAAAGTCAGTGTGTCGAAAAAAGCATAATTCATACAATTCGTCTTGTGCAGGCCTTTAGAACAAACACGCCATAAATATAAAATGCAGTACCAAACCAATAATTAAAAATTATTCTCTAAAATGACGTAGTATAATGCCCTTTTAAAATTTTAGATGAGGACAGATATGATTCTCATTCAATAACAAAATATGCATAGATATCAACAATCCTAATTTATTGGTATATCATAAATTTTTGGTCATAAAATAATAGGTAAATATTGTTTGCCTATTTTCTTTTAAAATTAAAATATGTGGGCAGAGATATGACTCTCATTCAATAACAGAATATGTACAGAATAAGACAATGGAAGTATATAGTGTTGTTTAATATTAAGGTTGCAAATGTATGAAATTATAATCAAAATAAGAAAAACAAAACCGTGTTTTTATTAAGACAATTTGTCAGGCCATTATTGCTTTTGATTAAGGATTGACATTTTGGATTGTTTCGTCAATAACCAAGAAATCTGAAAATATTGTGTGGACAATTTAGAGGTACATAAAATATGTTAGTATTCGCCAAGAAATACCTTATTACAAAAAAAATGTATTTTTCATATATCGGAAAAACAGATTGCGATTGCGCTTTGCTTTCATTACGTGTGTGTCTTTTTCATTGGCAATTGTTTCATGATTTTTGTATGACACATTATTCAACATCCCCTTTTATTGGTCATTAACATGCTTTGACGATGGGTTTGAGTTTGACCGACACCACGAGACATCGAGCATTATACCTCGTTATCTCTCCATGGCAAAAATAGAGAAATATGTCACATTTGCAGCCCTTTAGTTGATAATACCCCCAACCGAGGTCATCAATAATTATACCATAAATGCCGTCCACGTTCTCTTACCATTTCCATTGAGTTTCTATGAGCATTTAATGATGGAACTTTGACAGACCTTGACCGGTGCCTTCTTCAATCTTGGAACCTGTATATATGCACATACCGTCCAAAGGAGGTTCACTAGCAGATCAACCAGCCCAGTCTCCATCCGGTATCGTCACCTTGAGCTAAAATATTCCGACACGTTTATTGTTAAATTTAAAGTTTAACCCACAAGTCCAATGAACAATGAGCTGGTGTGGTACGGATCATGGTGACTACGCCATCGCGATTCGAACATCAAGCAATAAACATGTGTGGATGTGTACAATCTCTTTCCTTTACTTGCACACATATTTGTTTACGAAGGAACGTAACAAAGACGCATACTATTCAAGTTCATACATGTTGAATTGAATTAGACACATCGACACAAATAATGTTTTGTAGCAATTTTTGTCAATTAAATTTGTTAAAATTTTATCAAACTCATTTAATTATTCCAATTTAAAACTATGTCTACAGTTCGTCATGATCATTTCCATTGTCTTCAGATGTTTCCGTTTTATCATCGTCATATTCTGAATCTGAGGACTTTTGTTCATTCTCATCCTTTTTTCTTTGTTCTTCATCCAGTTTTTCCTTCATTTTTCCGTTCCCCAGCTTGAGTATTCTTTACATTTGCAGCAATCTCCGTTGCCATTTCAATATCATCGGTAATAAGTATATTATCGAATATGGTACCTGACTTAACTTGCCATAAATCGAACCCGATAGTACAAATTTCCTTTCGAAAGTACAAATTTGAATCTGGGCTATACTCGGGATTGTCTATTTCAGGGTGCTGCCAAGGTCCCTTGTAGTTCGGGTTATCGAGTTGTTTTGGTTGCCATTCTCCTTTATATTCAGGATTGTCTACCATAGGGGGCCCCAATTCAACGTCCATTTCATCATCCCAATCTTCCTGTTTGGTAGCATCAGGATCAGGAATATGCTGCGGTTTATCTTCTGGTTTTGTATCGTCTGGATCAGCAATTGTTGCCTGAAATGAGGAAACATATTATCTTCACTATATATATAATAACCTATATATATATATATATATATATATATATATATATATATATATATATATATATATATATATATATATATATATATATATATATATATATATATATATATATATATATATATATATATATATATATATATATATTGGGTTGCCCATATTCGACGCACCTTTGGGCCTGTCCGCAGGCAACATTCTTTTTGGGATGTTCTTGGGGACCTCTCAACACTGGCTCGTACGGCAGCGATATTCTCGACCGATCGCCTTGGTCGACTTTTATATGGCCTCTTCGGATTAGAAAGAGCCTTACCAGTCGAAATTTTTTCGTATAAACGCTATAAACCTAGAAGAATTTTAGAAAACTAACTAATAAAAACATACAAAAATAATTTTAATTTGAACATACTTTTTGGCAGCCTCTAATTGGTGAACCGCTTACATTTAATTTTTTAGCAATGGATTCCAAACTATTTTAAAATTAGCTGGAAATGACCTTTGGTAAGCCCTTTTGGCAAACATGGTTTTTTTCAATTCGAATACCAACATTTCAAATAGTGACTGATCCGAAGAGGTGCGCGGAGTATTTTAACCGAAAATTTGTCGAGCACCCCGAGAGCGATAGGGCGAAGAGTACTACGTCGTATCAGATCTCTTCCCGCCGAGGAGGAACCACCACAGTTTACGATGGGTGATGTTGCAAATGTCATCTGTGACGCTAAGTCATCCAAAGCGTTGGGCCCATACGGAATCTCAATGGTAATGATGAAGCAGCTGTATACGCCGGGAGTCGAGTACTGAACGAAAGTTCTCAATTTGTCGCTAGCCACCCACATAGTGCCCGAAACCTGGAAAATGGGCCGGGTGGTCCCGCTACTGAAGCCAGGCAAGGATGCCAGTAAAGGCGAATCGTACAGGCAGATTTCGCTTTTGTCGCCAGTAGCTAAGACTCTTGAGGCTTTACTCCTCCACTGCATTAGAGGGAGCTATACAGCTGCCAACCAACAGCACGGATTCCGTCCACAACATAGTACCACAACAGCATTACACGGATGAGAACACAGCTGAATATTCAGGTCGAGGGGAATCTAATACCGACCACGAACTACCCCAAGATTCTTGGGGTCACGTTCGACAGCATCTTCAAGTCGTCCGCGCAAGCTACAGCTATCTGCGACAAGATGAAAAGTAGGAACAAGGTCCTCAAGGAGCTAGCCGGCAGCTCTTGGGGTGCGGACAAAGAATCCTTGTTGACCTCTTATAACGCGATAGGTCGGTCTGTGGTCAGCTATGCGGCTGCAGTGTGGTCTGCGAATACTAGTGCTACGCAGTGGAAGCATATCCAGACCTGCCAGAACGCTGCCCTGAGAACTGCGACAGGGTGCCTTCTCATGACCATCTGTATGAGGAGGCGAAAGTCCTTCCCTTACGTCAGCATAATCATATGCTTTCGTTGCAGTACCTGCTTGGGTGTTACCGTGAGAGTCATCTCAACCATCATATGGTGGATAAATCTCCCCCGTCCAGGCGTGTCAGGAAGGACATACATGATCTAGAGAGGGAGGTCCAGCGCTACAAGAGAGAACCTCTAGATCAAGAAGCCTATCAGGCAGGTCTGAGTGGCGTTCACACCGATGCAGTCGCGGATGCTATTAGCAGTTATAAAGTGAATGCCGTCCTCGGAGTCCACCCCCCATCCATTGCAACTGAAGAACGTCAGCTGCCTAGACCAACCAGGGTAGTTTTGGCGCAATTACGTTCAGGATGGTGTAGTCGTCTCAATTCGTATTGAGCACGAATTGATGAAGATGTGCGTGACGCCTGCCCTCTTTAATTGGACAGCCAAACCTACCCAACTCACTCCAGAAGATCTATGGCTACAGCCCATTAAAGTAGCCGAATTTCTAAACCTGGAGCTGGAACCAGATTAGCAGAATGCAAACACATGCTTGTACTACTGCTATAACAACAACAACCATCCCTAATATCATTATTGTTTGATCAAACGCATAACAATACGTGACAACCAACCAAATGCTTGATGTCTCGTCATGTCGGACAGACTCAAACCCATCGTCATAACATTTTTTTTGTATTGTTTAATTTATTGAATCTTTCATATATTTAATGAAAATAACAATAAGGTTTCATATCTTATATACCAATATTTTTATAGGGAGGTTGTCAATACAATCACCCCATATTTTTTCATGCTTTAATTATTAATTATTGCTTTTTTATGATATAGATGTGTGTTATTTTGTGGGCTTGTGGATACAGTTATATCCGTGATTTGATTGAGTAGGTAGTTAAGATTATTTTAGATACAGATATATCTAAGTGAATCGCGGACTACAGAAATAGTCTTACGGTTATAATGTTGCTTTGTTTAGATACAGTTATATCTAATCATCCCGCGGACTACAGTAATAGTCTTATCGATTTCTTCACTAATCTTCCCGCGGACTACAGTAATAGTCTTTTCGATTTCTTCACAGAAACAGCTTCCAATTTAGCATACTACTACCTGTAGAAGTATAACAGTGGGCGACGTTCAATTGGCCAGACAAGAGCTGAAAATAATGAGAGCGTAAGACAAAAAAATAAAATATATGATAGAAAGAGTGTCACGTCCGAATAGTAGGAGTTGGCGGGCCAAGTTATTTGGGTGCTCGGATAGTTTGTTTAAGTACTTGCGGCAAAGCTTCTTTATTTCTTCTTCAACAGTAAGTATATTTAGGTTCTTGTGGATGTTTGCGTTCCTTATGTACCATGGTGCACCTGTAATAGATCGAAGAATATTCGACTGTCTTCTTTGTAGTTTACTTACGTTAGAGGCACTAGCTGTGCCCCAGAGCTGTATGCCATACGTCCAAATTGGCTTTATTATAGTCTTATATAATAGGACTTTTTATTCTAATTTAATAGAAGAACGTATACCAATTAACCATTCAAGATTGGCCTTTTTTAGTTTAATTTGTGTGATTTTTGCATCGATGTGTTGCTTCCATGTAAGTCTTCGGTCCAGGTGCATTCCGAGATATTTTACGGTATCTTTCTGTGGAACTTGAGTATTAAAGATTTTTATCGTGGGGCAAAGTTCACGTCTTAGAGCAAAAGTAACATGTATGCGCTTGCTTGCATTTACCGATATTCTCCATTTTGTCAGCCAATTATTGTAGTTTTTCCGACGCAATCAGAGGATCCTTGTGTATGCTAATCAAGGCAGTATCATCAGCAAACGTTGAGGTTAGAGTTTCATTGTTTGTGGGCATATCGACAGTAAATAACACGTACAGAATTGGTCCTAAGATACTACCCTGTGGGATGCCAGCCAATATTTTTCTCGAATTTGAAAGAATGTTTTTCGATTTAACAACAAACGTACGATTTGACAAATAACTACAAAAATGTTTATGAGTGTTTTCAGGTAGAGTTTCACAAATTTTGTATAGAATTCCAAGAGGCCAGACTCTGTCAAACGCTTGGGAAATGTCTATAAATAGCGCCGAGCAGTATTCCTTCCTTTCGAATGCCATTCTAATGTTTGTGACTATGCGGTGCACTTGCTCAATAGTACTGTGGTTCTTACGGAAGCCGAATTGGTGGTCGGGGATAATATTGCTATTTGTAATATGGGGAGTTAACTTCCTTAGTAATGTTGTTTCGAACAGCTTTGAGAGTATAGATAGAAGACTGATGGGTCTATACGATTTTACCTGCGTTGGATCTTTTCCAGGTTTCGGAATCATACTATTTCAGATTCTTTCCATACAGACGGGAAGTACCCTACTCGAAGAATGCTGTTAAATATAAATAACAATAGTTTAACGGCCGGTGTTGGTAATTTCTTGAGCATGTTTGGAGTAATTCTATCTTTACCCGGGGATTTTTTTAGTTTTATCGAGGCTATAGAACTTTCGATTTCTTTGAGAGAAAATCGTATTGAATTCGGAACAATGTCGTCAATTAAAGGTTGAACAACTGTCGATGGTCCGGGATTTGGGGTAAATACAGATTCAAGGTGTTCGGCAAATGCGTTTACTTTTTCTTCTGTAGATCTTGCCCAAGTCCCATTTTCTAGGCGAATTAGAGATTCGTGGGCGATAGGTCTTTTCAAGTTTTTTGTGGCTTTCCATAAGCTGTAGTCAGTTCTCTCTGTGGTATCCAGGTTATTTAGGAATATTTTTAGGTTTCGCTCTTCATTTAATCTGAGTGCTTGTTGTAAGAGTTTTTCACATTCTTTTAGTTTTTCCCTAAACCTAGGTGATCGGTGCTTCTGCCATTCTCTTCTGGCCTTCCTTTTATCAGACACGAGTTTTCGAATGGTCGATGGATTATAGGAATTATTTTCTAGTTTTGAAAATTTAGTGGGAGTGGCAACATTGACAGCGGTGTTGACTATCGAAGTAAATATTTTAACTGCATTGTCAATTTCTTCTCGGACTTTAGAGGAGTGTTAGAATTCACATGTGTACTGACATATTTTTGTACTTCATCCAGTTTGTATATTTATTTGGTAGATAATCCGGGGAAGTTGCGAGTTGAACATCATTTAATGTTATTATAGTTGGGGAATGGTCTGACGACAAGTCAAACGAGGGTACCACGGACATTTTTTCCCTCTTAATATTCTTTGTTACCGCAAAGTCAATTAAGTCAGGGCGTTTTTGCAGGTCTGAAGGCCAGTAAGTAGGCTGGCCAGTAGATAACACGTCCAGTTTAGCGGACGAAATGGAGTTTAAAAGCTGTCTACCTCTGGGTGTAATAAGTCTAGATCCCCAGAAGGTGTGTTTGGCATTATAATCTCCAGCTGCAATGAATCTACTACCAAGAGATGAGAAAAAGTGTGCGAATTCATCTTTGCTTATACTATGTCTCGGAGGACAATATATAGCAGATATAGCTGTATTCGTTGAAGATAGTGCAACTGTTGTAGCTTGTAGGTGGTCAAACTTATATTCTGGCATGGGGTAATGCTGAATTTTATTAGAAATTATCACCGCGGTGCCACCGCAAGCTCTCCCACTAGGGTGTTTAGTGTCGTATGTACTGTAACCATTTATTCTAAAACAGTTTCTAGAAGTGAAATGAGTTTCAGATACCAGTAAAATGTGTATGTTGAGTGAGTGAATAAAGTTTTTGACCTCGTGTTTATGTTGGCTTAAGCCGTTTGCGTTCCAAAAACATATTCGAATTTTATCTATTTTTGTTTTAAAACTATTTGCATAATCATAGATTGATTTCTCACAATATCTTGCATCATGCTTTGCATACTTGTCATAAAAGAATTCATGGTGACGATTAGTTTTTCGATAGATGATTCTATATTTGAATTTTTATAGTTGGGTGAGTCATTTCTCAAAGTATCAGAATATAAGTATTGCATATTCTGTGAGGGGAGATTGTAATTAGGAGCGGTGGTTTCATTCCTCTTGTTTAGCTCAGGGAACTCTGCTGTTTTGATACTAAATTGTGGATTTTCCCGTACCCGGTAGCTTGTAGGTTTTTTTGTGGCTAAGCTAGATTTTGTTAAGTGGATAAATACAGGACATCCTCTGTAGTTTGCAGTATGATTTCTACCGCAATTGCTGCACTTTTTGACGCTTGGGTCAGTTTTGGGATGTGGACATTCCGATGATTTGTGGAGGTCACCACAAGTAACACAAACCGATAGCAATTTACAATACGTTTTGGTATGCCCATACTCTTGGCAGTTTGTACATTGAGGTTGGCCTTTTCTTTTTTGAGGTTCTTCAATTTTCACACCGCGATTACAAAGAAGCCTAAGGCTATAAATTGGATGAAATTGTCCCTTTTTCTTTAGTTGCGAAGATTCGTATGTTAGTTCTACTTTAAACATAGGTTGCGGAACTTTATCTTTATTGAAAATGTTGATGATAGACTTTGTTTCGAATCCTTCTGCTGCGAGAGCATCTTTTATGTCCTCTATGGTTGCAGAACTATGAAGCCCTTTAATGACGATGACTAGTCCTTTTGAGCTCTTGATCTGATAGGTGTAATAATTCTTCTTCTCAGAATCCAGAGCTCGAACTAGGTCCTTATAATGCGACTCAGTATAAGTTTGTATTTTCGTCTCTTGGAGATTTCCACTCTTAAGAGATACCACGTGAAAATTACGTTTACCCAATATTTGGGAGAGTTTGCTCACAGATTGTTTGTAGTTTCTTCGCGAAGATATAGTGGGGGAGGTTTTTGGGATCTAACCGGTTGTATCATTTCATGCGTCTCGTTATTCGAGCCGAGAATTGAGAATCTGTTGTTGCGGTCATTGATTATAGACTTTTGGGTTTTAGCTTTTGGTTCCTTGGTTGGAGTTCTAGAACTAGCCTTACGCTTTGTTACTAAGACATATCGGTCCATGCCTGGAGGAACTATGTTTTGCTTCTAGTTTTTTTCAAGAGACGCATGCTTACTTGAAGCGATAGTTTCTTGATGTACAATCGCATCGTGTGATAGCACCTTTATTGAATTTATTTTGGGCGTGTTTACATTGTTTTGTTTATATGACATTTCTGTTGTTTCGTTGGGAGTAGTCTCATCTGGCAAGTTTTCGTCATGAAAAACTCTCGGCGATGCCGATTTAGAACGGCTTTGGGGTTTAGCTGTAAGATACCAGCTTTCGTGGCGTTTTGGCGCGGTTGAGCTGAAATCTGTCGACGTCAACTTAAGGTATACGTTTTGCCCGTTCTCACTTACATTTCTCTCTCCCGTATGAGAGAGTGACATACACTTGTCATTGTTAACACTATAACAAACCGATTTATGTGCTTGAGGAAAAAGAGGATAAAGTAGAAAAAAAACTATTTTGCAAAAATTCTTAATAAAAAGGATTTTTAGCAGGTTTTTTTTAGATTATATTTCCTGAGTTTATTTAGTAGCATACTGTTCGCTTTTATATTATTTATTTTGCTTTGCTTGTGAAAAAAAAACACCTTTCATTAGCAACGAAAAATAAAACGCGTCCGTACTTAACGCCGGCGAACATTCATAACATGAATGACCAATAAAAGGGGATGTTGAATAGTGTGTTATACAAAAATGTTCTACCATAAAAATAACAACAACATGAAAAAGACACATACGTAATGAAGGCAAAGCGCAATCGTTACCTATTTTTCCGATGTATGAAAAAATACATTTTTTGTAATAAAGAATTTCTTTGGTAAAACATTTGCAAATGAAAAACACACATACGTAATGAAGGGAAAGCGCAATCGCTACCTGTTTTTTTTTCCGATGTATGAAAAAATACACTTTTTGTAATAAAGAATTTCTTTTGAATGTTAACATATTTCTGGTATTTCTAACGGTCCACCCAAAAATTTTCACATATCGTGGTTATTGACGAAACAGTCCAAATTGTCAATCCTTATTAAAAAAAACCTGACAAATTTTCTTAATAAAAACACGGGTTTTGCCTCCAGTAATGAGGTGTAAATGAAAATGAGTGCTACTTTAATTCACGTAAACAACACTATATACTTACATTGTTGTATTGTGTGAATATTCTGTTATTGAATGAGATTCATATCTCTGCCCACATACTGTAATTTTAAAAGAACACTATATGTAGGTAGAAAATAGGCAAACAATATTTTCCTTTTATTTATGACCAAACATTTATGATAGACGCCAATAAATTGGGATTATCCAGTATATTTTCTATTTTGATGTCTATGGATATTTTGTTATTGAATGAGAGTCACATCTTACCTCATCTAATAATGATAAGAATATTTTTTTAATTATTGATTTGGTATTAAATTTTATATTTACGCGGTGTTTGTTACTTTAAAATTACAGCACACACTAAAACATATGCTCACCGTCGAAAGTAACACACACACACTCTCTCAGTTTAAGCACACGTACACAAGTGACACACAATTTGACGATGACACGGTTCGATGTCATCGTTGACACCCTGCATTTATGGAGAACACCATGCAAATATTCGAGTCAGGCATGACACGATCGAACCTTAGACAATGGCACACATGAATTAAAATTGGGGATGTTGTTGGTTGCCATTGCCTATCAAATACATAGCGCATGATTGAGTAGACAAAGTCAGTGTGTCGAAAAAAGCATTCGTCTTGTGCAGGCCTTTAGAACAAACACGCCATAAATATAAAATGCAGTACCAAACTAATAATTAAAAATTATTCTCTAAAATGACGTAGTATAATGCCCTTTTAAAATTTTAGATGAGGACAGATATGATTCTCATTCAATAACAAAATATGCATAGATATCAACAATCCTAATTTATTGGTATATCATAAATTTTTGGTCATAAAATAATAGGTAAATATTGTTTGCCTATTTTCTTTTAAAATTAAAATATGTGGGCAGAGATATGAAGTATATAGATGGACACTATAAACACTATAGTTTAATATTAAGGTTGCAAATGTATGAAATTATAATCAAAATAAGAAAAACAAAACCGTGTTTTTATTAAGAAAATTTGTCAGGTCATTATTGCTTTTGATTAAGGATTGACATTTTGGATTGTTTCGTCAATAACCACGAAATCTGAAAATATTGTGTGGACAATTTAGAAGTACATAAAATATGTTAGTATTCGCCAAGAAATACCTTATTACAAAAAAATGTATTTTTCATATATCGGAAAACCAGATTGCGATTGCGATTGCGCTTTGCTTTCATTACGTGTGTGTCTTTTTCATTGGCAATTGTTTCATGATTTTTGTATGACACATTATTCAACATCCCCTTTTATTGGTCATTAACATGCTTTGACGATGGGTTTGAGTCTGACCGACACGACGAGACATCGAGCATTTGGTTGGATGTCACGTACTGTTATGCATTTGATCAAACAGGGCACAACATGACGAGCGTTATCTCTCCATGGCAAAAATAGAGAAATATGTCACATTTGCAGCCCTTTAGTTTATAATACCCCCAACCGAGGTCATAAATAATTATACCATAAATGCCGTCCACGTTCTCTTACCATTTCCATTGAATTTCTATGAGCATTTAATGATGGAACTTTGACAGACCTTGACCGGTGCCTTCTTCAATCTTGGAACCTGTATATATGCACATACCGTCCAAAGGAGGTTCACTAGCAGATCAACCAGCCCAGTCTCCATCCGGTATCGTCACCTTGAGCTAAAATATTCCGACACGTTTATTGTTAAATTTAAAGTTTAACCCACAAGTCCAATGAACAATGAGCTGGTGTGGTACGGATCATGGTGACTACGCGATCGCGATTCGAACATCAAGCAATATACATGTGTGGATGTGTACAATCTCTTTTCTTTACTTGCACACATATTTGTATACGAAGGAACGTAACAAAGACACATACTATTCAAGTTCATACACGTTAAATTGAATTAGACACATCGACACAAATAATGTTTTGTAGCAATTTTTGTCAATTAAATTTGTTAAAATTTTATCACAAAAAAATGATTCTTTGCATCAGTGTGCAATTAATATTCTGTCCCACAACTATATTTGAGTAAGTTCCTTT
Source organism: Musca domestica (assembly GCF_030504385.1). NCBI lineage: Eukaryota > Metazoa > Arthropoda > Insecta > Diptera > Muscidae > Musca > Musca domestica. Next base: position 148,650 of record NW_026712258.1, read on the forward strand.
CGCTATAAAGTCGCTGAAAAAATATTTTCTGGCTTTCATATTAATTAAAAACAAATTAACATTCATGCAATGTTAATTATTTCAAACTCATTTAGGTATTCCAATTTAAAACTATATCTACAGTTCGTCATGATCATTTCCATTGTCTTCAGATGTTTCCGTATATATATATATATATATATATATATATATATATATATATATATATATATATATATATATATATATATACTAGGTTGCCCATATCCGACGGACCTTTGGGCCTGTCCGCAGACAACATTCTTTGCGTTTTTGGGATGTTCTTGGGGACCTCTCAACACTGGCTCGTACGGCAGCGATATTCTCGGCCGATTGCCTTGGTTTAGAAATTAGAAAGAGCCTTACCAGTCGAAATTTTTTCGTATAAACGCTATAGACCTAGAATAATTTTAGAAAACTAACTAATAAAAACATACAAAAATAATTTTAATTTTAACATACTTTTTGGCAGCCTCTAATTGGTGAACCGTTTACATTTAATTTTTTAGCAATGGATTCCAAACTATTTTAAAATTAGCTGGAAATGACCTTTGGTAAGCCCTTTTACCAAACATGGTTTTTTTCAATTCGGATACCAACATTTCAAATAGTGACTGATCCGAAGAGGTGCGCGGAGTATTTTAACCGAAAATTTGTCGAGCACCCCGAGAGCGATAGGGCGAAGAGTACTACGTCGTATCAGATCTCTTCCCGCCGAGGAGGAACCACCACAGTTTACGATGGGTGGTGTTGCAAATGTCATCTGTGACGCTAAGTCATCCAAAGCGTTGGGCCCGGACGGAATCTCAATGGTAATGATGAAGCAGCTGTATACGCCGGGAGTCGAGTACTTAACGAAAGTTCTCAATTTGTCGCTAGCCACCCACATAGTGCCCGAAACCTGGAAAATGGGCCGGGTGGTCCCGCTACTGAAGCCAGGCAAGGATGCCAGTAAAGGCGAATCGTACAGGCAGATTTCGCTTTTGTCGCCAGTAGCTGAGACTCTTGAGGCTTTACTCCTCCACTGCATTAGAGGAAGCTATACAGCTGCCAACCACCAGCACGGATTCCGTCCACAACATAGTACCACAACAGCATTACACGCCATTTCCACATATATAAGTAGAGGACTGAACCAGAATAGGCCGTGTGACAGAACCTGACCAATCATGCCACACTGTTTGAGGGCGTGCAGAGAACTACCCTCCGGCCAAGTTTGAAACGTTGGATAATCAATTATATGTGTGGACGCCAGTCGTACGTTGAATTCCGGAACAAAAAGTCCAAACCCGTAGAGTGAAACAGGGAGTTCCCCAAGGTGGGATGATATCTCCGGAACTGTTTAACCTCTACCTTTCCGGAATTCCTTACCCTCCAGACGGCACTGAGGTCGTAACGTATGCGGATGATTGTACGATCATGGCGTCGGGCCCAGTGGTCGATGACATATGCGAAAGGCTGAACCCCTATCTCACGGAACTTGCCGCATACTTCCACGCGAGGAATATGAAAATATCCGCCACGAAATCAACGACCACATTCTTTGGCACATGGTCTGCGGAGATGAGAACACAGCTGAATATTCAGGTCGAGGGGAATCTAATACCGACCACGAACTACCCCAAGATTCTTGGGTTCACGTTCGACAGCATCTTCAAGTCGTCCGCACAAGCTACAGCTATCTGCGACAAGATGAAAAGTAGGAACAAGGTCCTCAAGGCGCTAGCCGGCAGCTCTTGGGGTGCGGACAAAGAATCCTTGTTGACCTCTTATAACGCGATAGGTCGGTCTGTGGTCAGCTATGCGGCTGCAGTGTGATCTGCGAATACTAGTGCTACGCAGTGGAAGCATATCCAGACCTGCCAGAACGCTGCCCTGAGAACTGCGACAGCATTCCTTCTCATGACCATCTATATGAGGAGTCGAAAGTCCTTCCCTTACGTCAGCATAATCATATGCTTTCGTTGCAGTACCTGCTTGGGTGTTACCGTGAGAGTCATCTCAACCATCTTATGGTGGATAAATCTCCCCCGTCCAGGCGTGTCAGGAAGGACATACATGATCTAGAGAGGGAGGTCCAGCGCTACAAGAGAGAACCTCTAGATCAAGAAGCCTATCAGGCAGGTCTAAGTGGCGTTCATACCGATGCAGTCGCGGATGCTATTAGCAGTTATAAAGTGAATGCCGTCCTCGGAGTCCACCCCCCATCCATTGCAACTGAAGAACGTCAGCTGCCTAGACCAACCAGGGTAGTTTTGGCGCAATTACGTTCAGGATGGTGTAGTCGTCTCAATTCGTATTGGGCACGAATTGATAAAGATGTGCGTGACGCCTGCCCTCTTTAATTGGACAGCCAAACCTACCCAACTCACTCCAGAAGATCTATGGCTACAGCCCATTAAAGTAGCCGAATTTCTAAACCTGGAGCTGGAACCAGATTAGCAGAATGCAAACGCATGCATGTACTACTGCTATAACAACAACAACCATCCCTAATATCATTATAGTTTCATCAAACGCATAACAATACGTGACATCCAACCAAATGCTCGATGTCTCGTCATGTCGGACAGACTCAAACCCATCGTCATAACATTTTTTTTTTGTATTGTTTAATTTATTGAATCTTTCATATATTTAATAAAAATAACAATAAGGTTTCATATCTTATATACTAATATCTTTATAGGGAGGTTGTCAATACAATCACCCCATATTTTTTCATGCTTTAATTATTAATTATTGTTTTTTTTTTATGATATAGATGTGTGCTATTTTGTGGGCCTGTGGATACAGTTATATCCGTGAATTGATTGAGTAAGTAGTTAAGATTAGTTTAGATACAGATATATCTAAGTGAATCGCGGACTACAGTAATAGTCTTATCGATTTCTTCACTAATCTTCCCGCGGACTACAGTAATAGTCTTTTCGATTTCTTCACAGAAGCAGCTTTCAATTTAGCCGAATAGTAGGAGTTGGCGGGCCAAGTTATTTGGGTGCTCAGATAGTTTGTTTAAGTACTTGCGGCAAAGCTTCTTTATTTCTTCTTCAACAGTAAGTATATTTAGGTCCTTGTGGATGTTTGCGTTCCTTATGTACCATGGTGCACCTGTAATAGATCGAAGAATATTCGACTGTCTTCTTTGTAGTTTACTTACGTTAGAGGCACTAGCTGTGCCCCAGAGCTGTATGCCATACGTCCAAATTGGCTTTATTATAGTCTTATAAATAGGACTTTATACTCTAATTTAATAGAAGAACGTATACCAATTAACCATTCAAGATTGGCCTTTTTTAGTTTAATTTGTGTGATTTTTGCATCGATGTGTTGCTTCCATGTAAGTCTTCGGTCCAGGTGCATTCCGAGATATTTTACGGTATCTTTCTGTGGAACTTGAGTATTAAAGATTTTTATCGTGGGGCAAAGTTCACGTCTTAGAGCAAAAGTAACATGTATGCACTTGCTTGCATTTACCGACATTCTCCATTTTGTCAGCCAATTTTCGAGAAGATATACATGGTATTGTAGTTTTTCCGACGCAATCAAAGGATCCTTGTGTATGCTAATGAAGGCAGTATCATCAGCAAACGTTGAGGTTAGAGTTTCATTGTTTGTGGGCATATCGGCAGTAAATAACACGTACAGAATTGGTCCTAAGATACTACCCTGTGGGACGCCAGCCAATATTTTTCTCGAATTTGAAAGAATGTCTTTCGATTTAACAACAAACGTATGATTTGACAAATAACTACAAAAAAGTTTATGAGTGCTTTTAGGTAGAGTTTCACAAATTTTGTATAGAATTCCAAGATGCCAGACTCTGTCAAACGCTTGGGAAATGTCTATAAATAGCGCCGAGCAGTATTCCTTCCTTTCGAATGCCATTCTAATGTTTGTGACTATGCGGTGCACTTGCTCAATAGTACTGTGGTTCTTGTGGAAGCCGAATTGGTGGTCGGGGATAATATTGCTATTTGTAATATGGGGAGTTAACTTCCTTAGTAATGTTGTTTCGAACAGCTTTGAGAGTATAGATAGAAGACTGATGGGTCTATACGATTTTACCTGCGTTGGATCTTTTCCAGGTTTCGGAATCATACTATTTCAGATTCTTTCCATATAGACGGGAAGTACCCTACTCGAAGAATGCTGTTAAATATAAATAACAATAGTTTAACGGCCGGTGTTGGTAATTTCTTGAGCATGTTTGGAGTAATTCTATCTTTACCCAGGGATTTTTTTAGTTTTATCGAGGCTATAGAACTTTCGATTTCTTTTAGAGAAAATCGTATTGAATTCGGAACAATGTCGTCAATTAAAGGTTGAACAACTGTCGATGGTCCGGGATTTGGGGTAAATACAGATTCAAGGTGTTCGGCAAATGCGTTTACTTTTTCTTCTGTAGATCTTGCCCAAGTCCCATTTTCTAGGCGAATTAGAGATTCGTGGGCGATAGGTCTTTTCAAGTTTTTTGTGGCTTTCCATAAGCTGTAGTCAGTTCTCTCTGTGGTATCCAGGTTATTTAGGAATATTTTTAGGTTTCGCTCTTCATTTAATCTGAGTGCTTGTTGTAAGAGTTTTTCACATTCTTTTAGTTTTTCCCTAAACCTAGGTGATCGGTGCTTCTGCCATTCTCTTCTGGCCTTCCTTTTATCAGACACGAGTTTTCGAATGGTCGATGGATTATAGGAATTATTTTCTAGTTTTGAAAATTTAGTGGGAGTGGCAACATTGACAGCGGTGTTGACTATCGAAGTAAATATTTTAACTGCATTGTCAATTTCTTCTCGGACTTTAGAGGAGTGTTAGAATTCACATGTGTACTGACATATTTTTGTACTTCATCCAGTTTGTATATTTATTTGGTAGATAATCCGGGGAAGTTGCGAGTTGAACATCATTTAATGTTATTATAGTTGGGGAATGGTCTGACGACAAGTCAAACGAGGGTACCACGGACATTTTTTTCCCTCTTAATATTCTTTGTTACCGCAAAGTCAATTAAGTCAGGGCGTTTTTGCAGGTCTGAAGGCCAGTAAGTAGGCTGGCCAGTAGATAACACGTCCAGTTTAGCGGACGAAATGGAGTTTAAAAGCTGACTACCTCTGGGTGTAATAAGTCTAGATCCCCAGAAGGTGTGTTTGGCATTATAATCTCCAGCTGCAATGAATCTACTACCAAGAGATGAGAAAAAGTGTGCGAATTCATCTTTGCTTATACTATGTCTCGGAGGACAATATATAGCAGATATAGCTGTATTCGTTGAAGATAGTGCAACTGTTGTAGCTTGTAGGTGGTCAAACTTATATTCTGGCATGGGGTAATGCTGAATTTTATTAGAAATTATCACCGCGGTGCCACCGCAAGCTCTCCCACTAGGGTGTTTAGTGTCGTATGTACTGTAACCAGTTATTCTAAAACAGTTTCTAGAAGTGAAATGAGTTTCAGATACCAGTAAAATGTGTATGTTGAGTGAGTGAATAAAGTTTTCGACCTCGTGTTTATGTTGGCTTAAGCCGTTTGCGTTCCAAAAACATATTCGAATTTTATCTATTTTTGTTTTAAAACTATTTGCATAATCATATATTGATTTCTCACAATATCTTGCATCATGCTTTGCATACTTGTCATAAAAGAATTCATGGTGACGATTAGTTTTTCGATAGATGATTCTATATTTGAATTTTTATAGTTGGGTGAGTCATTTCTCAAAGTATCAGAATATAAGTATTGCATATTCTGTGAGGGGAGATTGTAATTAGGAGCGGTGGTTTCATTCCTCTTGTTTAGCTCAGGGAACTCTGCTGTTTTGATACTAAATTGTGGATTTTCCCGTACCCGGTAGCTTGTAGGTTTTTTTGTGGCTAAGCTAGATTTTGTTAAGTGGATAAATACAGGACATCCTCTGTAGTTTGCAGTATGATTTCCACCGCAATTGCTGCACTTTTTGACGCTTGGGTCAGTTTTGGGATGTGGACATTCCGATGATTTGTGGAGGTCACCACAAGTAACACAAACCGATAGCAATTTACAATACGTTTTGGTATGCCCATACTCTTGGCAATTTGTACATTGAGGTTGGCCTTTTCTTTTTTGAGGTTCTTCAATTTTCACACCGCGATTACAAAGAAGCCTAAGGCTATAAATTGGATGAAATTGTCCCTTTTTCTTTAGTTGCGAAGATTCGTATGTTAGTTCTACTTTAAACATAGGTTGCGGAACTTTATCTTTATTGAAAATGTTGATGATAGACTTTGTTTCGAATCCTTCTGCTGCGAGAGCATCTTTTATGTCCTCTATGCTTGTAGAACTATGAAGCCCTTTAATGACGATGACTAGTCCTTTTGAGCTCTTGATCTGATAGGTGTAATAATTCTTCTTCTCAGAATCCAGAGCTCGAACTAGGTCCTTATAATGCGACTCAGTATAAGTTTGTATTTTCGTCTCTTGGAGATTTCCACTCTTAAGAGATACCACGTGAAAATTACGTTTACCCAATATTTGGGAGAGTTTGCTCACAGATTGTTTGTAGTTTCTTCGCGAAGATATAGTGGGGGAGGTTTTTGGGATCTAACCGGTTGTATCATTTCATGCGTCTCGTTATTCGAGCCGAGAATTGAGAATCTGTTGTTGCGGTCATTGATTATAGACTTTTGGGTTTTAGCTTTTGGTTCCTTGGTTGGAGTTCTAGAACTAGCCTTACGCTTTGTTACTAAGACATATCGGTCCATGCCTGGAGGAACTATGTTTTGCTTCTTGTTTTTTTTAAGAGACGCATACTTACTTGAAGCGATAGTTTCTTGATGTACAATCGCATCGTGTGATAGCACGTTTATAGAATTTATTTTGGGCGTGTTTACATTGTTTTGTTTATATGACATTTCTGTTGTTTCGTTGGGAGTAGTCTCACCTGGCAAGTTTTTGTCATGAAAAACTCTCGGCGATGCCGATTTAGAACGGCTTTGGGGTTTAGCTGTAAGATACCAGCTTTCGTGGCGTTTTGGCGCGGTTGAGCTGAAATCTGTTGACGTCAACTAAAGGTATACGTTTTGCCCGTTCTCACTTACATTTCTCTCTTCCGTATGAGGGAGTGATATACACTTGTTATTGTTAACACTATAACAAACCGACTTATGTGCTTGGGGAAAAAGAGGATAAAGTAGAAAAAAAAACTATTTTGCAAAAATTCTTAATAAAAAGGATTTTTTAACAGGTTTTTTTAGATTATATTTCCTGAGTTTATTTAGTAGCATACTGTTTGCTTTTATATTATTTATTTTGCTTTGCTTATGAAAAAACACCTTTCATTAGCAACGAAAAATAAAACGCGTCCGTACTTAACGCCGGCGAACATTCATAACATGAATGACCAATAAAAGGGGATGTTGAATAGTGTGTTATACAAAAATGTTCTACCAAAAAAATAACAACAACATGAAAAAGACACATACGTAATGAAGGCAAAGCGCAATCGTTACCTATTTTTCCGATGTATGAAAAAATACATTTTTTGTAATAAAGAATTTCTTTGGTAAAACATTTGCAAATGAAAAACATACATACGTAATGAAGGGAAAGCGCAATCGCTACCTGTTTTTTTTTTCCGATGTATGAAAAAATACACTTTTTGTAATAAAGTATTTCTTTTGAATGTTAACATATTTCTGGTATTTCTAACGGTCCACCCAAAAATTTTCACATATCGTGGTTATTGACGAAACAGTCCAAATTGTCAATCCTTATTAAAAAAACCTGACAAATTTTCTTAATAAAAACACGGGTTTTGCCTCCAGTAATGAGGTGTAAATGAAAATGAGTGCTACTTTAATTCACGTAAACAACACTATATACTTACATTGTTGTATTGTGTGAATATTCTGTTATTGAATGAGATTCATATCTCTGCCCACATACTGTAATTTTAAAAGAACACTATATGTAGGTAGAAAATAGGCAAACAATATTTTCCTTTTATTTATGACCAAACATTTATGATAGACGCCAATAAATTGGGATTATCTAGTATATTTTCTATTTTGATGTCTATGGATATTTTGTTATTGAATGAGAGTCACATCTTACCTCATCTAATAATGATAAGAATATTTTTTTAATTATTGATTTGGTATTAAATTTTATATTTACGCGGTGTTTGTTACTTTAAAATTACAGCACACACTAAAACATATGCTCACCGTCGAAAGTAACACACACACACTCTCTCAGTTTAAGCACACGTACACAAGTGACACACAATTTGACGATGACACGGTTCGATGTCATCGTTGACACCCTGCATTTATGGAGAACACCATGCAAATATTCGAGTCAGGCATGACACGATCGAACCTTAGACAATGGCACACATGAATTAAAATTGGGGATGTTGTTGGTTGCCATTGCCTATCAAATACATAGCGCATGATTGAGTAGACAAAGTCAGTGTGTCGAAAAAAGCATTCGTCTTGTGCAGGCCTTTAGAACAAACACGCCATAAATATAAAATGCAGTACCAAACTAATAATTAAAAATTATTCTCTAAAATGACGTAGTATAATGCCCTTTTAAAATTTTAGATGAGGACAGATATGATTCTCATTCAATAACAAAATATGCATAGATATCAACAATCCTAATTTATTGGTATATCATAAATTTTTGGTCATAAAATAATAGGTAAATATTGTTTGCCTATTTTCTTTTAAAATTAAAATATGTGGGCAGAGATATGAAGTATATAGATGGACACTATAAACACTATAGTTTAATATTAAGGTTGCAAATGTATGAAATTATAATCAAAATAAGAAAAACAAAACCGTGTTTTTATTAAGAAAATTTGTCAGGTCATTATTGCTTTTGATTAAGGATTGACATTTTGGATTGTTTCGTCAATAACCACGAAATCTGAAAATATTGTGTGGACAATTTAGAAGTACATAAAATATGTTAGTATTCGCCAAGAAATACCTTATTACAAAAAAATGTATTTTTCATATATCGGAAAACCAGATTGCGATTGCGATTGCGCTTTGCTTTCATTACGTGTGTGTCTTTTTCATTGGCAATTGTTTCATGATTTTTGTATGACACATTATTCAACATCCCCTTTTATTGGTCATTAACATGCTTTGACGATGGGTTTGAGTCTGACCGACACGACGAGACATCGAGCATTTGGTTGGATGTCACGTACTGTTATGCATTTGATCAAACAGGGCACAACATGACGAGCGTTATCTCTCCATGGCAAAAATAGAGAAATATGTCACATTTGCAGCCCTTTAGTTGATAATACCCCCAACCGAGGTCATAAATAATTATACCATAAATGCCGTCCACGTTCTCTTACCATTTCCATTGAGTTTCTATGAGCATTTAATGATGGAACTTTGACAGACCTTGACCGGTGCCTTCTTCAATCTTGGAACCTGTATATATGCACATACCGTCCAAAGGAGGTTCACTAGCAGATCAACCAGCCCAGTCTCCATCCGGTATCGTCACCTTGAGCTAAAATATTCCGACACGTTTATTGTTAAATTTAAAGTTTAACCCACAAGTCCAATGAACAATGAGCTGGTGTGGTACGGATCATGGTGACTACGCGATCGCGATTCGAACATCAAGCAATATACATGTGTGGATGTGTACAATCTCTTTTCTTTACTTGCACACATATTTGTTTACGAAGGAACGTAACAAAGACACATACTATTCAAGTTCATACATGTTAAATTGAATTAGACACATCGACACAAATAATGTTTTGTAGCAATTTTTGTCAATTAAATTTGTTAAAATTTTATCACAAAAAAATGATTCTTTGCATCAGTGTGCAATTAATATTCTGGCCCACAACTATATTTGAGTAAGTTCCTTTCGCTATAAAGTCGCTGAAAAAATATTTTCTGGCTTTCATATTAATTAAAAACAAATTAACATTCATGCAATGTTAATTATTTCAAACTCATTTAGGTATTCCAATTTAAAACTATGTCTACAGTTCGTCATGATCATTTCCATTGTCTTCAGATGTTTCCGTTTTATCATCGTCATATTCTGAATCTGAGGACTTTTGTTCATTCTCATCCTTTTTTCTTGGTTCTTCATCCAGTTTTTCCTTCATTTTTCCGTTCCCCAGCTTGAGTATTCTTTACATTTGCAGCAATCTCCGTTGCCATTTCAATATCATCGATAATAAGTATATTATCGAATATGGTACCTGACTTAACTTGCCATAAATCGAACCCGATAGTACAAATTTCCTTTCGAAGGTAAAAATTTGAATCTGGGCTATACTCGGGATTGTCTATTTCAGGGTGCTGCCAAGGTCCCTTGTAGTTCGGGTTATCGAGTTGTTTTGGTTGCCATTCTCCTTTATATTCAGGATTGTCTACCATAGGGGGCTCCCATTCAACACTTGCTCGTACGGCAGCGATAAACCTGTATATATATATATATATATATATATATATATATATATATATATATATATATATATATATATATATATATATATATATATATATATATATATATATATATATATATATATATATATATATATATATATATATATATATATATATATATATATATATATATATATATATATATATATATATATATATATATACTAGGTTGCCCATATCCGACGGACCTTTGGGCCTGTCCGCAGACAACATTCTTTGCGTTTTTGGGATGTTCTTGGGGACCTCTCAACACTGGCTCGTACGGCAGCGATATTCTCGGCCGATTGCCTTGGTCGACTTTTATATGGCCTCTTCGGATTAGAAAGAGCCTTACCAGTCGAAATTTTTTCGTATAAACGCTATAAACCTAGAATAATTTTAGAAAACTAACTAATAAAAACATACAAAAATAATTTTAATTTTAACATACTTTTTGGCAGCCTCTAATTGGTGAACCGCTTACATTTAATTTTTTAGCAATGGATTCCAAACTATTTTAAAATTAGCTGGAAATGACCTTTGGTAAGCCCTTTTGGCAAACATGGTTTTTTTCAATTCGAATACCAACATTTCAAATAGTGACTGATCCGAAGAGGTGCGCGGAGTATTTTAACCGAAAATTTGTCGAGCACCCCGAGAGCGATAGGGCGAAGAGTACTACGTCGTATCAGATCTCTTCCCGCCGGAGAGGAACCACCACAGTTTACGATGGGTGATGTTGCAAATGTCATCTGTGACGCTAAGTCATCCAAAGCGTTGGGCCCATACGGAATCTCAATGGTAATGATGAAGCAGCTGTATACGCCGGGAGTCGAGTACTGAACGAAAGTTCTCAATTTGTCGCTAGCCACCCACATAGTGCCCGAAACCTGGAAAATGGGCCGGGTGGTCCCGCTACTGAAGCCAGGCAAGGATGCCAGTAAAGGCGAATCGTACAGGCAGATTTCGCTTTTGTCGCCAGTAGCTAAGACTCTTGAGGCTTTACTCCTCCACTGCATTAGAGGGAGCTATACAGCTGCCAACCAACAGCACGGATTCCGTCCACAACATAGTACCACAACAGCATTACACGCCATTTCCACATATATAAGTAGAGGACTGAACCAGAATAGGCCGTGTGACAGAACCTGACCAAAAGGTAATGACATTTGATATGTCAATTATGCCACACTGTTTGAGGGCGTGCAGAGAACTACCCTCCGGCCAAGTTTGAAACGTTGGATAATCAACTACATGTGGGATGATATCTCCGGAACTGTTTAACCTCTACCTTTCTGGAATTCCTTACCCTCCAGACGGCATTGAGATCGTAACGTATGCGGATGATTGTACGATCATGGCGTCGGGCCCAGTGGTCGATGACATATGCGAAAGGCTGAACGCCTATCTCACGGAACTTGCCGCATACTTCCACGCGAGGAATATGAAAATATCCGCCACAAAATCAACGACCACACTCTTTGGCATATGGTCTGCGGAGATGAGAACACAGCTGAATATTCAGGTCGAGGGGAATCTAATACCGACCACGAACTACCCCAAGATTCTTGGGGTCACGTTCGACAGCATCTTCAAGTCGTCCGCGCAAGCTACAGCTATCTGCGACAAGATGAAAAGTAGGAACAAGGTCCTCAAGGAGCTAGCCGGCAGCTCTTGGGGTGCGGACAAAGAATCCTTGTTGACCTCTTATAACGCGATAGGTCGGTCTGTGGTCAGCTATGCGGCTGCAGTGTGGTCTGCGAATACTAGTGCTACGCAGTGGAAGCATATCCAGACCTGCCAGAACGCTGCCCTGAGAACTGCGACAGGGTGCCTTCTCATGACCATCTGTATGAGGAGGCGAAAGTCCTTCCCTTACGTCAGCATACTCATATGCTTTCGTTGCAGTACCTGCTTGGGTGTTACCGTGAGAGTCATCTCAACCATCATATGGTGGATAAATCTCCCCCGTCCAGGCGTGTCAGGAAGGACATACATGTTCTAGAGAGGGAGGTCCAGCGCTACAAGAGAGAACCTCTAGATCAAGAAGCCTATCAGGCAGGTCTGAGTGGCGTTCACACCGATGCAGTCGCGGATGCTATTAGCAGTTATAAAGTGAATGCCGTCCTCGGAGTCCACCCCCCATCCATTGCAACTGAAGAACGTCAGCTGCCTAGACCAACCAGGGTAGTTTTGGCGCAATTACGTTCAGGATGGTGTAGTCGTCTCAATTCGTATTGGGCACGAATTGATGAAGATGTGCGTGACGCCTGCCCTCTTTAATTGGACAGCCAAACCTACCCAACTCACTCCAGAAGATCTATGGCTACAGCCCATTAAAGTAGCCGAATTTCTAAACCTGGAGCTGGAACCAGATTAGCAGAATGCAAACACATGCATGTACTACTGCTATAACAACAACAACCATCCCTAATATCATTATTGTTTGATCAAACGCATAACAATACGTGACAACCAACCAAATGCTTGATGTCTCGTCATGTCGGACAGACTCAAACCCATCGTCATAACATTTTTTTCTTGTATTGTTTAATTTATTGAATCTTTCATATATTTAATGAAAATAACAATAAGGTTTCATATCTTATATACCAATATTTTTATAGGGAGGTTGTCAGTACAATCACCCCATATTTTTCCATGCTTTAATTATTAATTATTGTTTTTTTATGATATAGATGTGTGTTATTTTGTGGGCTTGTGGATACAGCTATATCCGTGAATTGATTGAGTAGGTAGTTAAGATTAGTTTAGATACAGATATATCTAAGTGAATCGCGGACTACAGAAATAGTCTTACGGATATAATGTTGCTTTGTTTAGATACAGTTATATCTAATCATCCCGCGGACTACAGTAATAGTCTTATCGATTTCTTCACTAATCTTCCCGCGGACTACAGTAATAGTCTTTTCGATTTCTTCACAGAAGCAGCTTTCAATTTAGCCGAATAGTAGGAGTTGGCGGGCCAAATTATTTGGGTGCTCGGATAGTTTGTTTAAGTACTTGCGGCAAAGCTTCTTTATTTCTTCTTCAACAGTAAGTATATTTAGGTCCTTGTGGATGTTTGCGTTCCTTATGTACCATGGTGCACCTGTAATAGATCGAAGAATATTCGACTGTCTTCTTTGTAGTTTACTTACGTTAGAGGCACTAGCTGTGCCCCAGAGCTGTATGCCATACGTCCAAATTGGCTTTATTATAGTCTTATATAATAGGACTTTATACTCTAATTTAATAGAAGAACGTATACCAATTAATTAATTCAAGATTGGCCTTTTTTAGTTTAATTTGTGTGATTTTTGCATCGATGTGTTGCTTCCATGTAAGTCTTCGGTCCAGGTGCATTCCGAGATATTTTACGGTATCTTTCTGTGGAACTTGAGTATTAAAGATTTTTATCGTGGGGCAAAGTTCACGTCTTAGAGCAAAAGTAACATGTATGCACTTGCTTGCATTTACCGACATTCTCCATTTTGTCAGCCAATTTTCGAGAAGATATACATGGTATTGTAGTTTTTCCGACGCAATCAAAGGATCCTTGTGTATGCTAATGAAGGCAGTATCATCAGCAAACGTTGAGGTTAGAGTTTCATTAGTTGTGGGCATATCGGCAGTAAATAACACGTACAGAATTGGTCCTAAGATACTACCCTGTGGGACGCCAGCCAATATTTTTCTCGAATTTGAAAGAATGTCTTTCGATTTAACAACAAACGTACGATTTGACAAATAACTACAAAAAAGTTTATGAGTGCTTTTAGGTAGAGTTTCACAAATTTTGTATAGAATTCCAAGATGCCAGACTCTGTCAAACGCTTGGGAAATGTCTATAAATAGCGCCGAGCAGTATTCCTTCCTTTCGAATGTCATTCTAATGTTTGTGACTATGCGGTGCACTTGCTCAATAGTACTGTGGTTCTTACGGAAGCCGAATTGGTGGTCGGGGATAATATTGCTATTTGTAATATGGGGAGTTAACTTCCTTAGTAATGTTGTTTCGAACAGCTTTGAGAGTATAGATAGAAGACTGATGGGTCTATACGATTTTACCTGCGTTGGATCTTTTCCAGGTTTCGGAATCATACTATTTCAGATTCTTTCCATATAGACGGGAAGTACCCTACTCGAAGAATGCTGTTAAATATAAATAACAATAGTTTAACGGCCGGTGTTGGTAATTTCTTGAGCATGTTTGGAGTAATTCTATCTTTACCCGGGGATTTTTTTAGTTTTATCGAGGCTATAGAACTTTCGATTTCTTTTAGAGAAAATCGTATTGAATTCGGAACAATGTCGTCAATTAAAGGTTGAACAACTGTCGATGGTCCGGGATTTGGGGTAAATACAGATTCAAGGTGTTCGGCAAATGCGTTTACTTTTTCTTCTGTAGATCTTGCCCAAGTCTCATTTTCTAGGCGAATTAGAGATTCGTGGGCGATAGGTCTTTTCAAGTTTTTTGTGGCTTTCCATAAGCTGTAGTCAGTTCTCTCGGTGGTATCCAGGTTATTTAGGAATATTTTTAGGTTTCGCTCTTCATTTAATCTGAGTGCTTGTTGTAAGAGTTTTTCACATTCTTTTAGTTTTTCCCTAAACCTAGGTGATCGGTGCTTCTGCCATTCTCTTCTGGCCTTCCTTTTATCAGACACGAGTTTTCGAATGGTCGATGGATTATAGGAATTATTTTCTAGTTTTGAAAATTTAGTGGGAGTGGCAACATTGACAGCGGTGTTGACTATCGAAGTAAATATTATAACTGCATTGTCAATTTCTTCTCGGACTTTAGAGGAGTGTTAGAATTCACATGTGTACTGACATATTTTTGTACTTCATCCAGTTTGTATATTTATTTGGTAGATAATCCGGGGAAGTTGCGAGTTGAACATCATTTAATGTTATTATAGTTGGGGAATGGTCTGACGACAAGTCAAACGAGGGTACCACGGACATTTGTTCCCTCTTAATATTCTTTGTTACCGCAAAGTCAATTAAGTCAGGGCGTTTTTGCAGGTCTGAAGGCCAGTAAGTAGGCTGGCCAGTAGATAACACGTCCAGTTTAGCGGACGAAATGGAGTTTAAAAGCTGTCTACCTCTGGGTGTAATAAGTCTAGATCCCCAGAAGGTGTGTTTGGCATTATAATCTCCAGCTGCAATGAATCTACTACCAAGAGATGAGAAAAAGTGTGCGAATTCATCTTTGCTTATACTATGTCTCGGAGGACAATATATAGCAGATATAGCTGTATTCGTTGAAGATAGTGCAACTGTTGTAGCTTGTAGGTGGTCAAACTTATATTCTGGCATGGGGTAATGCTGAATTTTATTAGAAATTATCACCGCGGTGCCACCGCAAGCTCTCCCACTAGGGTGTTTAGTGTCGTATGTACTGTAACCATTTATTCTAAAACAGTTTCTAGAAGTGAAATGAGTTTCAGATACCAGTAAAATGTGTATGTTGAGTGAGTGAATAAAGTTTTCGACCTCGTGTTTATGTTGGCTTAAGCCGTTTGCGTTCCAAAAACATATTCGAATTTTATCTATTTTTGTTTTAAAACTATTTGCATAATCATAGATTGATTTCTCACAATATCTTGCATCATTCTTTGCATACTTGTCATAAAAGAATTCATGGTGACGATTAGTTTTTCGATAGATGATTCTATATTTGAATTTTTATAGTTGGGTGAGTCATTTCTCAAAGTATCAGAATATAAGTATTGCATATTCTGTGAGGGGAGATTGTAATTAGGAGCGGTGGTTTCATTCCTCTTGTTTAGCTCAGGGAACTCTGCTGTTTTGATACTAAATTGTGGATTTTCCCGTACCCGGTAGCTTGTAGGTTTTTTTGTGGCTAAGCTAGATTTTGTTAAGTGGATAAATACAGGACATCCTCTGTAGTTTGCAGTATGATTTCCACCGCAATTGCTGCACTTTTTGACGCTTGGGTCAGTTTTGGGATGTGGACATTCCGATGATTTGTGGAGGTCACCACAAGTAACACAAACCGATAGCAATTTACAATACGTTTTGGTATGCCCATACTCTTGGCAGTTTGTACATTGAGGTTGACCTTTTCTTTTTTGAGGTTCTTCAATTTTCACACCGCGATTACAAAGAAGCCTAAGGCTATAAATTGGATGAAATTGTCCCTTTTTCTTTAGTTGCGAAGATTCGTATGTTAGTTCTACTTTAAACATAGGTTGCGGAACTTTATCTTTATTGAAAATGTTGATGATAGACTTTGTTTCGAATCCTTCTGCTGCGAGAGCATCTTTTATGTCCTCTATGGTTGTAGAACTATGAAGCCCTTTAATGACGATGACTAGTCCTTTTGAGCTCTTGATCTGATAGGTGTAATAATTCTTCTTCTCAGAATCCAGAGCTCGAACTAGGTCCTTATAATGCGACTCAGTATAAGTTTGTATTTTCGTCTCTTGGAGATTTCCACTCTTAAGAGATACCACGTAAAAATTAGGTTTACCCAATATTTGGGAGAGTTTGTTCACAAGATTGTTTGTAGTTTCTTCGCGAAGATATAGTGGGGGAGGTTTTTGGGATCTAACCGGTTGTATCATTTCATCCGTCTCGTTATTCGAGCCGAGAATTGAGAATCTGTTGTTGGGGTCATTGATTATAGACTTTTGGGTTTTAGCTTTTGGTTCCTTGGTTGGAGTTCTAGAACTAGCCTTACGCTTTGTTACTAAGACATATCGGTCCATGCCTGGAGGAACTATGTTTTGCTTCTTGTTTTTTTCAAGAGACGCATGCTTACTTGAAGCGATAGTTTCTTGATGTACAATCGCATCGTGTGATAGCACCTTTATTGAATTTATTTTGGGCGTGTTTACATTGTTTTGTTTATATGACATTTCTGTTGTTTCGTTGGGAGTAGTCTCATCTGGCAAGTTTTCGTCATGAAAAACTCTCGGCGATGCCGATTTAGAACGGCTTTGGGGTTTAGCTGTAAGATACCAGCTTTCGTGGCGTTTTGGCGCGGTTGAGCTGAAATCTGTCGACGTCAACTTAAGGTATACGTTTTGCCCGTTCTCACTTACATTTCTCTCTTCCGTATGAGAGAGTGACATACACTTGTTATTGTTAACACTATAACAAACCGATTTATGTGCTTGAGGAAAAAGAGGATAAAGTAGAAAAAAAAACTATTTTGCAAAAATTCTTAATAAAAAGGATTTTTAGCAGGTTTTTTTAGATTATGTTTCCTGAGTTTATTTAGTAGCATACTGTTTGCTTTTATATTATTTATTTTGCTTTGCTTGTGAAAAAAAAACACATTTCATTAGCAACGAAAAATAAAATGCGTCCGTACTTAACGCCGGCGAACATTCATAACATGAATGACCAATAAAAGGGGATGTTGAATAGTGTGTTATACAAAAATGTTCTACCAAAAAATAACAATAACATGAAAAAGACACATACGTAACGAAGGCAAAGCGCAATCGCTACCTGTTTTTCCGATGTATGAAAAAATACATTTTTTGTAATAAAGAATTTCTTTGGTAAAACATTTGCAAATGAAAAAGACACATACGTAACGAAGGCAAAGCGCAATCGCTACCTGTTTTTTCCGATGTATGAAAAAAATACACTTTTTGTAATAAAGAATTTCTTTGGAATGCTAACATATTTCTGGTATTTCTAACGGTCCACCCAAAATTTTCACATATCGTGGTTATTGACGAAACAGTCCAAATTGTCAATCCTTATTTAAAAAAACCTGACAAATTTTCTTAATAAAAACACGAGTTTTGCCTCCAGTAATGAGGTGTAAATGAAAATGAGTGCTACTTTAATTCACGTAAACAACACTATATACTTACATTGTTGTATTGTGTGAATATTCTGTTATTGAATGAGATTCATATCTCTGCCCACATTCTGTAATTTTAAAAGAACACTATATGTAGGTAGAAAATAGGCAAACAATATTTTCCTTTTATTTATGACCAAACATTTATGATAGACGCCAATAAATTGGGATTGTCCAGTATATTTTCTATTTTGATGTCTATGGATATTTTGTTACCTCATCTAATAATGATAAATATATTTTTTAATTATTGATTTGGTATTAAATTTATTATTTACGCTGTGTTTGTTACTTTAAAATTACAGCACACACTAAAACATATGCTCACCGTCGAAAGTAACACACACACACTCTCTCAGTTTAAGCACACGTACACAAGTGACACACAATTTGACGATGACACGGTTCGATGTCATCGTCGACACCCTGCATTTATGGAGAACACCATGCAAATATTCGAGTCAGGCATGACACGATCGAACCTTAGACAATGGCACACATGAATTAAAATGGGGGATGTTGTTGGTTGCCATTGCCTATCAAATACATAGCGCATGATTGAGTAGACAAAGTCAGTGTGTCGAAAAAAGCATAATTCATACAATTCGTCTTGTGCAGGCCTTTAGAACAAACACGCCATAAATATAAAATGCAGTACCAAACTAATAATTAAAAATTATTCTTTAAAATGACGTAGTATAATGCCCTTTTAAAATTTTAGATGAGGACAGATATGATTCTCATTCAATAACAAAATATGCATAGATATCAACAGAAATATGTCACATTTGCAGCCCTTTAGTTGATAATACCCCCAACCGAGGTCATCAATAATTATACCATAAATGCCGTCCACGTTCTCTTACCATTTCCATTGAGTTTCTATGAGCATTTAATGATGGAACTTTGACAGACCTTGACCGGTGCCTTCTTCAATCTTGGAACCTGTATATATGCACATACCGTCCAAAGGAGGTTCACTAGCAGATCAACCAGCCCAGTCTCCATCCGGTATCGTCACCTTGAGCTAAAATATTCCGACACGTTTATTGTTAAATTTAAAGTTTAACCCACAAGTCCAATGATCAATGAGCTGGTGTGGTACGGATCATGGTGACTACGCGATCGCGATTCGAACATCAAGCAATAAACATGTGTGGATGTGTACAATCTCTTTCCTTTACTTGCACACATATTTGTTTACGAAGGAACGTAACAAAGACGCATACTATTCAAGTTCATACATGTTGAATTGAATTAGACACATCGACACAAATAATGTTTTGTAGCAATTTTTGTCAATTAAATTTGTTAAAATTTTATCACAAAAAAATGATTCTTTGCATCAGTGTGCAATTAATATTCTGGCCCACAACTATATTTGAGTAAGTTCCTTTCGCTATAAAGTCGCTGAAAAAATATTTTCTGGCTTTCATATTAATTAAAAACAAATTAACATTGCATGAATATTATTTCAAACTCATTTAATTATTCCAATTTAAAAGTATGTCTATAGTTCGTCATGATCATTTCCATTGTCTTCAGATATTTCCTCTTTATCATCGTCATCTTCTGAATCTGAGAACTTTTGTTCATTCTCATCCTTTTTTCTTTGTTCTTCATCCAGTTTTTCCTTCATTTTCCGTTCCCCAGCTTGAGTATTCTTTACATTTGCAGCAATCTCCGTTGCCATTTCAATATCATCGGTAATAAGTATATTGTCGAATATGGTACCTGACTTAACTTGCCATAAATCGAACCCGATAGTACAAATTTCCTTTCGAAGGTACAAATTTGAATCTGGGCTATACTCGGGATTGTCTATTTCAGGGTGCTGCCAACGTCCCTTGTAGTTCGGGTTATCGAATTGTTTTGGTTGCCATTCTCCTTTATATTCAGGATTGTCTACCATAGGGGGCTCCCATTCACCATCCATTTCATCATCCCAATCTTCCGGTTTAGTAGCATCAGGATCAGGATCGTATAAACGCTATAAACCTAGAAGAATTTTAGAAAACTAACTAATAAAAACATACAAAAATAATTTTAATTTTAACATACTTTTTGGCAGTCTCTAATTGCTGAACCGTTTACATTTAATTTTTTAGCAATGGATTCCAAACTATTTTAAAATTAGCTGGAAATGACCTTTGGTAAGCCCTTTTGCCAAACATGGTTTTTTTCAATTCGGATACCAACATTTCAAATAGTGACTGATCCGAAGAGGTGCGCGGAGTATTTTAACCGAAAATTTGTCGAGCACCCCGAGAGCGATAGGGCGAAGAGTACTACGTCGTATCAGATCTCTTCCCGCCGAGGAGGAACCACCACAGTTTACGATGGGTGATGTTGCAAATGTCATCTGTGAGACTAAGTCATCCAAAGCGTTGGGCCCGGACGGAATCTCAATGGTAATGATGAAGCAGCTGTATACGCCGGGAGTCGAGTACTTAACGAAAGTTCTCAATTTGTCGCTAGCCACCCACATAGTGCCCGAAACCTGGAAAATGGGCCGGGTGGTCCCGCTACTGAAGCCAGGCAAGGTTGCCAGTAAAGGCGAATCGTACAGGCAGATTTCGCTTTTGTCGCCAGTAGCTGAGACTCTTGAGGCTTTACTCCTCCACTGCATTAGAGGAAGCTATACAGCTGCCAACCACCAGCACGGATTCCGTCCACAACATAGTACCACAACAGCATTACACGCCATTTCCACATATATAAGTAGAGGACTGAACCAGAATAGGCCGTGTGACAGAACCTGACCAATCATGCCACACTGTTTGAGGGCGTGCAGAGAACTACCCTCCGGCCAAGTTTGAAACGTTGGATAATCAATTATATGTGTGGACGCCAGTCGTACGTTGAATTCCGGAACAAGAAGTCCAAACCCGTAGAGTGAAACAGGGAGTTCCCCAAGGTGGGATGATATCTCCGGAACTGTTTAACCTCTACCTTTCTGGAATTCCTTACCCTCCAGACGGCACTGAGGTCGTAACGTATGCGGATGATTGTACGATCATGGCGTCGGGCCCAGTGGTCGATGACATATGCGAAAGGCTGAACCCCTATCTCACGGAACTTGCCGCATACTTCCACGCGAGGAATATGAAAATATCCGCCACGAAATCAACGGCCACACTCTTCACCACATGGTCTGCGGAGATGAGAACACAGCTGAATATTCAGGTCGAGGGGAATCTAATACCGACCACGAACTACCCCAAGATTTTGGGTTCACGTTCGACAGCATCTTCAAGTCGTCCGCGCAAGCTACAGCTATCTGCGACAAGATGAAAAGTAGGAACAAGGTCCTCAAGGCGCTAGCCGGCAGCTCTTGGGGTGCGGACAAAGAATCCTTGTTGACCTCTTATAACGCGATAGGTCGGTCTGTGGTCAGCTATGCGGCTGCAGTGTGGTCTGCGAATACTAGTGCTACGCAGTGGAAGCATATCCAGACCTGCCAGAACGCTGCCCTGAGAACTGCGACAGGGTGCCTTCTCATGACCATCTATATGAGGAGGCGAAAGTCCTTCCCTTACGTCAGCATAATCATATGCTTTCGTTGCAGTACCTCCTTGGGTGTTACCGTGAGAGTCATCCCAACCATCATATGGTGGATAAATCTCCCCCGCCCAGGCGTGTCAGGAAGGACATACATGATCTAGAGAGGGAGGTCAAGCGCTACAAGAGAGAACCTCTAGATCAAGAAGCCTATCAGGCAGGTCTGAGTGGCGTTCATACCGATGCAGTCGCGGATGCTATTAGCAGTTATAAAGTAAATGCCGTCCTCGGAGTCCATCTCTCATCCATTGCAACTGAAGAACGTCAGCTGCCTAGACCAACCAGGGTAGTTTTGGCGCAATTACGTTCAGGATGGTGTAGTCGTCTCAATTCGTATTGGGCACGAATTGATGAAGATGTGCGTGACGCCTGCCCTCTTTAATTGGACAGCCAAACCTACCCAACTCACTCCAGAAGATCTATGGCTACAGCCCATTAAAGTAGCCGAATTTCTAAACCTGGAGCTGGAACCAGATTAGCAGAATGCAAACACATGCATGTACTACTGCTATAACAACAACAACCATCCCTAATATCATTATTGTTTGATCAAACGCATAACAATACGTGACAACCAACCAAATGCTTGATGTCTCGTCATGTCGGACAGACTCATCACCCATCGTCATAACATTTTTTTTGTATTGTTTAATTTATTGAATCTTTCATATTGTTACGAATATAACTTTAGATTTAAGTTAATTTAGATGAATTCCGTTAATTTAAGAATTTGAATTGTAACGTAAATTTCTACTACGCAGTTTATTTGAATAACTTCACAACAACAACTACTGTATAGATTTTTCTACATCCTTCCATTTCCTCTTTCATTTTCTATTTTGTTGCTGACGTACAATTCTTGTTAAACGTCATCATTGATGATCGCTTAATTCCTCTTTCTTTGTTACCCCCTCGCCTGTGTATGTGTTGTTGTTATTGTTCACTCAATGTAAGTTTGTATGTGTTGTTGTTATTGTTCACTCAATGTAAGTTTGTATGTGTTGTTGTTATTGTTCACTCAATGTAAGTTTGTATGTGTTCGTTGCATTGGTAGATTGTTCGTAATCTAGGCGTTACCAGATCGTCTAGAAACTTCTGTAGCGACAGGCGAGGCTCATATAAATAGGGGAAATGGAAAGGCAGTTAGTCAGTTGTGAATCAGATCGCGAATTGAAACCGTCGAGTAAAGTAAAGTGCAAAGTAAAGTTGTGTGAATAAAATCATTGTAATAATCGTAATCCGAAAGAACCCGCGTTTTATTTGGTACGAGCTGTATTGGGAAATAAAACAACGTCTACACGGGATTAAGTAAAATCCAAGAACGTAACAATTGGTGTCGGAAGTGAGATTACGATAATACTACGATGAACTTTAAGGATCTACGAGTGGAAGACTTGAAGAAGGAACTTAATAAATTGGAATTGTCCTCTACTGGCAACAAGGCTGAACTACAAAAACGTCTGTTGGATGAGTTCGAGCGCCGTGGTATGAACATCGATACATATGAGTTTGACAGTAAGGATGAAGTGGATTTATCGGAAATGGGCGAATCCAACGGTGGGGAAGTCTCGTCAGTAGCTGCCAGGGGTGACGATTTCAGAGAAATGCTAGCCAAAATGTTTGAGGAAAATTTCAGAAGAGTCGAAGAAAATTCGAGAATAACGAACGAGAAACTCGAGTACATTACAGAAGTTATTGGAAGGAGAATGGAAACCGTGGAGGTCCAAATTAAAGAGTTGGATAAGAAAGTGCAGTCGGTTGACGAGAAATTTCTGTCCCACGACCATAGGGTTACAAATCTGGAGAAGAAAATTTCGGAACTGGAAATCAAAGGTGGTCCGGTGCGAGTTCCTGATAACACACTAAAAATCAAACCTCCTGTATTCGACGGCTCTACGTCATTCAATGTTTTCAAGTTACAGTTCGAGACAGTGGCTTCTAGAAATTCGTGGAACGACAGCGACAAAGCGGTTGCACTACTTCTGGCATTGAAGGGCAGTGCTGCTGATGTTATACAGAGTATTCCTGTCGCTTCTAGAAACAACTATGAAGATGTTATTGCTGCATTGGAACGTAAGTACGGTGGCGAACATAAACGAAACATCTACCTTATGGAATTAAGGGGAAGAGTACAGAGGGCAAACGAGACGTTACAAGACTTTGCAGCTGAGGTGGAACGTTTGGTGCTAATGACGTATCCAGGAGAGGATCACCCATTGCTGGACCGTATGAAAATCGAAACCTTTGTGAATGGCATACGTGACCCTGAGATTAAGTATGCAACATATGCGTCACCAAAAGCATCATTTTCCGAAACTGTGTCGTTTGCCCTTGCCCAAGAGACGGCAAGAATAGTTGTTAAACCCCAGACCCACAAGATTCGCCAACTGGAGACCGAAGGTTGCGAACCCAAATCTCTCGTTAACTCGATCGAAGACGCCATGAGGCGGGTAATAGAAGAGACAAAGTTAGTTGGGATGACTAAGCCCAGGGTTAGATGCTACAACTGCGATAAAGCAGGTCATATTGCGCGCGAATGCAGAGCTAAGCGCAAACGATCCAGGTCATCGTCACCACCTCCGACGAAAGATGGTAGAAGAATGGCCCAACAGTCCACCAATGAGTCACAGTTAAACTAAATCGAGCCAGTCCAGCGGGGCATGAACTGGCTCCCATCGACGATGGCCCCACAATCTCCATAGCAATAGTACAACAGGAAAGTCACAACCTAACAACAACTGGGTACATCAATGGTGATAAGCGAGTTCTGACGTTAGATACTGGCGCATCAAAGTCCATCGTAAGATCAGATCTGGTAAAGGGAAAAATAACGCAACTTAATGGAGTCAGACTGCGCACAGCAACGGGGGAGCCCGCGGCAGTACACGGCAAGATTACCCTGAGACTAACTATTGCCAATAAATCGGAGAATTACGAGTTTATAGTTGCCGATATCGTAGACGAAGTGATAATAGGCGCAGATTTTATGATTGCCTTTGGTATCAATCTGGATATGAAAGAACGTGTGATGACCTGGTCTAACGTCGAAATTCCGTTAAACGTGGGCTACGATGAAAGTACACCCATTAGACGTCTGACCACGGACCATCCAGAGATAATACCGCCCTGTGCCGAAGCAATAATATGGGTACCAATGAATGGAGATTGTGGAGCCGAGAAGTTGTGGGTGGTGGAACCAGCAGAAAACAGAAACAGTAACATCCTAATAGCGAATGCCCTGGTGAAAAGGAACAAGGACGGATTAATTCCTGTTAGAGTTTTGAACCTGTCAAACAAGCAAGAGCAAATTTGCCAATTTTCCGATGTTGGACAATGCACACCAGCTGAAGCTGTAGTTAATTTGGAAACTAGCACCGAAAAGCCAGCTGCCATGGAGAAGAAGCACCTCGACGGCTACATAAAAGAGTGGACACACCAATTATCACCTTCCGAGAGGAACAAGGCTAAGCAGCTATTATGGAAATATGCCTCTACCTTTGCGTTGACAAAAGAGCACCAAGGAAGAACATCAGTGGTGAAGCATGAAATCAATACAGCAGACGCGAGACCCATTAAACAGCCTCCAAGAAGTGTTCCCCTGGCAAAAAGAGACGAGGTGCAGAAGCTGATAAGTGAAATGGAAAAGAGTGGTGTAATAGAACCATCGTCAAGTCCATGGTGCTCCCCAGTGGTCTTGGTCAAGAAGAAAGACGGAAGCACCCGATTTTGTGTGGACTACAGAAAGTTGAATGATGTCACCAAGAAAGACAGCTATCCGCTCCCAAGAATCGACGACACATTGGACACATTAGCCGTGACGTCATGGTTCTCCACCCTCGACCTGCAGAGTGGGTACTGGCAAGTAGAGATCGCCGAGAAAGATAAGGAGAAAACAGCGTTTGGCGTAAATGGGGGTCTCTGGCAGTTCAATGTCATGCCATTCGGACTCTGCAACGCCCCGGCTACATTTGAAAGGCTGATGGAGCGTGTGTTAAAAGGGCTGCAGTGGAAGTCGTGCCTCATATACCTGGATGACATCATAGTCATTGGACGCAACTTCGGCGAACACATCAAGAACTTAAAGGATGTTCTACAGCAGCTTTCGTCTTCAGGCCTCAAGCTGAACCCAAAGAAGTGCAGTCTCTTCCAACGAGAGGTGAAGTTCCTGGGGCACCACGTGACGCCGGAGGGCATATCGACGGATAAGGAGAAAATTCAAGCCGTCAGAGATTGGCCGCAGCCCCGAAATCTCCATGAGCTGCGAAGCTTTCTGGGTCTCTGCACATACTACCGTCGATTTGTCCAAAATTTTGCCAACATCGCCGCCTGTCTACACCGTTTGACGCAAAAAGGCCAGAGGTTTCAGTGGGGCAACGACCAGGAGGAGGCATTCAGAAAGCTCAAAGACATGCTATGCAGAGCCCCCATTTTGGCATACCCTATACCTGGCGGCAAGTTTGTCCTGGACACAGACGCAAGTGCGTGCGGCATCGGTGGCGTCCTTTCCCAGGAAATCGACGGACAGGAAAAAGTCATCGGGTACTACAGCCGGACATTGTCGAAACCTGAGAGGAATTACTGTGTGACGAGGAGAGAGCTGCTTGCTGTCCTTGAGTGCGTTAAACACTTCCACAAATACCTATATGGCCAGCATTTCCTGCTGAGGACCGACCACGCTGCTCTCCAATGGTTGCTGCAGTTTAAGAATCCGGAAGGTCAACTAGCCCGTTGGATCGAGAGGCTCCAGAGTTATGACTTCAGAATCGAGCACAGAAAAGGCGGAAAACACGGTAATGCTGATGCCCTGTATCGTCGGCCATGCAAAGTAGAATGCAAGCACTGCTCAAAGGCTGAGAATAAATAGAATATCGTTGATGTCCGACTATTGCAATTTGAGTCGGGTGAAGATTGGTCGACGGAACAACGAAGAGATCCCATTCTGGGCAAAGTAATTTCGGCCATAGAAACGGGCAAACGACCTAGTCGCAAAGAAATTACCTCCGAAAGCCCTCTTTTAAAATCCTATTGGGCCCAGTGGGACAGTCTACTTATAATAGATGGTTGCCTATATCGCAAATGGGAAAGTGAGGACGGTAAATCTCACCGGAACTTGATTGTCGTCCCAGACTCCAAAATAAGAGATGTCTTGTCGGAGTTTCACGATGGGCCAAGTGGAGGACATCTTGGCATAGCAAAAACCGCTGAAAAGGTAAAGCAGAGATTCTACTGGGTCGGCTGTCAAAAATCCATTGCCGACTGGATCGCCAATTGTGAAAGGTGCATAAGAGCTAAAGGTCCAACACGGAAGAGTCGAGGCTACATGCAGCAGTATAATTCAGGAGCCCCTTTTGAAAGAATCGCAATGGATGTAGCTGGACCGTTCCCAAGAAGCGACTCTGGGAACCGGTATGTCTTAGTGGTCATGGGTTACTTCAGTAAATGGCCAGAGGTTTATGCTATCCCAAATCAAGAAGCCAGGACAATTGTGGATGTGTTCAGCAGAAATTGGATTTGTCGCTATGGTGTTCCATCTGAGGTTCATTCCGATCAAGGGAGGAATTTTGAATCAGCGATCTTCAAGGAAATGTGTGACTCCTACGGAATCAAGAAAACCAGAACGACGCCCCTACATCCACAATTAGATGGCATGGTGGAAAGATTCAATCGCACCCTGGAAGAACATCTGCGGAAAGTGGTGAACAGTGGCCAACGAGACTGGGATGAGCATATTCCCAAGTTTTTACTGGCTTATAGATCGGCCATTCATGATTCCACATCCCGGACCCCAGCCAAAGTTCTGTTCGGAAATGAATTAAAGCTACCTGGCGATTTGATATTCGGTGCTACCCCAAACGACGATGTGAACCAAGATGAAGACAGTCAAAACTCTTTTAGTAAAGTCCACGATGCAGTCCGACATCGAATAAAAATGGTTAGCAACCGCATGAAGGCAAGGTACGATCGAGCGGCAAACACCGATGGGTTTCAGGAAGGGCAACTGGTACTATTGTTCAACCCACAACGAAAGAAAGGACTATGCCCCAAATTACAAACGCACTGGGAAGGACCCTACAGGATTGTCACGAAAATAAATGACGTCGTTTATCGCATCCAGAGGAGCGACAGTCCCAGGTCGAAGATGAAAGTTGTACATTTGGAGCGGCTGACCCCCTACGGAACGGGAACTGTGCCTATTCGGGACGAACAGGCTTAAGCGGGGGGCAATGTTACGAATATAACTTTAGATTTAAGTTAATTTAGATGAATTCCGTTAATTTAAGAATTTGAATTGTAACGTAAATTTCTACTACGCAGTTTATTTGAATAACTTCACAACAACAACTACTGTATAGATTTTTCTACATCCTTCCATTTCCTC
Source organism: Musca domestica (assembly GCF_030504385.1). NCBI lineage: Eukaryota > Metazoa > Arthropoda > Insecta > Diptera > Muscidae > Musca > Musca domestica. The sequence continues at coordinate 176,917 of NW_026712258.1, forward strand.
TTTCATTTTCTATTTTGTTGCTGACGTACAATTCTTGTTAAACGTCATCATTGATGATCGCTTAATTCCTCTTTCTTTGTTACCCCCTCGCCTGTGTATGTGTTGTTGTTATTGTTCACTCAATGTAAGTTTGTATGTGTTGTTGTTATTGTTCACTCAATGTAAGTTTGTATGTGTTCGTTGCATTGGTAGATTGTTCGTAATCTAGGCGTTACCAGATCGTCTAGAAACTTCTGTAGCGACAGGCGAGGCTCATATAAATAGGGGAAATGGAAAGGCAGTTAGTCAGTTGTGAATCAGATCGCGAATTGAAACCGTCGAGTAAAGTAAAGTGCAAAGTAAAGTTGTGTGAATAAAATAATTGTAATAATCGTAATCCGAAAGAACCCGCGTTTTATTTGGTACGAGCTGTATTGGGAAATAAAACAACGTCTACACGGGATTAAGTAAAATCCAAGAACGTAACAATATATTTAATGAAAATAACAATAAGGTTTCATATCTTATATACCAATATTTTTATAGGGAGGTTGTCAATACAATCACCCCATATTTTTTCATCCTTTAATTATTAATTATTGTTTTTTTATGATATAGATGTGTGTTATTTTGTGGGCTTGTGGATACAGTTATATCCGTGAATTGATTGAGTAGGTAGTTAAGATTAGTTTAGATACAGATATATCTAAGTGAATCGCGGACTACAGAAATAGTCTTACGGATATAATGTTGCTTTGTTTAGATACAGTTATATCTAATCATCCCGCGGACTACAGTAATAGTCTTATCGATTTCTTCACTAATCTTCCCGCGGACTACAGTAATAGTCTTTTCGATTTCTTCACAGAAGCAGCTTTCAATTTAGCCGAATAGTAGGAGTTGGCGGGCCAAGTTATTTGGGTGCTCGGATAGTTTGTTTAAGTACTTGCGGCAAAGCTTCTTTATTTCTTCTTCAACAGTAAGTATATTTAGGTCCTTGTGGATGTTTGCGTTCCTTATGTACCATGGTGCACCTGTAATAGATCGAAGAATATTCGACTGTCTTCTTTGTAATTTACTTACGTTAGAGGCACTAGCTGTGCCCCAGAGCTGTATGCCATACGTCCAAATTGGCTTTATTATAGTCTTATATAATAGGACTTTATACTCTAATTTAATAGAAGAATGTATACCAATTAACCATTCAAGATTGGCCTTTTTTAGTTTAATTTGTGTGATTTTTGCATCGATGTGTTGCTTCCATGTAAGTCTTCGGTCCAGGTGCATTCCGAGATATTTTACGGTATCTTTCTGTGGAACTTGAGTATTAAAGATTTTTATCGTGGGGCAAAGTTCACGTCTTAGAGCAAAAGTAACATGTATGCACTTGCTTGCATTTACCGATATTCTCCATTTTGTCAGCCAATTTTCGAGAAAATATACATGGTATTGTAGTTTTTCCGACGCAATCAGAGGATCCTTGTGTATGCTAATGAAGGCAGTATCATCAGCAAACGTTGAGGTTAGAGTTTCATTGGTCGGCAGTAAATAACACGTACAGAATTGGTCCTAAGATACTACCCTGTGGGAAGCCAACCAATATTTTTCTCGAATTTGAAAGAATGTCTTTCGATTTAACAACAAACGTACGATTTGACAAATAACTACAAAAAAGTTTATGAGTGTTTTTAGGTAGAGTTTCACAAATTTTGTATAGAATTCCAAGATGCCAGACTCTGTCAAACGCTTGGGAAATGTCTATAAATAGCGCCGAGCAGTATTCCTTCCTTTCGAATGCCATTCTAATGTTTGTGACTATGCGGTGCACTTGCTCAATAGTACTGTGGTTCTTACGGAAGCCGAATTGGTGGTCGGCGATAATATTGCTATTTGTAATATGGGGAGTTAACTTCCTTAGTAATGTTGTTTCGAACAGCTTTGAGAGTATAGATAGAAGACTGATGGGTCTATACGATTTTACCTGCGTTGGATCTTTTCCAGGTTTCGGAATCATTACTATTTCAGATTCTTTCCATACAAACGGGAAGTACCCTACTCGAAGAATGCTGTTAAATATAAATAACAATAGTTTAACGGCCGGTGTTGGTAATTTCTTGAGCATATTTGGAGTAATTCTATCTTTACCCGGGGATTTTTTTAGTTTTATCGAGGCTATAGAACTTTCGATTTCTTTTAGAGAAAATCGTATTGGATTCGGAACAATGTCGTCAATTAAAGGTTGAACAACTGTCGATGGTCCGGGATTAGGGGTAAATACAGATTCAAGGTGTTCGGCAAATGCGTTTACTTTTTCTTCTGTAGATCTTGCCCAAGTCCCATTTTCTAGGCGAATTAGAGATTTGTGGGCGATAGGTCTTTTCAAGTTTTTTGTGGCTTTCCATAAGCTGTAGTCAGTTCTCTCTGTGGGATCCAGGTTATTTTGGAATATTTTTAGGTTTCGCTCTTCATTTAATCTGAGTGCTTGTTGTAAGAGTTTTTCACATTCTTTTAGTTTTTCCCTAAACCTAGGTGATCGGTGCTTCTGCCATTCTCTTCTGGCCTTCCTTTTATCAGACACGAGTTTTCGAATGGTCGATGGATTATAGGAATTATTTTCTAGTTTTGAAAATTTAGTGGGAGTGGCAACATTGACAGCGGTGTTGACAATCGAAGTAAATATTTTAACTGCATTGTCAATTTCTTCTCCGGACTTTAGAGGAATGTTAGAATTCACATGTGTACTGACATATTTTTGTACTTCATCCAGTTTGTATATTTATTTGGTAGATAATCCGGGGAAGTTGCGAGTTGAACATCATTTAATGTTATTATAGTTGGGGAATGGTCTGACGACAAGTCAAACGAGGGTACCACGGACATTTGTTCCCTCTTAATATTCTTTGTTACCGCAAAGTCAATTAAGTCAGGGCGTTTTTGCAGGTCTGAAGGCCAGTAAGTAGGCTGGCCAGTAGATAACACGTCCAGTTTAGCGGACGAAATGGAGTTTAAAAGCTGTCTACCTCTGGGTGTAATAAGTCTAGATCCCCAGAAGGTGTGTTTGGCATTATAATCTCCAGCTGCAATGAATCTACTACCAAGAGATGAGAAAAAGTGTGCGAATTCATCTTTGCTTATACTATGTCTCGGAGGACAATATATAGCAGATATAGCTGTATTCGTTGAAGATAGTGCAACTGTTGTAGCTTGTAGGTGGTCAAACTTATATTCTGGCATGGGGTAATGCTGAATTTTATTAGAAATTATCACCGCGGTGCCACCGCAAGCTCTCCCACTAGGGTGTTTAGTGTCGTATGTACTGTAACCGTTTATTCTAAAAAGTTTCTAGAAGTGAAATGAGTTTCAGATACCAGTAAAATGTGTATGTTGAGTGGGTGAATAAAGTTTTCGACCTCGTGTTTATGTTGGCTTAAGCCGTTTGCGTTCCAAAACATATTCGAATTTTATCTATTTTTGTTTTAAAACTATTTGCATAATCATAGATTGATTTCTCACAATATCTTGCATCATGCTTTGCATACTTGTCATAAAAGAATTCATGGTGACGATTAGTTTTTCGATAGATGATTCTATATTTGAATTTTTATTGTTGGGTGAGTCATTTCTCAAAGTATCAGAATATAAGTATTGCATATTCCTCTTGTTTAGCTCAGGGAACTCAGCTGTTTTGATACTAAATTGTGGATTTTCCCGTACCCGGTAGCTTGTAGGCTTTTTTGTGGCTAAGCTAGATTTTGTTAAGTGGATAAATACAGCACATCCTCTGTAGTTTGCAATATGATTTCCACCGCAATTGCTGCACTTTTTGACGCTTGGGTCAGTTTTGGGATGTGGACATTCCGATGATTTGTGGAGGTCACCACAAGTAACACAAACCGATAGCAATTTACAATACGTTTTGGTATGCCCATACTCTTGGCAGTTTGTACATTGAGGTTGGCCTTTTCTTTTTTGAGGTTCTTCAATTTTCACACCGCGATTACAAAGAAGCCTAAGGCTATAAATTGGATGAAATTGTCCCTTTTTCTTTAGTTGCGAAGATTCGTATGTTAGTTCTACTTTAAACATAGGTTGCGGAACTTTATCTTTATTGAAAATGTTGATGATAGACTTCGAATCCTTCTGCTGCGAGAGCATCTTTTATGTCCTCTATGGTTGCAGAACTATGAAGCCCTTTAATGACGATGACTAGTCCTTTTGAGCTCTTGATCTGATAGGTGTAATAATTCTTCTTATCAGAATCCAGAGCTCGAACTAGGTCCTTATAATGCGACTCAGTATAAGTTTGTATTTTCGTCTCTTGGAGATTTCCTCTCTTAAGAGATACCACGTGAAAATTAGGTTTACCCAATATTTGGGAGAGTTTGTTCACAAGATTGTTTGTAGTTTCTTCGCGAAGATATAGTGGGGGAGGTTTTTGGGATCTAACCGGTTGTATCATTTCATCCGTCTCGTTATTCGAGCCGAGAATTGAGAATCTGTTGTTGCGGTCATTGATCATAGACTTTTGGGTTTTAGCTTTTGGTTCCTTGGTTGGAGTTCTAGAACTAGCCTTATGCTTTGTTACTAAGACATATCGGTCCATGCCTGGAGGAACTATGTTTTGCTTCTTGTTTTTTTCAAGAGACGCATGCTTACTTGAAGCGATAGTTTCTTGATGTACAATCGCATCGTGTGATAGCACCTTTATTGAATTTATTTTGGGCGTGTTTACATTGTTTTGTTTATATGACATTTCTGTTGTTTCGTTGGGAGTAGTCTCATCTGGCAAGTTTTCGTCATGAAAAACTCTCGGCGATGCCGATTTAGAACGGCTTTGGGGTTTAGCTGTAAGATACCAGCTTTCGTGGCGTTTTGGCGCGGTTGAGCTGAAATCTGTCGACGTCAACTTAAGGTATACGTTTTGCCCGTTCTCACTTACATTTCTCTCTTCCGTATGAGAGAGTGACATACACTTGTTATTGTTAACACTATAACAAACCGATTTATGTGCTTGAGGAAAAAGAGGATAAAGTAGAAAAAAAACTATTTTGCAAAAATTCTTAATAAAAAGGATTTTTAGCAGGTTTTTTTAGATTATATTTCCTGAGTTTATTTAGTAGCATACTGTTTGCTTTTATATTATTTATTTTGCTTTGCTTGTGAAAAAAAAAACACCTTTCATTAGCAACGAAAAATAAAACGCGTCCGTACTTAACGCCGGCGAACATTCATAACATGAATGACCAATAAAAGGGGATGTTGAATAGTATGTTATACAAAAATGTTCTACCAAAAAAATAACAACAACAATGAAACATTTGCAAATGAAAAAGACACATACGTAACGAAGGCAAAGCGCATTCGCTACCTGTTTTCCCGATGTATGAAAAAATACATTTTTTGTAATAAAGAATTTCTTTGGAAACATTTGCAAATGAAAAAGACACATACGTAACGAAGGCAAAGCGCAATCGCTACCTGTTTTTTTCCGATGTATGAAAAAAATACACTTTTTGTAATAAAGAATTTCTTTGGAATGCTAACATATTTCTGGTATTTCTAACGGTCCACCCAAAATTTTCACATATCGTGGTTATTGACGAAACAGTCCAAATTGTCAGTCCTTATTTAAAAAAACCTTACAAATTTTCCTAACAAAAACACGGGTTTTGCCTCCAGTAATGAGGTGTAAATGAAAATGAGTGCTACTTTAATTCACGTAAACAACACTATATACTTACATTGTTGTATTGTGTGAATATTCTGTTATTGAATGAGATTCATATCTCTGCCCACATACTGTAATTTTAAAAGAACACTATATGTAGGTAGAAAATAGGCAAACAATATTTTCCTTTTATTTATGACCAAACATTTATGATAGACGCCAATAAATTGGGATTGTCCAGTATATTTTCTATTTTGATGTCTATGGATATTTTGTTATTGAATGAGAGTCACATCTTACCTCATCTAATAATGATAAGAATATTTTTTAATTATTGATTTGGTATTAAATTTTATATTTACGTGGTGTTTGTTACTTTAAAATTACAGCACACACTAAAACATATACTCACCGTCGAAAGTAACACACACACACTCTCTCAGTTTAAGCACACGTACACAAGTGACACACAATTTGACGATGACACGGCTCGATGTCATCGTCGACACCCTGCATTTATGGAGAACACCATGCAAATATTCGAGTCAGGCATGACACGATCGAACCTTAGACAATGGCACACATGAATTAAAATGGGGGATGTTGTTGGTTGCCATTGCCTATCAAATACATAGCGCATGATTGAGTAGACAAAGTCAGTGTGTCGAAAAAAGCATAATTCATACAATTCGTCTTGTGCAGGCCTTTAGAACAAACACGCCATAAATATAAAATGCAGTACCAAACTAATAATTAAAAATTATTCTTTAAAATGACGTAGTATAATGCCCTTTTAAAATTTTAGATGAGGACAGATATGATTCTCATTCAATAACAAAATATGCATAGATATCAACAGAAATATGTCACATTTGCAGCCCTTTAGTTGATAATACCCCCAACCGAGGTCATCAATAATTATACCATAAATGCCGTCCACGTTCTCTTACCATTTCCATTGAGTTTCTATGAGCATTTAATGATGGAACTTTGACAGACCTTGACCGGTGCCTTCTTTAATCTTGGAACCTGTATATATGCACATACCGTCCAAAGGAGGTTCACTAGCAGATCAACCAGCCCAGTCTCCATCCGGTATCGTCACCTTGAGCTAAAATATTCCGACACGTTTATTGTTAAATTTAAAGTTTAACCCACAAGTCCAATGATCAATGAGCTGGTGTGGTACGGATCATGGTGACTACGCGATCGCGATTCGAACATCAACCAATATACATGTGTGGATGTGTACAATCTCTTTTCTTTACTTGCACACATATTTGTTTACGAAGGAACGTAACAAAGACACATACTATTCAAGTTCATACATGTTGAATTGAATTAGACACATCGACACAAATAATGTTTTGTAGCAATTTTTGTCAATTAAATTTGTTAAAATTTTATCACAAAAAAATGATTTTTTGCATCAGTGTGCAATTAATATTCTGGCCCACAACTATATTTGAGTAAGTTCCTTTCGCTATAAAGTCGCTGAAAAATATTTTCTGGCTTTCATATTAATTAAAAACAAATTAACATTGCATGAATATTATTTCAAACTCATTTAATTACTCCAATTTAAAACTATGTCTACAGTTCGTCATGATCATTTCCATTGTCTTCAGATATTTCCTCTTTATCATCGTCATCTTCTGAATCTGAGGACTTTTGTTCATTCTCATCCTTTTTTCTTTGTTCTTCATCCAGTTTTTCCTTCATTTTCCGTTCCCCAGCTTGAGTATTCTTTACATTTGCAGCAATCTCCGTTGCCATTTCAATATCATCGGTAATAAGTATATTATCGAATATGGTACCTGACTTAACTTGCCATAAATCGAACCCGATAGTACAAATTTCCTTTCGAAGGTACAAATTTGAATCTGGGCTATACTCGGGATTGTCTATTTCAGGGTGCTGCCAAGGTCCCTTGTAGTTCGGGTTATCGAGTTGTTTTGGTTGCCATTCTCCTTTATATTCAGGATTGTCCACCATAGGGGGCTCCCACTCACCATCCATTTCATCATCCCAATCTTCCGGTTTAGTAGCATCAGGATCAGGAATATGCTGCGGTTTATCCCAATCTTCTGGTTTTGTATCGTCTGGATCAGGAATTGTTGCCTGAAATGAGGAAACATATTATCTTCACTATCTATATATATATATATATATATATATATATATATATATATATATGTATATTATATATATATATATAATATATATATATAATATATATTATATATAATATATATATATGTATATTATTATATTATCTTCTTGGGGACCTCTCAACACTGGCTCGTACGGCAGCGATATTCTCGGCCGATCGCCTTGGTCGACTTTTATATAGCCTCTTCGGATTAGAAAGAGCCTTACCAGTCGAAATTTTTTCGTATAAACGCTTAATGGTGTTCTTAGAAGGCACACTTCTCACATTTTTTAATGTTTTAAAAGCACGTTGAGTTTTCACAATTGACTTCTTGTAAATTTCAACTATTTCAGAGCGTATTGTATTGGTTCATGGTAAAAATTTGCTTGGGCTGACGCTTCAAACGCGGTATGTCATTAAGCGATGTGACATCTCTGTCAAAAGTTATGGCGTTGCCAGATGGGTCCGTCGAATATGGGCAACCCTGTATTTCTTCTTTTTCATATTTTCAATTAAGGGGATTTTGATATTTTAAGTACAACATGAGGACTCCCTAAGAAGGGAGTTGAATGATTTGATTGAATTTGTCATATTCTTCTAAGATCTACTTTTTTGACGTATGTAAATTGAAACTAAAATATCAATTATATTTTTTTCTTCATTTTGATTGTTAAAATACTATTTTTTTTTTTTGTATATTCTATTAAAACAGTTTTCTAGCCCATAGGGCCATGGACGGTTCCAAAAAATTTTATACATGACTACTCTAATTTACCGTATGAGGACTATTCGAAAAATTTGCGTCAATCCCACTACATTTTGCACCCATGTTTAGCATTTGATTTGACAGTAAAGGTCAAAAGTCGGGTGTATGCTATGCATATTTAGTAGAGCTTCCTGACTATAGAGCTGTTAAAATTTGGAATCAGAGAAAACTAATTTATGGGAGGCATTACATCTAATACTGAATCTTATGCATTGCTAATGCTCTTGATTTCCTACGCTTTAAATGTCTTATACTGTCTGGCAAATCTATGCCTTTATATTGCTGTTAACGTTGGTTTATAAACATATACTCGATGTTCTATACGCTGGGCTTATAAAAATAAGCGTAAATCTTTTGAAATTATTTCGAAGTTGATTTTTTGCAAATTGATGAATATTGTGTTGCTGTTGTTGCATTCATCTGTAATTGCCGTTGCTTTTGATAACTATTTACTTACTGAAGTTGTTGCATACTAACAAAATATCAAATTTAAAAGTTGTGAGGAATTCATTACGAAGACACAAGGCAGCATTTTGTTGATGGCAAATATTTTGATGTTCTGATATCGGTTTAGCCTTTTGATTATATTTGTGCCTCGTGTGAACCCATCCTCAATAAAAAATTGTATTTATTTGTAAAATTGTATTCCTACTTATGTTTACTGATGGCAGGTATGTTACCTATAATGTTGTTTAATGTGAAACCATACTTGCTGATAAAAGCAGAGAGCAGAATAAATTTCCTGTCATGTTCACGTATTTTATTTGTATGTTGTCCTCAAGATATTTAGTGCCCAGAATATACAATTGTACTTTTGAAAGATCTTTTGTAATACGAATTGCACATTTATGAAATTATTTGCCTATTGAACTGAGAATATTTACACCGAATAATAATGCTTTCCGCTTAAAACTTATGAGCCACCTTCGTAGTTCCCGTCATCATATAATTATTTTGCTTAATTTCTGTTTTTAGTACTTTTTACAGTTTTTATCTTTTTTGATATATATGAGTTATGAATATGAATAGAATAAAATATGCCATGATCCTCGATGAGTCGAATAACTAGCTCCTCTAAATAAACAGTGAGCGATGTTTGTCTATAGAAAGCGTTTCTCGGTTTGCAGTCAGGGTACCGACTGTATCCGAATATTTTTGGAGAACTCAAAAATTGTTGTAAACAACACAAAAATCCCAACGACCATGCTACTTCTGCCGATGCAACGACATCGAACCAGTCAAAGAACACGAAATTATGGAGGGGACGACACGATTCTAACGTCCAGAGACGTTATCTCCGAACGCATTTATCAGCAGAGTGGACAGTTATCCGCTCTTCTGAAACTCACTCACATTAACAGGAGGGATCTCTGTCGGCCGATACCGATGCCTTAGTCCTTCAGCAATGCGCCATCGACGTAGGAGAGGGAGACAATACAGTTTGAGATGAATCTCAAGATAGTTAGAAATGTTTGAAAAGAATCGTCCACAACAGGCGAGCTGTTCTCTTAATCAGGTAGCTCTCACACTCCTACCCACTGTTATCAACGAAAAGTTAGATCTACCGATTAGGACTCAGTTAGACCTACCGCTTAGGACTCACATCGGTGGTGGCGGATGCTGACCCCGCGGAGTCCAATCCTCCTGGCAAAGAAGCGCAGGAGACGTAAGGCTAAGAAGACAGAGCTTGTGACGGCTGGAGCCTCGGCGGCTCCAACGGAAACCGAAACCTCTTCATGTTTAGCGTTGAAGAGAGGTCGGTCTATAGAGGAACCACATCCCGATGCCAAGAAGCCACATGCGGCTCAAGCCTCCCAGCCAAATCATACCATTCCTTTTCCGTCGGTCATCAGCCAACTGTGACTAGTCTGGTTCCGGTAGCCCCACATAATCTAAGCCTGGAAAGGGCCACAAGGAAGCAGTCAAATCACAAGTGGCAAGACAAACCGTACGGAAAAGGAAACGCTGCCAAACGATCTACCAGGACAACCAGTAGCGGTCATCGACAAGGCTGAACTAGAATGTAAAATCAGGAAAAGTCGATGGCTACTATTCGAAAATCGTCTGAGAGAGTTGGTCCTTCTAGGTAAAGGGGGCCCTAAAAGGTTACAGTTTGGCAGCGCCACCCTTTACAAACACGTAAAAGTCATCTGCTGTGAAAACGAGGAGCCTAAAGCATTCCTGGTCACCACAGTAGCTGGCCTTTGGCAGGGGTGCTACTTTGCGTCTGTATCCATACTACTTTCCGACAAGGGTGCCACCACCTTCGGTGGACCTGGCACGCGTTCTGACAATACTCGGCAAACGGAACCCCAAACTCAGTACAGACACAGCTTCTTAGCATCATGCAGCTTAATCTGCATAACTGCAAAGCGACTGCTGTCGAACTCTTCCTATCCCTCATGAAAGCTGAAGTAGAAATAGCCCAGTGACTGGGCTAGGGAGTGAGCAGTACCAATAAGCATGAATCTCTCCTTTTCGGATCACCGGACCGGTGAACGGCATAGGCCGCCAACACTTGGCATCGGCGTTGATCTTTCTTGGCGGTGTAGTGTAGTCTTGACATTCAGCTGTATGATTTTAATTTAATTTTTTTGGAGTTTAACAAAGAGTGAAATGTAAACAAATTGATGAACTTATTTTGCATTTTATTTACGAATAGAAGAAGGTTGTTTCATTGGCGACGAGGATAAGATCGGTAATTATGAAATAAACATTAAAGTGTGAAAAGAAAAATGTTTGGTTATTGTTAAGATATATGCAAATTTGATGGTTGAAATGTAAAGTTATTTTTTTTAACTTGAAATATTTAATTGCATTTAAATTGTGCTTAATTAGATGCTGAGACAGGGACTGTTTATCAGTCTTATGTTATTATCTTGCGAAGCAAGCGGCAGTTTGGCCAGAAAGGACATTTTAAGTATCTTGTTCTTTATGACCAGGCAAGAGCATTTTGCGATGTAAAATAGTAATCTAGCAAAGGCTAGAGACAGTTGACCATATTATAAACTAGCTTGAAAATGCTAGATGTAGTTTGCCATATAAAAATTTAGCTAGCAAATGCTAGAGGCGGGTTGCAATGAGTAACATCTAAGTAAAACCAGGGCCGGATGGCGTACATATGAAATTAAAAATGAGAATGGAAAAACTTGATGTAGAAAACGATAAATAAGTTTATTAAAATGTTGAGTTGACTTGCTAGTTGTAAATTGTTTTAATTTATTAGAGAACTGATAAAATATGGCTGAAAACTTGAAACCGTTTCTTCGTTCAGCAATTGAAAAACCACTCAATCTGCCTAATCTAGCATGGGTCCCAGGAGAAAATATTGTAGATTATGTACCAGTATCTTCTATAGAACTTTCTACTGAGATGTCATCTTTTTGAGCAATGTTTTTATCAAATAAATTCTATCTATAATGCAAAAGGTAAATTATTAGATTTAATTTTTTCTTCATCCTTAACTTCTTCTGTGTGCAGAATCCCTCCTTTCTCAGAGCCAGAGGATATGTATCATCCTACTCTTATGGTAGCCATTGAACTTAGTAACATTCAAAAAAAACATAATTCATCTCAAAAAAGTCGCGTAAGTTAAACTTTGGCAAGACTAACGTTGATCTGTTGCGTTCTACATTGTCCAATATAAATTGGTGTTTTGAAGGTAATTTGGACTTTCGTATTTCAAGCTTTTATAAAATAATTAACAGTGAATGAACTTAATCATTTTCCTCATATTATTCTCACATCAGATGAAGTGTTGAAAGGTCTACTGTTATTGAAATGTTCCAACTCACCGGGTCCAGATGGTGTACCGTCTTTCATTTTAAAGGCATGTGCACATGAACTATATCTTCCTCTAACAAGTATTTTTAATACTTCGTTAACCCTAGGGTATTTTCCTCTTATTTGGCGTTCGAGCTTTATTATTCCATTGCATAAAGCTGACAGTATATGTGTTATTGAAAATTATAGGGGCATTTCAAAACTAAGTGCAATTCCCAAACTTTTTGAGCGTTTGGTTACACAACGAATAACTCATTTCGTTACATCTATAGTATCACCGCACCAGCATGGTTTTGTTAAAGGAAGATCAACTTTGACAAATTTATTAGATTCTCAAAAAATCTCCAAACTGATATTATATATACTGATTTTAGTAAAGCTTTCGATTTGGTGCATAATTTGTTAATATATAAACTTGACTTAATGGGTTTCTCTACAATTCTCCTAAAATGGATATCGTCTTATTTGCATGACCGTACCCAAAAGGTATCTTTTAATAATACTCTCTCTAAAAGTATTACAGTATTTTCTGGTGTTCCTCAGGGTAGCCATTTAGGTCCACTACTTTTTGTACTTTATTTAAATGACCTTCCATCTATTATTCGCAACTCAAAAATATTAATGTTTGCTGACGATCTTAAACTTTTCTGCACTCTTGATTCCCACAACGAATCGCTTAATCTGCAACAGGACTTGTATTCTCTTGCTCATTGGTGTAGTGTCAATGGAATGTCATTAAATTTAAAAAATTGTCTTATATAGATCTCAGCATATGAACTACAACTATTTCATTGGTTCTTACAAACTGGATAATGTTGACTCGTTTCTTGATCTTGGTGTCATATTAGATAATAAATTACGTTTTAATTTACATATTGAAAAAACAAACTAACATTTCTCGGGCATATTCTTTCTAGTGAAGGCGTCGTGGGTAAGTTTATACCCGATCTGGCAAATCATACAGACCCATTGAGAAGACTTGTGAAAACTGAAATGAAATTTAACTGGACTTCGGATATGAAAATTAATGAAAATTGATTATTTGAAAAAATTGCTGTCCAAAATACCAAAGCTTGTGTTAATAAAGCAAAATCTTTACTAGGATTTATAAAACGTTGGTCAAAGGAATTCGACGATCCTTATGTAACCAAACGCTTATTTATCAGCCTTGTTCGTCCTTGTCCTTTTTATAAAATATATTCAAAAAAGATAGAGTCTGTACAGGTTCAATTTCTTTTGTTTGCTCTGAGAGGTTTAGGATGGAATTCAAATGAACTTCTCCCACCTTATGAGAATCGGCTTAAACTTATCGATCTTCCTACACTAGAGAAAAGGAGATTAATGCTTAGATGTATTTTTATCATAAAACTTTTGCGTGGTCAAATTGATTCTGAGTTTTTAACTGGTGAAATTAAATTCAATGTCCCCTCGCGAAATACGCGTTATTACATACCACCATACCATTAGCAAAATCGAACTATGAAATAAATAATCCTCTCCGAAGTTTATGTGCTGATTATAATAAATTATACAACACGATTTCTTTGTGTGAACCCTTGCATGTCATAAAAAACTCTATCCTACGTTCTTAGTTTATAAAATAGTTGCCAGACTTCGTTTCTGTGATTTAGTATTTGTATTGTTTAGTTTTACTGTAGTTTAGTTTAGATACTTTAATTATTTTAATAGTTAAACCGGCTGATGTTCTAATGTAGCCGGTTTCCCAAGTCTACTAACCCCCTATAATCCGGACTATGGGGTGTACGTGCTCCCTACGTTATGGGGAGGTGGCCCTCTCGGTCGGCAGGGGCGGGAAAGTGAGGCGTTGGGAACGATCGAAAAAAAAAAAAGATCCGTATGGGAAAAATGGTTCAGATCTTTCCAAATATACATAGATTCTGAGCAAATAACCTCGAGTCTAAAGAAGAGAAATAAATTATTACACATTGGTGGACCTCAATTACAAGAAGTAGCCTATTCAATATCTGGTGCAATCGAAAATCTGATGAAAAAAAGAATGACGTTTTTAAAATTTTAGTTGAAAGTTGAACAACCAAATCCAGAAACGAAAATGAGACACAAAAGACAGCCATAGCATTGCAGGAGAAATAACCACACACCAAACTTTGAGAATATTAAAATACTACAAACGGAGAATAACTACAACAGGAGATTGACTTTAGAAATGTTACATATTCATAACCTATCAACAACAAAGAGAATAAACTATAAGAGCGACACCGACAACGCAGCTTATTGCTACCACCGTCTCACACAGAAAAATAGATCGTGCAATATGTAAAACAACTCAGTGCAATATTTACCACAGACGATGATAGTGAATTCTATCGTAGGTTTAAGTAAAACTTGACACTTTTATAGATATTTTACATGTAAGCAATATATTTATTTTCTGTATATTTTTCTGTTTGTCTTTTATTGTTTTGTTAAATAATTTAATGCTGTGATAACATGAAATATAAAAATCAAAATGTATTTTTGTAGATCTCCCTGAAGATGCAATGTAACCCATTGCGAAATATCGGATTTTAATAAAGAAAAAAACCCAGACCTAAAGCTCAAAGAAACATTTATTTATTGAACAACCACTTTACACCGAAACGAAATTCTATATTTGAAAGGCGCATATTTCGCAACATAAATGTCACTGAAGGAGAAACATTTAACCAATTTTTTTAAGATTGCGCCAACAAATGGCTAAATGTATGTTTGTGTCGACAAAGTGTGAAATTGAGAATATTTGCATGATCGATAAGATAATTGATGAATGGGGTCCGTTAGATTTAAAACGAAAGTTACTTGAAAAGGAGTACGACTTGGATGAAATCATACAATTGTGTCAGGTCGATGAACAGATTAAGAAGCAGTCACAATCTATGCAACCAAGTGGCAATTAGGATTCAGTTAATAAAATGATGCTCGAAAATGTAGGACAAATTTTAAACGTTATTATCCATCGAATAAATTATGGGACGTAAAGCGAAAAAGAACTGATGTTCGCAATGTTGACAACTCAAGTAACTGTACGGATAAAGCGGAAGACAAATGTTTTAAAATTTCAAGTTATCACGAAATGGATGAAACTATTTTATGTCACATTGCAGGCCAAACTTTTCCTATGAACATTGATTCTGTATCTAAATTCAATTTACTAAGCACTGAAGATTGGGTAAGTCTAATAATAATTTTCGTGCATATGCATCTGATAAATTGCTAAGGGTACTCTGTGTCTTTGAAGCCCCCATTTATATTGGCCACATACCTGAAAAGATTGCTACATTTTATGTAATTGAAAGTGGAAGACAGTCATTATTGGGAAAGGAAAGGCTATAAAACTGAACTGAATAAAGAGCTAACACCGTTTCCAAAATGGAAAAATGTTGTTGCTAAGTTAGCTATTGATACGAACGTTACTCCTGTACAACAACCAGTTCGCCGTATACCAGTTGTTTTAGAGGAAAAGGTTATTTTGAATTTGGAAGATGGTGTTAAGGCTGATATCATTAAACCTGTAGCTGGTCCAAGTCGTTGGATACCTCCTATTGTTTTGGCTTTTAAGGAAAACGACGATATCCGGATGTGTACTGACATGCGGAGGGCGAATAGAGCTATTTTAAGGCAAAATTATCCCCTTCCAACGTTTGAAACTTTTATGACGAAACTCAAAGAAGCAAAGTATTTTACTCGATTAGCCTTAAAGAATGCCTATCATCAAATTGAACTCCATGAATATAGCAGAGAAATCACAACATTCATTACACCTCATGGATTATTTAGATATAAATGTCCTTTATTTGGAGTAAACCCAGCACCTGAAATTTTCCAGAGACTTTTGGAGGAAATTCAGTCAATATGAACCAACGCCATGAATTACATTAATGATGTTATAATTTTTGCACAATCTGAGAAGCAACGTGACATAGTGGTCAAAGAAGTTCTGAACATTTTTCGCGAAAACAACGTGCTGTTAAATAACGACAAATATATTTGGAAAACAAACAAACTAACATTTCTCGGGCATATTCTTTCTAGTGAAGGCGTCGTGGGTAAGTGGGTAAGTTTATACCCGATCTGGCAAATCATACAGACCCATTGAGAAGACTTGTGAAAACTGAAATGAAATTTAACTGGACTTCGGATATGAAAATTAATGAAAATTGATTATTTGAAAAAATTGCTGTCCAAAATACCAAAGCTTTCTTATTTTGATCCAAACAAACGTACACGGTTAATCGCTGATGCGAGTCCTGTGGCATTGGGTGCTGTACTTCTACAATTTGATTAAATAATCCTCAAATAATTTCATTTGCCAGTAAGTCTCTTTCGGATGTCGAAAAGCGCTACTCAGAACTGAAAAAGAGAGTCTAGCTCTTTGGCTGGCCTTGAATTGGAATTGGTTACTGACCACAAGCCTTTGGAAGCTATTTATAAGCCAACGTCAAAGCCTCCAGCACGAATTGAACGATGGTTACTTCGTCTTCAAGCATTTAAATTTAAGGTTGTTTACAAAGCTGGGAAGGAAAATATAGCGGAATCATAATCAAGATTATGCCGCCTGAATAATCCTAGTTCATTTGACTGGAAAGGTGACGAGAATATTCTACATGTGGTATCGATGAGCACTCCTTCTGCGTTATCAATTACGGGAATTTCTGATAAAATCTGTATGGATGAAGACAGTGTGAACGCAGTAATGTGCCTTAATAAAAATACAATGTCTAATGCCACAACAAACTGTTTCATTCCTTTTCGAAATATATATTGGAAATATATATTGGACTGGAAATATAATTCCCAGGATCATAATTCGATGCATCATAATATAAAGCATTTCTCGAGAACAACACTACTAAGAACTGGAGGATTTTCTGATATCGAAACCGAGCTAAGTCCATGATTAGAAAAAAGGGGTACATTCTGTTCAAAGGCCTTTCCTTGAATAAAATTGCTTATGCACTGCAAAGCTCTTGACGCTTTAAATGTCTTATACTGTCTGGCAAACCTATGCCTTTATATTGCTGTTAACGTTGGTTTATAAACATATACTCGGTGTTCTATACGCTGGACTTATAAAAATAAGCGTAAATCTTTTGAAATTACTTCGAAGTTGAATTTTTTTGCCAGATTGATGAATATTGTGTTGCTGTTGTTGGATTCATCTGTAATTGCCGTTGCTTTTGATAACTATTTACTTGCTGAAGTTGTTGCCTGCTAACAAAATATCAAATTTAAAAGTTGTGAGGAATCCATTACGAAGACACAAGGCAGCATTTTATGCAAAGCCTATAAATCTTGGATTCATGACGTTGATGGCAAATATTTTGATGTTCTGATATCGGTTTAGCCTTTTGATTATATCTGTGCCTCGTGTGAACCCATCCTCAATAAAAATTGTATTTATTTGTAAAATTGTATTCCTACTAAAATGATGCGGATCATGTGTACGCGATTCCTTCGAAATGGAATAATAATGCTTTCCGCTTAAAACTTATGAGCCACCTTCGTAGTTCCCGTCATGATATAATTATTTTGCTTAATTTCTGTTTTTAGTACTTTTTACAGTTCTTATCTTTTTTGATATATATGAGTTATGAATATGAATAGAATAAAATATGCCATGATCCTCGATGAGTCGAATAACTAGCTCCTCTAAATAAACAGTGAGCGATGTTTGTCTACAGAAAGCGTTTCTCGGTTTGCAGTCAGGGTACCGACTGTATCCGAATATTTTTTGGAGAACTCAAAAATTGTTGTAAACAACACAAAAATCCCAACGACCATGCTACTTCTGCCGATGCAACGACGTCGAACCAGTCAAATAACACGAAATTATGGAGGGGACGACACGATTCTAACGTCCAGAGACGTTATCTCCGAACGCATTTATCAGCAGAATGGACAGTTATCGGCTCTTCTGAAAAAAAAGAACATTAAGACTCAGTCAGGATAGTATTCCCTCAGGTTGTGGGAATGACTCATCTTGACATCATTATCATCCCATCGTTGGAGAGAGGTGAGACACCCCAAAAAAACACGTGTTGATGCTTCCTTGGCGGTGTAGTGTAGTCTTGACATTCAGCTGTATGATTTTAATTTAATTTTTTTGGAGTTTAACAAAGAGTGAAATGTAAACAAATTGATGAACTTATTTTGCATTTTATTTACGAATAGAAGAAGGTTGTTTCATTGGCGACGAGGATAAGATCGGTAATTATGAAATAAACATTAAAGTGTGAAAAGAAAAATGTTTGGTTATTGTTAAAATATATGCAAATTTGATGGTTGAAATGTGAAGTTATTTTTTTTAACTTGAAATATTAATTGCATTTAAATTGTGCTTAATTAGATGCTGAGACAGGGACTGTTTATCAGTCTTATGTTATTATCTTGCGAAGCAAGCGGCAGTTTGGCCAGAAAGGACATTTTAAGTATCTTGTTATTTATGACCAGGCAAGAGCATTTTGCGATGTAAAATAGTAATCTAGCAAAGGCTAGAGACAGTTGACCGTATTATAAACTAGCTTGAAAATGCTAGATGTAGTTTGCCATATAAAAATTTAGCTAGCAAATGCTAGAGGCGGGTTGCAATGAGTAACATCTAAGTAAAACCAGGGCCGGATGGCGTACATATGAAATTAAAAATGAGAACGGAAAAACTTGATGTAGAAAGCGATAAATAAGTTTATTAAAATGTTGAGTTGACTTGCTAGTTGTAAATTGTTTTAATTTACCTTTTCCTATGAACATTGATTCTGTATCTAAATTCAATTTACTAAGCACTGAAGATTGGGTAAGTCTTATAATAATTTTCGTGCATATGCATCTGATAAATTGCTAAGGGTACTCTGTGTCTTTGAAGCCCCCATTTATATTGGCCACATACCTGAAAAGATTGCTACATTTCATGTAATTGAAAGTGGAAGACAGTCATTATTGGGAAAGGAAAGGCTATAAAACTGAACTGAATGAAGAGCTAACACCGTTCCCAAAATGGAAAAATGTTGTTGTAAAGTTAGCTATTGATACGAACGTTACTCCTGTACAACAACCAGTTCGCCGTATACCAGTTGTTTTAGAGGAAAAGGTTATTTTGAATTTGGAAGATGGTGTTAAGGCTGATATCATTGAACCTGTAGCTGGTCCAAGTCGTTGGATACCTCCTATTGTTTTGGCTTTTAAGGAAAACGACGATATCCGGATGTGTATTGATATGCGGAGGGCGAATAGAGTATTTTAAGGCAAAATTATCCCCTTCCAACGTTTGAAACTTTCATGACGAAACTCAAAGAAGCAAAGTATTTTACTCGATTAGACTTAAAGAATGCCTATCATCAAATTGAACTCCATGAATATAGCAGAGAAATCACAACATTCATTTCACCTCATGGATTATTTAGATATAAATGGCCTTTATTTGGAGTAAACTCAGCACCTGAAATTTTCCAGAGACTTTTGGAGGAAATTCTGTCACTATGAACCAACGCCATGAATTACATTGATGATGTTATAATTTTTGCACAATCTGAGAAGCAACGTGACATAGTGGTCAAAGAAGTTCTGAACATTTTTCGCGAAAACAACGTGCTGTTAAATAACGACAAATATATTTGGAAAACAAACAAACTAACATTTCTCGGGCATATTCTTTCTAGTGAAGGCGTCGTGGGTAAGTGGGTAAGTTTATACCCGATCTGGCAAATCATACAGACCCATTGAGAAGACTTTTGAAAACTGATATGAAATTTAACTGGACTTCGGATATGAAAATTAATGAAAATTGATTATTTGAAAAAATTGTTGTCCAAAATACCAAAGCTTTCTTATTTTGATCCAAACAAACGTACACGGTTAATCGCTGATGCGAGTCCTTGGGTGCTGTACTTCTACAATTTGATGAAATAATCCTCAAATAATTTCATTTGCCAGTAAGTCTCTTTCGGATGTCGAAATGCGCTACTCTCAAACTGAAAAAGCGAGTCTGGCTCTTTGGCTGGCCTTGAATTTGAATTGGTTACTGACCACAAGCCATTGGAAGCTATTTATAAGCCGACGTCAAAGCCTCCAGCACGAATTGAACGATGGTTACTTCGTCCTCAAGCATTTAAATTTAAGGTTGTTTACAAAGCTGGGAAGGAAAATATAGCGGAATCATAATCAAGATTATGCCGCCTGAATAATCCTAGTTCATTTGACTGGAAAGGTGACCAGAATATTCTACATGTGGTATCGATGAGCACTCCTTCTGCGTTATCAATTACGGGAATTTCTGATAAAATCTGTATGGATGAAGACAGTGTGAACGCAGTAATGTGCCTTAATAAAAATACATGGTCTAATGCCCCAACAAACTGTTTCATTCCTTTTCGATATGAATTATCATATTTTGGCAACATTTTATTAAGAGGCAGAAAAATTGTTATTCCAATCGCTTTGCGAAGTAAGGTCATAAAACTATCTCATGAAGGACACCCAGGTGAGTCGGTGATGAAACGTTGGTTAAGATTAAAAGTGTGGTGGCCTCCCATCGATAGAGAAGCTGAGAAGTATGTAAAATCTTGCAAGGATTGCCTTTTGGTATCACAACCAACTCCCCCAACTCCAATGGATAGACATCCGTTTTCAGAAGGCGTGGCATACATTCGAAGGGGTGGCTTACATTAGCAAGTGACTTATTGGGTCCTTTGCCAAATGGACAATATGTTTTGGTCTTTATAGATTATTTTTCACGTTATATGGAATTTAAGCTTATTCGAACTATAATTTATTCGATGAAGAAAATGTTTTGTAGACTCGGTTATCCAAAAAGTATAAGAACTGATAATGGACGGCAGTATATAAGTTCGGAATTCGATCAATATTGCAAGGAAAATGTTATTCAACAGATATTAACCCTAGCTTACTGGCCTCAAGCTAATGGTGAGGTGGAAAATATGAACAAATCTATTGTTAAACGATTGAAAATGGCTCATATGAATAGACTCAACCTGTTGGAAGAACTTCAAAAAATTTTCCATATGTATAACGTGACACCACATAGCATAACTGGTGAGGCCCCAACTAAGCTCATGTTTAATCGGATAATAAGGGATAAAACACCGAGTATCGATGATTTAAAAGATATCCCAGTGGAGTCTGCTGCAAAGGATCAAGAAACCTTTTTTAAGTATAAAGGAAAAATGCGGTCTGACAAAAGAAGAGGGGCGAAGTAGTCTAATATAGATGTGGGTGATAGAGTCGTTTTGAAGAACGTAGTTTTTCCCACATAAGTTGACAACTAATTTCGATACAACTGAGTATAAAGTAACAGCTAGAAATGGAAACATAGTTGAAATAATGAACAATGGGAAAGTCATTCGAAGAAATGTAAGCTACTTGAAGAAAGTTCTATCCGTTTCCGAAAACGAGCCATCTTCTTCAAACTTAAATGTTTTGCCGCATCAATCTACCAACACATCAGCAACACAGGAAAGCAATGGAAGTTCCGGCTCCTAGACCTTGAAGCTTCATCTGAAAAACATTGGAGGGATGTGGCGACCGGCAAAGTCCGCCAACACTTGGCATCGGCGTTGATGCTTCCTTGGCGGTGTAGTGTAGTCTTGACAATCAGCTGTATGAATTTAATTTAATTTTTTTGGAGTTTAACAAAGAGTGAAATGTAAATAAATTGATGAACTTATTTTGATAGAAATAGAGTGCATTTAATTTACGGCTAGAAGCGGGTTGTTACAGCGGACATAAATAAAAGATTTTCGGTTTCAAATACAAGCTAAAATAGTTGAACTATTTTAAACGAATACAGTTATATCTGCAATATATGATCCTCCAAGACATTATATAAGTAAAGATAAATTCACAAAATTTTCCGCATCTCCGCAGCGGTTATCCGATTTTTTGAACCCAAAGTTCGGTAAAAAATCGAAACGTAACCGGGTTTTTTGGAACCGATATGGGTTAAATGAAAGCTTAAGGAAGCACGGGGATTTAAGACTTTCCCCCATGGAAAGGTATAAATTCCGGCTACGCGGCCGAACTGTTACTTAAAACTAATAGTATTCCTTTATATATTACTATTCGTTGATTATTTTTGTTATTTATTTAGTTTTTTTTTTTAGATTAACATAGTTATAGGCTGTTTTTATACTGTTGTATGTTAATAAGATTTTGGCCATGTTGGCTTATTTATATTGAATTGTATGAAATAAATGAAATGAACGCCCTTCGGCCGGGATTTAGGACTTTCTTCTATGGACAGGTGAACATTTCGGGAACACGGACAAAATATTCTTTAACATTTTTAAGTTTTATAGTAATAAAGCGAATATAAATGTCAAATATATGGTAAAAACCCTGATTTTGCCCTAATAAGTACACGCCCTTAAACTAAACATATATGGGAACTGCGCCTTAATATGAATAACTGTTCACTAAGTTTCTATTTATATGCTCTAGTTGAAATGAGGGTGGTTTGACTGGTCCGAACACTACATTAATTATTTTTACTCACCTTATCGTCCCAGTCTTCAGGTTTCTTTGCGCTGGGATCCTTAATTTTTTTGGGTGGCAGAAAATCCCAGTCATCTTCCAAGTTTCCAGATTGAACACTCTCATTGTCGATTAATACTTCATACGTGTTGTCGGGTTTCACAATCAGTGTGTAAAAGTGAGTGTATATATCGTCCTTACAGCGTATATCCTTGTTAATCAAATGATTTTTTCCTTTATAACTAAATATCACATGAACTTTCTTAGTTCCGGGGCCGCATATGTCAGGGCCAAACATAATTTCATAAGGTGATTCTCCATGCATGTCGGTTTGATCGAGAGAACAGTCGAAAAGTTTTACGTATCCTCCACCACAATCAATATTTTGTTCGTGCTTGACCGAAAATTGAACTACTAATGGTTTGTTTTCATTAGAAAACGGAGAAAACTTTCGTGAAATTGCGTAAAATTTGGCATCCTGTGAGGTCTGTATACCTGTAAATAATACGGTTTAGTGAATATAATAATAAATAAAAACGAAAAATTACCTCTGTCAACATCTTGATCGTTGTAAAAACTCCCCGCGCTTAGCACAAATTTCCCAAATTCTTTGCCTGGATGTTTACTATATACCCATGAATTTTTCCACGCGTCTAAAATAATTTTACGTTAATAATAATCTAAAATAATTTTAGACTTTCCTGTTTGTATTACCATCAACAAATTTTTCTTCTAAGAACACCGTACAAATCGCGCATTTTATTAGAATGACAATTAATACCGGCAATAGACCTTTTTTGGCCATCTTTTCCAACGTTTTAAATTTAAGTTATAATTATAAAAATTAAATTGTGTGCAAACGAATTTGTCTTCGTAGAGAATACGATTATCGTGTTTTGACTCTGAAAGTTGGGGTTGAAGTGAGAAAGACACAAAATATGTACAAAAAAATCAACATTGAGCTTCTTACTTAAATCCCAACAACAAAAATCAAAAATCTCTCTTAAGTCCCAACAAGAAAAAAAAAACCTCCTAAAAATTCTCGCAGGTTCGAAGAGGTTTTCTGGACATTATCTTCTTTATGAAACCATAAATTTACAATATTAGCATTGTAAAATATTTATTAGAGTCCAAAGCAGCATTTTGAATTACAACATTTAGCAATTCTGTGAGGAAAATTGATAATTATTTAAAAATAAAAATGCCTTACAAACTCTCAGTACATGTACTCTCAATTAAATCCCAACAACAAAAATAAAAACTCTCACTTAAATTCCAACAACAACATGTACTCTCAACATGTCATTCTATTATTGGTTGAACCGAGTTGGCCAATAAACGTACGACGAGTTAGATAGAAATTCCGAACCATTCCTTTTCCAAACCTTTCCTGAAACTATAATTTCTTTTAAGGGTTGCCAACTACTATATTTATTTTATCCAGCATTTCCTATTACAGTGATACTTAAAATTCGACGTAGTGTACAAAAATATTTCACTTCCTATGGTAAAATGTTTTGTACCATGGGAAAATAATACAGGTAGCCACATCAAAAATTTTGGAATTCCAATGAAAAAGTAATTGCGAATGAAATAGTATTTAACTTAATATATTTATTTTTGAAGTAATTCTTTAATATTGTTGACATATTAATGTTCACAACTGCTGATGCACCTACCTATATGCTTCTACCATGATACGCCCGTATTATATAATTAAATAAAGGAAGTAGGTATAAAGTATAATTTATGTCCGAAATTTAACTTTGTTCTTTTACGAAGAAGCCAGCAGATGACTTATACTATTCAAAAAGTCCTTTATGTACTTGCACCTGAAGATTACTTTGTTTTTGTTTTTTTTTTTTTTTTTTAAAGATACCTAGCAATAATTTGTGCAACTAGCTCGCCAAAAAGAAAAAGAATTTCTTAAATATTTGCAAATACCACATATTAAATAAAATTAAACAAATAATTGCGATTTCGATTTGGGAATTTTGGTTTGGGGAATTTTGTTTTCTAAACGTAAACGAATTGTCATATTTTGATACTCTACCCGATAATACTATACCCTTTTTTTGGTTTTGAACATAGTACAATGAAAAGGTAAGTAGAGCTACCAGATGATTACAATTTTTTTCTAAGTGTCCCGACTTCTGCCAATTTTGTGTATGTATTTATTGTTTTGAAAAATGAAAACTAAATAGTTTCAAAATCAATGATTGGAAGAAACTGAAATTGCGGGGCACGCATTAATGATATTAACCAGATTAGCCACGGAATTGAAATATTGAACATTAAGGATCATACTTTTGAGAGAACATCCGGGCATTTCATTCACCTTTCGCGGTATTTGTCTCATTTTAAACATGAAAAAAATATTAAATGAATGTTTTTCTGTAGTTTTTTGCTTATTGTGCCAATCAAAAAAAAAACCTTTGATGTGCTTATATGTGCAAGTACATAAAAGGGTTTTAACTGGCATAAATCAGCTGGGTTCTTCTTGTTGCGCACTAACCCAACCGTATCGTGGTTATACGAACCAGGCCTCAAACGCCACCTCAAATTACAAAAGGTAATTTTGTTGTTTAATAGATAAGATAAATACACCAATAGAGGATGGATTTACTTCGAATTTATGACAAATAATTCCCTGTGTTTCATTACTTTACTATTTAATTTCACCATCACCACACACGCGAATCACTCTTAGCTCTCACCATCATATAATTGGGAGTTATTGTTCTTGTCGTTGTTGAAGCTTTTCTTTGCCGACGTTGTGTTTTTATACCCTCCACCATACTATGGAGGGTATATTAACTTTGTCATTCCGTTTGTAACTTCTCGAAATACTCATGTCAGACCCAACAAAGTATATATATTACTAATGAGCGTAAAATTCTAAGTCGATTTAGCGATGTCCGTCTGTCTATTGTTATCGCGCTATCTTTCGAACGAATTGAGATATAAGGCTAACATTTTGCACACGTGTTTATTTTGCCAGTAGGCAGGTTAAGTTCGTAAATTGGCCATGTAGGTCCACATTTTCATATAGCCCCCACATAACGGTACCTCATGATATTTGGTATTTTGATGATTTTAGCGACATTATTCTCCGGAATTGTTTCAAATTTGGAATTTGAAGTTCAAAATGGATGCTACAGCCTATGTCAGAAAATTGTCTGTGCAGGTCCACGTCTTCATATAGCCCTCATATAACGGTACCTCCCAATATTCGGTATTTTGATGATTTTAGCGTCATTATTCAACGTAGTTTAAAATTACGTATTTACGTAATTTAGTTTCAAATTACGTATTTAGAGTTCGTAATGGGAAATACAGTCTGTGACAAAAAATTGTGTATGCAAGTCCAGGTCTTCGTATAGGCTCCATATATCAGTACCTCCCTATGATTGGTATTTTGACGATTTTAGGTACAATACTCACCGAAATTGTTTGAGATGTCGTATTTGAATTTCGTAATGGAGCTGCAGCCTGTGAAAAAAAAATTGTCTATGAAGGTCCAGGTCTTCGTATAGCTCCGATATAACGGTACCTCCCTATATACGGTATTTTGATAATTTTAGATACATTCTTCACCGTTTATTTCGAGTTTGGAATTTGAATATGGCGATGGCTTATTACAAACAAAGCCTATGTAGGTTCAGGTCGTAGAGACCCCAATATAACGGCTATATTCGGTATTTTTAAGTTTTTAACGGTGGAGGGTCGAACTTACTGCTTTTAACTTGTTTTATATACATATATCATTAATAATTTTGTCACAAATGGATAAAAGTTGTTCATACATGCTTTGTAATATACATCTTTT
Source organism: Musca domestica (assembly GCF_030504385.1). Lineage (NCBI taxonomy): Eukaryota > Metazoa > Arthropoda > Insecta > Diptera > Muscidae > Musca > Musca domestica. The sequence goes on from NW_026712258.1 coordinate 203,597, forward strand.
TACAACTAAATTTGAATATTTGGCAAACAATTTTAATATAATTGAAAAGAATACGCATACAAACACAACATCGCACTGCCCTACCTTGATGTTATTGTACCATGATTTATATGAGCATGCATACATATACGCGTATATACAAACATACAAAATCATTCTGTGAAGGCACTTATTCCTCATTAGCTGGTGTTTCGTTTCCTTCTCCAACATAAATTATACTCGAAACTGCATTTTCTTTATTTCTCTCTTTCACTCTGCCCCTCTCTGTCAACAAAATCTGTCAAATATTTGACTGACATGTTGTTGACAATTCAACTCTGTATGAATTTTACATGTGTTCAGTCAAATATGGGAAAACAAGTTTGGATCAAATATTTGTCCAGTGCAACCGTCCTTTATAGTCGCAAATTGGTTGCGCGTTTAAATCTTACCTCATGAGATCTGAGACTACACAGACGGATAATTTGATGTCATTGAGGATGAATACAAAAATTCGTTTATCGCATATAATCAGTGTTTAGCCACTATTATTCGGCATCTTGACCACCTTAAATCACCTGGAAATTTCCATACTGTTATAAATCCTCAACTGACACCACAATCTAATACTATTCCGCAATTCCGTCCACCTATTTGCTGTGCAGTCTGCTATTCCAACCGTCTGCTAATTTTCCCAAAGCAAAACAAAAAATGTCAGTTGAGAATGAAACAACAGAAATTTAAAATTTCAACACCCAGTGTTCTTTCAGGTATGGACCGATATGTGTTTGTAAAGAAGCGCAAATACAGATCTAGGACTCCAACCAAGGAACAAATGCTATAACCCAAAAGTTAACAAATAATGAATATGATGGGAGGAAATAGAACAACCGGTAGAATCCCAAAAACCTCCGCCACTATATGGGTAAATCAAATGTTCATGTGGTCTCTAATAAGAGAGGAAATCTATACTGAGCCGCAGTATATGGATTCGGAGGGATTCGGAACAAATTCCATCATCAACATTTTTAAAAAAGAAAAACGTCCACAACCTACGTTTAAAGGAAAACTAACTATTTGCGATGATTCAATTTATAACCTCGGGTTTGTTTGTAATTGAGGAGTTATAGAAGAACCTCAAAAAAGGAAAGACCAACAGCACTGTACAGACTGCCATAATGACGATCATACCAAAACTTACTGCAAACTACAATCGGTATGTGTTAGTTGCGGAAATCTCCACAGACCATCGGAATTTTCAAATCCCAAAACTTCCCAAAACATAGTATAAGAAAATGTGAATTTAAACATTTCTTTTTATCTCTTGGGAGTGGATTCATTACAGCTGGCGATGACTATGTCAAACACACTTGATGGGTTCTAGACTTACTGCACCAAAAGGTAGATAACTTCTATATTCACTAAACTGGGTTATATATACCTGGCTGCCCACTTACTGGTCTTCAGACTTGCAAAAACGTCTGATTTAAGTGATTGAGTTTACGGTAACAAAGAATATTAAGAGAGAACAAATGTCCGTGTTATCCTAATTTGACTTGTCGTCAGCCATAATAACATTAAACATATTCAACATGGTACAATAAACTATTCCTGTTAAAATTATAAAATTATATTATAAATGTTTTCATTTTTTTGATATTTTTCTCATTTTTAAAATGAGCTAAATTGGATTTTCTTTCAAAAACATGCTCCAATCTGTTCAGTCTTTCAATTACATGACAAAACTCGCTAATAACTTGAATGCGCTCTTCAATGTAGGTTTCTTCTAATCCATAGATGCCCAGTAGTGGCTGATTTCAGCAATTTCAACTCACACGTATTCTAACGCTCTTTTGTTTGATCGCCAATCAACCAATAGGAAAGCAGAAATATGAGTGGGAGAGACAAGCTACACAGGCAGAAGTTCTGTGTAATATTAACATTTAATCGTAACCGAGAATGCTGTTAGTGAACACATAAACTGAAAATTATTGCGATATGTCAATGATGTCATTTGAAAAGTATTTTATGATACAAAATGCTTTTAATGATATGCAATGTTTTATATGTTATAAGATATTAAAAAAATAAGAAATATAATTTAAAAAAACATTTTGAAACTACTTAAATAAATGCATTTATCAAGAGTATTACTAAAACATGTATATTCATTAATTTTACATTTCATAGAAAAAGAAAAAAAATGACGACACCCGCCACACATATGCTTTCGTCGCTATCTCGTTGACGACTAAATAAAATTAATAGAAAAATCTTTTCTTCCAGTGTTATTTTGTCGCTCTCACCAACACTATTACATTGGGCATCTATGTTCTAATCATTGATACATATACATATTGGCAGCTGATTTACAAAAAATACGTCAGTACACATGTAAGTCTTAACATTTCCTTAGAGTCCAAAGAAGAAATTGACAATGCAGATTTCACTCCACTGATAAATCGAAAGACGTACTTTAAAATAAAAAGGGTAATGACTGGAGTCCCACAGGTCTTAATGTCCTATTCTGTACGTGATATTTACTGCCAATATGCCCATAAGAAATGAAACTATCGTCGGAAAATCTACAAACCCATGTAGATCTTCTTAAAAATTGGTAGACAAGATACTAAAAAATAACTCGGGATGCACCTGGACAGAAGATGTACATGGAAGCATCACATTGACGCAAAAATCACGCAAATAAAACTAATAAAGACCAATCAAATTGGCGTACGTCTATTAAATTAAAATGAGAAGTCTCATTTTATAAAGTTGAGAATATAGTTGTGTTCCAGAACCTGCAAATTAGTACTAATTAGCACTAATTCTGCTACAACGCATTCCCGTACTCCAAAAACTAGCAAAACTTGCAGCTCTCTCGAGAAAAAAATGGCGCTGAGTGGTGCACATTTCTGCTTGTTTTAGCTACATGAATTTGGCCGAGCAGAAATGTGCACATTGTAAATTTGACATTTAATTGGCAGGGCTAACAAGGTTGAAAAATGTATTGATACATTTCAATAAAGAAAATGATCAACTTGAAAACTAAAGGAAAAACTAATATTTGTCGTGCAAAAAACAAAAAGAGAAAATATGGAGCAACTGATGTATTCACTTTTGGATGATTCCAGCAGTGAAGAGGACTGGCTGAATGAAGAATCAGATTATTAATTATTATTATAAATTATTAATTTTAACCTATCGTCTTCAATACTCATTTTTTAAATGTTGGCGCTCTTTTCAGTAAGGTTTCACCAGTCGGATTTAGGCTGTTTACTTTTGGAATTTTGAATTTTGACAGTTTATCGCATTTCTGCTAATTTTCCGTTCCCTTATTTTTTGAGCAAACCTAAATGAGAATGACATTTCGAACTGTTCTCTCTTCTGCTAGTTTTACTACCAAAAAAGTACTGGAACACAACTTATATAAAACTTTTTTTTACTGGTTTGAACTGAAGTCTCCTTATGTCAACATGCAAGATGCGTTTATTTAACATTTTTTCACAAAATTATTATATTGGGAAAAACTCACAAAACATGAATTGAATCCAAGATTGAGGGACTATGTAATTTATCTCAAAATTTTACATTTTGTTATCCGATAACCGTCCGTTTTTTTGTCTCTAAATTTGAAATAATTTCAAATTATTTTCTTTTTCATTCAAAACAAAATACGCATACAAATAAACTGTGTATATGTTTTGAAAGAATAGGGCACCGAAAGAAAGAAAAAGTTTTGTTCTACCTTCTGTAAGCTTGTTCTATGCGTTCTCACATTAAGTAAAAAATGGAAACAAACACGATTTGATATTTTTCGATTTTACAATATACATCAAGATGAGCTTTTTGTTAACCAGATAGTGTGTAGGTTCCACTCGTAACACTTTCGGTGACACTATCACAATTTTAGTACATTTCTAATAATCTTGATTGAAAGAAAAAAATAACAGCTGTAATTGCTCACTTCAATTCACGTGTTCTATCCATTCCTGTTGCTCACAACAAACGTTCATATCTGTTTACGAGTGAAGTTAACTGATTGTTTGACCCGATGAGAAAACGACGTTTTCTGAATGATCGAACCAAACGAGAACATCACTAAAAATCATGTAAGAGCCCTCTGATAATCATTATCTTCACAGAATTTAATACCATAGTTCTATCAGACAACCAATTGAAATACAAAGAACATTTTTAATAATTATGCAATTTTATCAAATATACCTCAATCTCAAATCTCAGGCTTAATCAATTATTTTGTGCAATTACACATATCGTGTGCAATTTTTTGTTGCATGTGTGGCCCGTGTGTAATTAGTGGCATGTCCAATTCATGTGTAATTCCCAAATGCTGCTGTAGGAAGAATATTTAGCTTATAATTTTTGACAAAGACAAGAGGCGAACATAGTTCTCATTTACTGGAGAATGTTCGACATTTAAAGTGCCTGTTTTTCACCAAAGTCGTAACATCAATAGGCTAAAAAGCCAAGTGACTATTCTCTTCGCCGGGATGAATTCATGATATTGGTTGCGATCAGCAAATGTTGCAAAGCTGTCAGTTTCGTTTTGAAAAACACTACTCTCTGTAATAGAGAATTCTATGAAGATAATAAGCTAATAGGGGAATACCCTAGACTTAAGCAATCGAATATTTTGCACTTCAAATAATTGCAAAATAGATTTAAGAAACACACATAAAAATATTTTTATACCCTAAGCACTTGAGCATTTGTTTGTAACATATAGAAGGCAACGGGTTAGATCCATATTTCCTTTTGATAATCTGCATAGAATCACATTCTGAGTAGATTTATGCATTTCCGTGCTTCCGTCCGTCCGTCTGTGCATGTATTTGTGTAAACAAATTACAGGTCGCATTTATTGCCCGATCAAGATGAAAATTTGCACAAACCATTTTTTTATTCTAAGGACGAACCCTATTTAAATTGGAGATAATTGGTCAAAATTTAGATACAGCCCCCATATATCTCTGCGCCCGATTTGCCTTTTATTGTGCACCAATGTGTAATATTAGTCCAAATAAGATGGAATTTAGCACATTCGACTAAATTGAGCTTAGAACAAGTATGCCAAATTCGGTGGAAATCGATTCAGATATAGTCATAGCTATATCGGTACAAAAAACGTGCGTAATTAAAAGTTTGTGGGTTTGTTTGGAGTTCAAAACGATTGAAAAAAAGTTTGAGTTGGTGCATATGCTTCGTGTGAGCGATCCGTTTTTCTTCGTTCGCTGCCTGGAATAGATTTTTGAGTTAATACATAGACAAATGAAAGTATAGACATAGACAAATAAAAATATAAACAACGAAAAGCTAGTTTTGTCTTTTTAGCCAGGTGACTATCATCATGTTTTGCATAGTCAACATTCTGATTTACGTGTGCACCCCACTCGACTTCGAAAACACATTTTATCGTTTTTAAAGGATTTCACTTGATTATTACGGAATTTTTTGATGTCATGACGTACTTTTCACTTACGTACTTTGTGTCTATGGTACCTACAAGAGTCTACTAGTTTTCAGTGTTGCCACCAAAGAAATTGCACACTGCACACGGAGGGTGACAATATAACACATTTGGGAAAAAATTAAACATGTATCAAAAATTTTTTGATAAAAGTTACTTTTTAACAAAAGTAACTATATAGCCCAAAATAAACGTAAATTAATTTTATATCAAATTTCAGTTAAACCAGTAATGAAAGGCCAAAGTCAGGCTGTGCCGATATAGCTATGGCTATATCTGAATCGATTTCCACCGAATTTGACATACTCGTTCTAAGCTCAATTTAGTCGAATGTGTTAAATTCCATCCTATTTGGGCTAATATTACACATTGGTGCACAATAAAAGGCAAATCGGGCAAAGGTATATATGGGACCTGTATCTAAATTTAGACCAATTATCTCCAATTTCAATAGGGTTCGTTCTTGGAGTAAAAAAATGGTTTGTGCAAAATTTCATCTTGATCGGGCAATTAATGCGACCTGTACTTTGTTTACACAAATACATGCACAGACGGACGGACGGAAGCACGGAAATGCATAAATCTACTCAGAATGTGATTCTATGCAGATCATCAAAAGGAAATATGGGTCTAACCCGCTTCCTATATGTTACAAACTAATGCTCAAAGACATTGTACCTTGATCACCGCTTAGAGTTTAAAAAATATTTTTATGTGTGTTTCTTAATTCTGTTTTGCAATTATTTTAAGTGCTAAATATTCGATTGCTTAAGTATGGGGTATTCCCCTATTAGCTTATTATCTTCATATTATTCTCTTTTACGAAACTGACAGCTTTGCAAAATCTGCAACCAATATCATGAATTCATCTTGCAGAAGAGAATGGTCACTTTGCCTTTTTAGCCTGTTGATGTTACGAATCTGGTGAAAAACAAGCACATTAAATGTCGAACATTCTCCAGTAAATGGGAATCATGTTTGCGCCTTGTCTTTGCCAAAAATCATAAGCTAAATATTCTTTCTGCGGCAGCATTTGGGAATGGAGAATTGTAAAAAAGTGATAAAAAAAGTAAAACAATCAATTACACATGAATTGGACATGCCACTAATTACACACGGGCCACACATGCAACAAAAAATTGCACACGATATGTGTAATTGCACGAAATAATTGATAAAGCCTGGAGATAATGATTGTCAGACGGCTCTTACATGATTTTTGGTGATGTTGTCGTTTGGTTCGATCTTTAAGAAAATAACGGTTTCGCATCGGATCAAACAATTAGTTGTATAACTTCACTCGTAAACAGATATGAGCGTTTGTTGTGAGCAACATGAGTTGATAGAACACGTGAATTGAAGTGAGCAATTACAGTTTTTATTTGTTTTCTTTCAATCAAGATTATTGGAAATGTACTAAAATTGTGATAGTGTAACCGAAAGTGTTGAGAGTGGAACCTACACACTATCTGGTTAACAAAAAGCTCATCTTGATGTATATTGTAAAATCGAAAAAAAAAAATCAAATCGTGCTTCTTCCCATTTTTTTTTTAAATGTGAGAACGCATATAACAAGCTTTTTACTGGCTTAAGTCACTGGCATGGCACAATTACAGAAGGTAGAAAAAAAAACATATACACAGTTTGTTTGTATGCGTATTTTGTTTTGAATGAAAAAGAAAACAATTTGAAATAATTAATTGTATTAATAATTAAATTCGATCTTTATTCTACCATTAATTAGATAAGTCATTGTATTTTAGAAAGTTTATGCGTACTTTTATGTATGTATTAATCATTTGTAATAACTTTGAATTAAATTCGCTCCAGATTCTACCATTTGGTTTATTTAAAAATGTATTTTGGTATTTTTCACAGTTGTTAATAAATTGTGTAATCGTTAGTTTTGTGTTGAAGATTTTTAGTTTTAATATTTTTTATTATTTGAGTTCTTACATTTTCAGCCTTTGCTGGAATTTACGCACCGGGTCTTTGACCAAAGGATATTTTCTTATCCGATTGTCTCCCTTATTATTGATGTTGCTTTGATCAGCACAGCTTTCTGCATTTTGGTTAGGATCTTTCTATGTAAGTTTAACTTTTCTATTGATTTTGTAGTTTCCATTGGTCTAGTAGTAACTAAAGAGATTATTACTATTGATAGAATTTCTATTTTCTGCAGTCTTAATGAGTTTTTCAGTTTTTCTTAATGAGGTTGGTATTTAGATTTCTTTGTGTTGATTGTTTATACCATGTTGTTGTCTAGTGGAACTGCGAAATCTATTTTTGTCGGTTTCTAGTACAGGTATGTAGTGTGTTCATTGATCTTTAATTATTTGATTATATTTATGTAGATTATTTTTCCAATATTGTTGTGCCTTGTTGTGTAATGATTGTGCGTTAGTGTAGTGTAACTGTTGAGTAGATGTGCTATTGTATCTGAGGATCCCCCACATCTTCTACATTGGTCGTTTGGGATAGTGTTGTCGTGCATGATATATTTCCTGTAATTCCTAGTTTGTATTACCCCGTTTTGTAGTGCCATTATGAAGCCTTCTGTTTCGGCATATATATTACTGTACTTGAGCCTTTTTGTTGTATTTTCGGAATGAACGTATGTTTGCTAAATATGGTTGGGATATTTCCCGTGTTTTGGCTTTGATTTCCATTTTTGTAGTAATGATTGAATACTGTCGGTAGGTCTTTCGGTGTCGTTTATTAAGTTTAATGGTATAAGATTGTCGTCGGATCTTATTATTGCATTGTAAAGTGCGGATGTTGTTGTTTTCGTCGTGAACTAGTTCGTTAATGAATTTATTTGTTTATCTTGTAAGTTTTGGATATTAAGAAGTCCTTTTCCACCCATCTTCCTTGGAATATATAATCTTTCCAAGCAAGATTTAGGGTGGTGTTGTTTATACCTGGTCAATGTTTTTCTAACAGTCCTATCTAGGTCGGTTAGGTCTGTGGTGGTCCATGATATTATTCCGAAGGTGTATGTTAAGAGAGGTATTGAGTAGGTGTTTATTGCCTTTATGAGGTGCTTTCCATTGAGCGCGGTTTTACATATCTTTTAGAGTCGATTCGAGAATTCTTGTTTGATTTTTACTGGACGGTATGGTCGATAGTTATATTTTGTCGAATACCCAGATATATATAGTGCTCCTCTTTTAGAATCGGATTTATTTGTTCTCCAGTCGATGTGCTAAAGGTTTCTCCTGCATTGTATCTACCTTTGTTTATTTTTTTCGTTTTACATTTGCCAATTCCAAATGTCATTTTGATGTCTTTGGAGAAGATTTCCACGATTTTTAGCAACTGGTTCAGGTTGGGTTTTGTTTCAGCGTATAATTTAAGATCATCCATGTAAAAGCAGTGTGATATTTTTAAGTTTTCAGATGTTCTAAGTTTATAGCAATATAGTCTTTGTTTAAGGAGTGTAGAGTGCTACGCAGAAGAGCAGTGCGCTTAGAAAATCGCCCTGGTATATCCTCTTGCCATCATGATTGGGTTTAATGTAAAATTGGCATTTCGAACATGGAGAGTGGTCTTCCAGTTTTGCATAAGTTGTTTTATGTATTTTATTATTACTGGATTAATATTATATATGGTTAATACTTCAATTATCCAGGAGTGTGGCACAGAGTCGAAGGCATTTTGGTAATCTATAAAGGCGGCATACATGTTTTTATGATTTCTTATAGCTTGCTTCGTTACAGTACTGTCTAGGACCAACTTGTAGTCCTTGCATCCCTTAGTTCCTTGTCGGCATTCTTTTTGCTCTTCTGCAATTATGTACTGAGATACCCAATATTCCAATATTTCTTGGCTTATACATGCCGTGTATGCCGTATTAAGACATGTTATTGGTCTATATTGGGCTGGAGATGATAGGTTTTCAGTTTTATGTTTGAGATATGTTATCCCGGAGCCGATGTCGGGATGTTCTAGCATATTGTTAAATATTTTAATAATTTGCGGATGTAGAGAAGTAAGATACTTATAGTAGAAATTGTCCGGTCCGGATTGTTTCCCATTGTGTTGTTTTTTAATTACTTTTTAGAATATGGGTTCTGTAGTTGTGTAGTGACTCATGTTGAGGTTTCTTGAGGTGCTTTCGATGATAGTATTTATCCATGCAGGATGGGGGTTGTGGTCAACTTCTTAGCTCCAGATTGCTTTCCAGAAGTGATCTATTTCCACTATAATAATTTCCACGGGGGTTTTAGGGAGGTTTGTTGTTTCAACGTTGGATTGTTGGTTTTAGTTCTTCTTATTGGTGAGTTATAGGGTATTGACATGCTGGAGTTTTGTGTTTTGTTAGATAAAGTCCACTTAGGTGTTTTTAATTGAGTTCATCTGATAATTCATCTGGTAGGATGTGGTGGTTTACTATTGATGTTATTTGCTTTCGTTTTGTCGAGGGTATATATGGTCTGTTTTCGGGGCTGATTCCAGAGAACTTAATTTTCATCTCGTTGAAAAGTTTCTATTGTTTTTATTATTATATCTGTGTGTGGATATGTGTTTGATGCTTGAGGTGATCTGTGCGGTATCACTTAGTGTTGTATTTTCTGAAATGGTATTAATCGTATCTGGATGGGTTTGTGTTACTTAAGTACGATACTACTTGAAGGTATTTGTGGCATAGAATCCTGCTGTGATTCTCGCTCTACAGTTTGTCGTATTTCTTCTTGTACGGTTATTGGGACTAAATTATTTCTCATTATAGCAGCTCGTCTGTCTGCTATGTTTTGTTGTGTGAGATGGGATAGTTCAGGGTACTCGGAAAGGAAGAAAGTATACATTTGCTGCCTGTAACCAGTTGAGTTTTCTGGCTTATTATTATTATTATTATTATTATTATTATTTGAGTTCATACATTCTCAGCGTTTGCTGGAATTTACGCACCGGGTCTGTGACCAAAGGTTGCGCTCTGTTGGGATGTAAAGCATCCATTATATTTTCTTATCCGATTGTCTCCCTTATTATTGATGTTGCCTTTATCAGCACAGCTTTCTGCATTTCGGTTAGGATCTTGCTATGTAAGTTTAACTTTTCTATAGATTTTGTAGTTTCCAGTGGTATAGTACCTAAAGAGCTTATTACTATTGGTAGAATTTCTATTTTCTGAAGTGTTAATGAGTTTTTCAGGTACTGTGATAATGGTTGGTATTTAGATTTCTTTGTGTTGATGGTTTCTATTATATTGTTGTCTAGTGGGACTGCGAAGTCTATTATTTTTGCTGTGTGTGCTGTCTTGTCTATGATTATCATATCTGGTCTATTTGGTATGGTTATATCTGGTGGATTATTCACCAGTATTGATCTATCCCAGTATATGGTATAGTTGTCGGTTTCTAGTATGGGCTTCGGGTGGTATTTGTAGTAGTATGTAGTGCGTTCATTGATCTTTAATGATTTGATTATATTTATGTAGATTATTTTTCCAATATTGTTGTGCCTTGTTGTGTAGTGATTGTGCGTTAGTGTAGTGCAACTGTTGAGTAGATGTGCTATTGTTTCTGAGGCTGCCCCACATCTTCTACATTGGTCGTTTGGGATAGTGTTGTCGTGCATGATATATTTCCTGTAGTTCCTCGTTTGTATTACCCCGTCTTGTATTGCCATTATGAAGCCTTCCGTTTCGGCATATATATTACTGTACTTGAGCCAATTTGCTGTATTTTCGGAATCAACGTATGTTTTGTAGATATGGTTGGGATATTTCCCGTGTTGTGGTTTTGATTTCCATTTTTGTAATAATGATTGAATACTGTCGGTAGGTCTTTCTGTGTAGTTTTTTAGGTTTAATGGTGTAAGGTTGTCGTCGGATCTTGCTATTGCGTTGTAAAGTGCCGATGTTGTTGCTTTCGTCGTGAAATAGTTCGTTAATGAATTTATTTGTTTATCATGTAAGTTTTGGATATTAAGAAGTCCTCTTCCACCCATCTTCCTTGGAATATATAATCTTTCCAAGCAAGATTTAGGGTGGTGTTGTTTATATCTGGTCAATGTTTTTCTAACAGTCCTATCTAGGTCAGTTAGGTCTGTGGGGGTCCATGATATTATTCCGAAGGTGTATGTTAAGAGAGGTATTGAGTAGGTGTTTATTGCCTTTATGAGGTTCTTTCCATTGAGCGCGGTTTTACATATCTTTTGAAGTCGATTTGAGAGTTCTTGTTTTATTTTTACTTTATGGGTTGTATGGTCGATAGTAATGTTTTGTCGGATACCCAGATATTTGTAGTGCTCCTCTTTTAGAAGTGGATTTATTTGTTGTCCAGTCGATGTGCTAAATGTTTCTCCTGTATTGTATTTACCTTTGGTTATGTTTTGCGTTTTACATTTGTCAATTCCAAATGCCATTTTGATGTCTTTGGAGAAGATTTCCACAATTTTTAGCAATTGGTTCAGGTTGGGTTTTGTTCCAGCGTATAATTTAATATCATCCATGTAAAAGCAGTGTGATATTCTGAAGTTTTCAGTTGTTTTAAGTCTATAGCCGTATAGGCTTTGTTTGAGGAGTGTAGAGAGAGGGTTGAGTGCTATGCAGAAGAGCAGTGGGCTTAGAGAGTCGCCCTGGTATATCCCCCTTGCGATCCTGATTGGGTTTGATGTTAGATTGTCGGATCCATTTCGAACATGGAGAGTGGTCTTCCAGTTTTGCATAAGTTGTTTTATGCATTTTATTATTACTGGGTTGATATTATATATGGTTAATACTTCAATTATCCAGGAGTGTGGCACGGAGTCGAAGGCCTTTTGGTAATCTATAAAGGCAGCATACATGTTCTTACGATTTTTTATAGCTTGCTTCGTTACAATACTGTCTATTATAAGTTGGTCCTTGCATCCCTTAGTTCCTTGACGGCACCCTTTTTGCTCTTCTGCAATTATGTCCTGAGATACGCAATATTCGGATATTTCTTGGCTTATACATGCCGTGAAAATTTTGTATGCCGTATTAAGACATGTTATTGGTCTGTATTGGGCCGGAGAAGATGGGTTTTCAGTTTTAGGTTTGAGGTATGTTATCCCGGAGCTCATGTCGGCAGGTATATTTTCGGGATGTTCTAGCATATTGTTAAATATTTTAATAATTTGCGGATGTAGAGGAGTAAGATACTTGTAGTAGAAATTGTGTATTTTGTCCGGTCCGGGTTGTTTCCAATTGTGCAGTTTTTTAATTACTTTTTTGAATATGGGTTCTGTAATTGTGTAGTGACTCATGTTGAGGTTTGTTGAGGTGCTTTCGATGATAGTATTTATCCATGCAGGATGAGGATTGTGGTTGACTTCTTGGCTCCAGATTGCTTTCCAGAAGTGCTCTATTTCCACTATATTAATATTGTTTTGGGTGGATGAAATCGGTATTGAATTTGTGGCTAGACTGTTATAAAATCTTTTTTGGTTATTTTGGAACTGTTTGTTTTGTTTTGACCTTTGATAGCTTTTCATGTATGATCGTAGTCTTGTTGTGTATTTTAGTAGTCTTTGTTTTATAGTGTCGCGGATTTGTTCTATAGAGCTGTTCCTTGGTTCAAATTGAGTGTGGATTATGTATTTTCTTTTTATATGGTTTAATTTATTTTTACACCTTTTCCCTGTTTTCCCGCTTATGTGGCTTGTGATTACGCCTAAGTCCCGTCTATATTGGTCTATCTTTCCCTGTAATCTAAATTGCCACCGGGGTTTTAGGTGGGTTTGTTGTTTCGACGTTGGATTGTTTATTTTAGTTCTTCTTGTTGGTGTATTATAGGGTTTTGACATGCTGGGTTTTTGTGTTTTGTTAGTTAAAGTAGCTATGGTGTTGGCACTACAGTATATAAGTGCACTTAGGTGGTTATAGTTGAGTTCATCTGATAATTCATGTGGTAGGATGTGGTTGTTTACTATTGATGTTATTGCTTTTAGTTTTTTCGAGGGGATTGGTTTTGCTATATATGGTCTGTTTTCGGGGCTGATTCCAGAGAACTTAATTTTCATTTCGTTGAAGGTTTCTATTGTTTTTATTATTATATCAGTGTGTGGATCTGTGTTTGATGCTTGGGGTGATCTGTGTGGGGTATCACTTAGTATTGTGTTTTCTGGAATGGTATTAATCGTATCTGGATAGGTTGGTGTTACATTAGGTACGATACTACTTGGGGGTATTTGTGACGTAGAATCATGTTGTGATTCTCGTTCTACAGTTTGTCGTATTTCTTCTTGTACGGTTACTGGAATTAAATTATTTCTTATTATAGCAGCTCGTCTGTCTGCTATGTTTTGTGGGGTGAGATGGGATAGTTCAGGGTACTCGGAAAGAAAGAGAGTATACATTTGCTGCCTGTAACCAGTTTGGTTTTCCGCGCGTTTGGCTTTAAAGTACGCCTTTAGGACTGACATATTCATGTCTTGCGTCCACTTTATTCTGCGTCGCGGCAGCCCTGTCGTAGCGGTCGTCTGTTCTCGAATAACAGAGGAAGCGCGTGTAACAGGTGGACTTATGGTTGTGTTGGTCCGTTGTTCAGATGTGGAAGTTAGTTGGTTTGTTGTGGTAATGTTATTATTATTATTTTGTGACTCCATATTTGTTTTTTGTGGGTTTGGGTATTTTTGTTGACGTCTGCCTACCCAAAAGACGTGTGGTGTACAGCCGCCCCTGACCTGGGAAACAGACGCTGACCTGAAAGCCGCTCGATTCGAGACAGACGCTCTCGGGATTCACTTGGGGTCCGCGGGGTCGTTAGGCCCGTCATCCTTTTTGGAGGATGCCCCTGCGTTTTTATTATTATTATTATTATTATTATTATTATTATTATTATTATTATTATTATTATTATTATTATTATTATTATTATTATTATTATTATTATTATTATTATTATTATTATTATTATTATTATTATTATTATTATTATTATTATTATTATTATTATTATATTATTATTATTATTATTATTATTATTATTATTATATTATTATTATTATTATTATTATTATTATTATTATTATTATTATTATTATTATTATTATTATTATTATATTATTATTATTATTATTATTATTATTATTATTATTATTATTATTATTATTATTATTATTATTATTATTATTATTATTATTATTATTATTATTATTATTATTATTATTATTATTATTATTATTATTATTATTATTATTATTATTATTATTATTATTATTATTATTATTATTATTATTATTATTATTATTATTATTATTATTATTATTATTATTATTATTATTATTATTATTATTATTATTATTATTATTATTATTATTATATTATTATTATTATTATTATTATTATTATTATTATTATTATTATTATTATTATTATTATTATTATTATTATTATTATTATTATTATTATTATTATTATTATTATTATTATTATTATTATTATTATTATTATTATTATTATTATTATTATTATTATTATTATTATTATTATTATTATTATTATTATTATTATTATTATTATTATTATTATTATTATTATTATTATTATTATTATTATTATTATTATTATTGTTATTATTATTATTATTAAAGTTAACACGGCCACTCTCCCTGCTGCGCGTGTACTTTTGGTTGCGCGTGTATTTTGGCTGACCATGCACACGCGCCTCATTGTCATTGACACCACCCCAATTACCATTGCATACCTGCCGACTAAGCAGAGGCCATCGTGGGAACTACGGGCGACTGCTGGCGCGCTGTCGCTTACCTTAGAATAAGTAGAATGTAATTTAGTTAGTCTTCAAATCACATTGAAAAGGAACAGTCAATAAATCGATTGTATTTGGATATTAAATCAAACGAGTGTAATCATTTAAATCCTGCCGCTGTTGGTGCGGCAGGAACATTTTTTTGAGCGAGGTCCTTCCGACCTCGTTAAGTGGCGCCCGAGCAGGGACCCACAGTTATTGTGGGTCTGTGTTCCACAGAGAGAAAAATGAAAGGAAAAAAGGAGAAATAGACAAAAGAAACAGTTATTAAATAACAATGAAAATTGAAATAAATTGAATGCTACACAGTCCGCGTGGAGACAGAAGTGAACAAATTGCATGAAGAATATTTAGTGACTGAAAATTAACAAGAAATATTGAGTCTATAGTGACTTTAAAGTGAATACTATAGTGATAACTCTGAATAAAGAAGATGGAAAATAAGAATGAAGATTATGAAAAAAAAAGGATAATGGCAAAACTGGTGGACTGTCACAATATTGTGAAGTCAAGGTTCGACTCCTTGCCATACCTGAAATAGCACAAGATAAGAGAAAAGGATAATGGCAAAACTGGTGGACTATCACAATATTGTGAAGTCAAGGTTCGACTCCTTGCCATACCTGAAATAATACACTGCTGTGAAGCGTCGAGGTTCGACAAATAATTATAGAAAGATAAAAGCGATCTGCGATCCTGTAGCCCCAAAAGCCAGGCACTCCAGATCAAGAATAAAAATAATTTGAAGAATGAACAAATAAATAATAAAGAATGAATAAGATCAATGAAAGTAATGGAATGAATAAAAATAGGACTATGAACACCGTGCCTACGGTTGACGTACATGTCCTTGTGGAACACAGAGGGCGATCGTGAATCCTCTCGGATTGCCTATGGTGTTTTGTGGTGCCTGATACTCCCTAGTGGTGATGTGGTGTTGTACCCATAAGAACACAGCATCCTTTTCAAGCAATATCCACATATAATTCACAATAAGAATATCCAGGGGTAGTGTGAAGTCAACCCTGCCTTAGTAGGTTGACCGTAACTATTAACACGGACGACTAAAAGGATTACAAGGGTCCTTCTACGATCGATCTCCAAGAAATTAAAAAATATTGGAAAAAGAAAGAAAGAAAAATTAAATAATTTTAAACGATACAACAATTTGAAAATGTACTAATAAAATTTTTATATTTTCAGTAAAACCCACCTTTTGAAGAATTTTGGAAAACTATTTAGAAACCACCTTCTCTGCAAACTTAAGACCTACCTTCTGAAGAATTTTGGAAAACTATATAAAAACCAACTTCCCTGCTGACTTCAAACTCACACTCTGAAGTATTTTAGAAAACTATTTAGTAATAAGAAGTATATTTATCTCGTACCAGATGAGGAACTGTTTGTTAATGTAAGTAAATTCTTTTCCCTCTATTTTTATGTAGATGTAATTGATTGATTATAATTGAGAGATTCAAAAAAAAAAAAGGAAACTTAACATTAGAAATCATTAGAATAAATACTTTTGACGAATTTAAATAATCAAGTAAATTTTAAATGATATTGAAATACTATTGAAAATAAGAAAAAACGAATATAAATTAAATATTACTAAATTTGATGCTCAGTAATTAAAACTATTCTTCGCAAATAGGAAATAGAAATTACTTAAATATTAAGAATAGAGTAGGAAAAAAGGGAAATACATCCAAAGAACTGAACATTGACCATTATTAAGAAAATAAAAATATAACTGAATAATAATTACCATTGGAACTGAAAATCTGAAAAAATACACTCAATATTTTAAAGAATTTGTAAACATGGATTCCTTAACCCAGAAAATTACCGAACTGACCGGAATGGTCAACCTTTTATCACAAATGTCATGTTAAGAATGTTTAGAAATGATGGAATGTTAAGGAATCCATGGTAAGAGGGCTATCAAAATGTTGAGAGGAAGAACAAATTTAACATCTGGACGAGAATGAGAAGTATATACATTGTAATCATTATTTTAGTTTAGCCTTAGTAGCGACAACGCGTGGCGCCCAGATTTATCAATATGATGCACCCCTTATATCTGTGAAGGATGGAACCGGTCGCATTACCAACGGTCACTTCAAGCTTGTCCACATGATAGACCTAGACCGATACAGGGAGCTCGTCAAGGAAATAGCAGCTACAGTCAAATCAACAATGCGAGACCCACAGAGAGCCCAGACAGTTGATTTTCGCCTACATCAGATCAGTAATCGCCTAAGTAGTCTTGGCGGAAAATCTACCAGGGTACTGCGCTCCATTGACTGGATTGGATCAGCTTGGAAATCGGTGGCTGGGTCACCAGACGCAGCCGATTGGAATAGAATTCTCAGTAGCGAGAACGAGATCATCGAGAACAACAACCACCAGTACAAGATTAACGGAAAACTTTTTTCTAAAATGGAGGCGGTACTGCTGAAGGTCAATCGTATTATCGACGAATTTAAAAACCACATCGACCCTGCCAACACGGATCGACTAGAATTGGGTCTACTGGACAAAATCTCCATAATTAGTGAGGAAGTCGGCGAAATCGTTAGAGCCTGTCAACTGGCCAAGAGCAGGATAATTAATACGAATATAGTTGACAGGGAGGAAATCAATAGGATCCTTGCTGAGATGGAGACACTCCCCTACGAGAATGAGATAGAAGCTATCGAACACGGTACTCCCTCGATTTATGTGAACGGGTCTATGCTTCTTTATATTGTGTCTATGCCGAAGTTAGGAAGGAGGGACTATAACCTACTACACACAAGAGCTTCGATCCTCGATGGCAAGAGGAATGACATCGAATATAAAAAGATGCTGGTTAATCAGGATGAGACTTATGGAATAACGGGCAGCTGTTCGTCCACCAACATCTTTACCGTTTGTGAAATGTCCGACTTGGAGGGACTAGAGGACGACGATTGTGTTTCAAAATTATTGACCATTTTGGAGCTTGTGAAGGAAGGCACGATATTCGTCACAAACTACGTGGGAGAATTGCGATCCGATGGCACAACGAGACAGTTGAACGGAACCTACGTGATCCAGTTTTATAACGAGACAATCGAACTTGATGACAAAATATTCTCTAAAGTTCTAGCGAGCCGACTTCAGGTGCTTCCACCGGTCCTATCTAAGGTGATAAGTCAGGGCAACAGGGTCGACATCGATTACCTTCATGAACTAAGCATTACAAACATCAAGCAACTCAAACAACTCACACAAGGGGTTCAAGCCGGCGGAATTCCCAGTTTTTTCATTTTGGTGCTTCTCATAATGGCAATTGGTTACCTTTGGAAAAAGGTCAATGGTAGAGTGACCTTACCAGATGTCGGACCTAGGACACTGGGAACAGATCCTCCCAACATTTGTTAACATCTACGGGACGTAGATTTTTGAGGGGGGAAGAGTTAACACGGCCACTCTCCCTGCAGCGCGTGTAGATTTGCTGACATTGCACACGCGCTGCATTTGTGCAATCGCCCAACTATTCTTTGTCTGCGCGTGTACTTTTGGTTGCGCGTGTACTTTTGGCTGACCATGCACACGCGCCTCATTGTCATTGACACCACCCCAATTACCATTGCATACCTGCCGACTAAGCAGAGGCCATCGTGGGAACTACGGGCGACTGCTGGCGCGCTGTCGCTTACCTTAGAATAAGTAGAATGTAATTTAGTTAGTCTTCAAATCACATTGAAAAGGAACAGTTAATAAATCGATTGTATTTGGATATTAAATCAACCGAGTGTAATCATTTAAATCCTGCCGCTGTTGGTGCGGCAGGAACATTTTTTTGAGCGAGGTCCTTCCGACCTCGTTAAGTTTAATATTATTATTATTATTATTATTATTATTATTATTATTATTATTATTATTATTATTATTATTATTATTATTATTATTATTATTATTATTATTATTATTATTATTATTATTAGTATTATTATTATTATTATTATTATTATTATTATTATTATTATTATTATTATTATTATTATTATTATTATTATTATTATTATTATTATTATTAATGTTATTTATTGTTGACCTGGTAGATTTTAATATTTTTGATGATAGTTTGGCTGAAGGTCAGTAAAACAATTTTATTATCTCCTTTTTTCTCTTTATTATATCCAATATTTCGATTGTCATCGACAATCACCTTCAGGGATCTGTTACATATAACACAAATTAATAAGACAAATTACACAACACACAATTCTTACATTAACTTTGTTTTAGAGGGAAACGTCTGCTCTAATTTTACGTCAAATTCGAACTAAGTCTTTTTCCATCTGTGTTTATGTACTAAATTTCTGTAATTATGTGCACAGTTGTCCGTATCAGTTTTAAAGTTCATTATTTTTTCCGGTGGTACATTTATGATATGTAACATTTCTAATGTGAATCGTCTTTTGTAGTTGTTTTCTTGTGCCATTATATTAATATCCTTACAGTTCGGTCTATGTCCTGTAAATGTCTTTTGTTCTAAAGGTTTGTCTGATTTTTGATCCGATTTATGTCCGGAAACTCTAGTTTTTAATTTTGTTTTTGTCGTGCCAATATATACTTTTATACATATATTGGTTTCGTCGCCGTTGCATGCTATCTTATAGACGACATTGCTCTTGTCCTCCTTTTTGTCTTAATTTTAGTTCTACTGAACATATTGTTGACACTGTAATTGGTTTTTAAAGCCAATTGGTATTTGTCCTTATTATACATGTTCGATCTGCAAAATCTCTCCGAAAATCCAGGTATATACGTCAAAGATTTGTATGATATTTCCTTTTCTTCTCTAATTTTAACATTTGTATTCTCCTTTGCACGTTTTATTAAACCGTCGATTGTTTTTTGTGGGAAATCATTTTTGGTTAATATATTTCTTATTTTTAATTCATTATTTTGGTGGAATTGCTGGTCACTTATATTGAAAATTCTATGTATAAAGTTTGTCGCTGTATTTATCTTCACTCGTCGGGGATGTTTTGAAAAAAAGTTTATCAATCGTCCAGATGCTGTTGGATTTTGGTACCAATCTAACTTGAGGTTGTTGTCGTGTCTTATGATTATTGAGTCTAGATATGGTAGCTTACCATCTTCCTCTAATTCATGAGTAAACTGGATGTTTTTGTCGAATGTATTTAGTATCTTTAGTGTGTTTTTGACTTCCGTTTTCTTTATTATGCAAAATATATCATCTACGTACTTCGATAATAATCTCGGTTTCGTTTTCATCTTTTCTACGGAAACGTCCAATAATACCTCCATTACCACATCAGCTATGATCGGTGACGCTGGGGAACCCATTGGAAGTCCTTTTCTTTGTTCGTACACTTTGTCTTGATATACGAAGTATCTGGAGTCTTTTATACAAAGGGCCAATATTTCTATAAATAACTCTTTTGGAATTTTTGTATAGTCCTTGCTTATATTCCATTTTTCAGCGATTGTCTTTAGTGCTAAGTTTATTGGGATGCTGGGGAACAATGACACTACGACAAATGATATTAAGGTTTCGTCTTTTTCTATTTTAACATTGTTAATTTTAGATTTAAAATTCATTGCGTCCTTAATGTTGTATTTCGAGTCCTTCGTCAAATGTTTTAAAATATCTACTATGTATTTGGACAGTCCGTAGGTAGGTGAATTTATGGATGAGCATATCGGTCGTAGAGGCACTCCTTCCTTGTGAATCTTTGGTAATCCGTAAATTCGTGGCGCGATTGACGTATTTGTCATTAATTTGTTCTTTTCGTTAAAATCTACAATATTCATTTTATATAGTACATCCACAAATTTGTTGTTTTTATTTTGTAGTACAGTCGTTGGATCTCTTTTTAGTCGTCGATATGTACACATATCCCGAATAATGTCATTCATTTTTATTTCGTAGTCCTTTTTATACATTGCAACTGTCTTACCTCCTTTATCTGCATTTAATATTAATACGTCCTTATTATTTTTCAAAAATGTTCTAGTTTGTCCCACTGTGTCAATTATAAGTTTATCTCTTATACGTTTCCGTAGAAAAGATGACGACGAAACCGAGATTATTATCGAAGTACGTAGATGATATATTTTGCATAATAAAGAAAACGAAAATCGAAAACACACTAAAGATACTAAATACATTCGACAAAAACATCCAGTTTACTCATGAATTAGAGGAAGATGATAAGCTACCATATCTGGACTCAATAATCATAAGACACGACAACAACCTCAAGTTAGATTGGTACCAAAAACCAACAGCATCTGGACGATTGATAAACTTTTTTTCAAAACATCCCCGACGAGTGAAGATAAATACAGCGACAAACTTTATACATAGAATTTTCAATATAAGTGACCAGCAATTCCACCAAAATAATGAATTAAAAATAAGAAATATATTAACCAAAAATGATTTCCCACAAAAAACAATCAACGGTTTAATAAAACGTGCAAAGGAGAATACAAATGTTAAAATTAGAGAAGAAAAGGAAATATCATACAAATCTTTGACGTATATACCTGCATTTTCGGAGAGATTTTGCAGATCGAACGTGTATAATAAGGACAAATACCAATTAGCTTTAAAAACCAATTACAGTGTCAACAATATGTTCAGTAGAACTAAAATTAAGACAAAAAAGGAGGACAAGAGCAATGTCGTCTATAAGATAGCATGCAACGGCGACGAAACCAATATATGCATAAAAGTATATATTGGCACGACAAAAACAAAATTAAAAACTAGACTTTCCGGACATAAATCGGATCAAAAATCATACACACCTTTAGAACAAAAGACAGCTCTAGCAGCATATTGCACATTTACAGGACATAGACCGAACTTTAAGGATATTAATATAATGGCACAAGAAAACAACTACAAAAGACGATTCACATTAGAAATGTTACATATTATAAATGTACCACCGGAAAAAAGAATGAACTTTAAAACTGATACGGACCACTGTGCACATATTTACAGAAATTTAGTACATAAACACAGATGGAAAAAGACTTAGTTCGAATTTGACGTAAAATTAGAGCAGACGTTTTCCTCTAAAACAAAGTTAATGTAAGAATTGTGTGTTGTGTAATTTGTCTTATTAATTTGTGTTATTTGTAACAGATCCCTGAAGATGATTGTCGATGACAATAGATACATTGGATATAATAAAGAGAAAAAAGGAGATAACTAAATAAAATTGTTTTACTGACCTTCAGCCGAACTATCATCAAAAATATTTTTATTATTATTATTATTCTAGTGCTATAAGCTCAAAGGTACTAGGTGGGTCAGTAGGTGGCGGATAATTGAAGGACCTCCAGATATGTAGGTTAGCTGCGTATATGTTATAAAAAGACATCAACGTCCAACAAAGCTTCTTACGACATTGCGAACGTCCAACATTCGTCCGACACAGGGGGTGCTCTATTGATAGAGCAAAAGGAGAGTGATGCCTCCGTGGACCCCCCAATCAGAAAAATCCCCTTGATGATGACATGGCTTTCATAACGGTAAACGGCATGGATACACTACGAAAAAATCGCCACGGGTTGGCAGTTGCGACAATCTGTTACTTCAGTAAGTGGGAGGGGTATCCCACAGAAATGGCTTGCAGGTCAATGTCGCTGCTGTCCTCTGTCCCATCAAAACCCTGGCAAGGACTCAGAGCGCTTCTTACCTTCGTCGTCATTGATTTGACCTTGTAGGTTTAGTTGATATGATATTCTGATTAATGTCCGACCCGGCTCTGAACACAAGTACTCATAAGGTCTTGGGTCAACTTTCGCGAGGACCTCACTGCTCGCAAAGGTACCCTCGGTGTCACTTGAAGGATAACTGCAATACGAGGAAGGATAACGGCTCTGAGTTGGAACCCATGAGAAACGATGACAACAATTGAAACCCCCAAAAACACTGTAGAAGGAGAACTCGCCTTTAAGATGAGGTCAAGAACAAGAGAGCACTCGCCGAGGAAGAAGCTCTTTTGAAATGTCACAATGTACTACTTAAGATGAGAGAGACCACCAATAAACAGCGAAAAATTAGTAAAGACGTTCAAAACGACGTCTTCCAGTTTTGCATACGGTCTTTTATGTATTTTATTCTTACTGGATTGATATTATATATGGTGAATACTTCAATTATCCAGGAGTGTGGCACAGAGTCGAAGGCCTTTTGGAAATCTATAAAGGCGGCATACATTTTTTTACGATTTCTTATAGCTTGCTTCGTTACAGTACTGTCTATTATAAGTTGGTCCTTGCATCCCTTAGTTCCTTGTCGGCATCCTTTTTGCTCTTCTGCAATTATGTACTGAGATACCCAATATTCCAATATTTCTTGGCTTATACATGTCGTGAAAATTGTGTATGCCATATTAAGACATGTTATTAGTCTATATTGGGCTGGAGATGATAGGTTTTCAGTTTTAGGTTTGAGATATGTTATTCCGGAGCTCATGTCCGGATGTTCTACCATATTTTCGGGAGGTTCTAGCATATTGTTAAATATTTTAATAATTTGCGGATGTAGAAATTGTGTATTTTGTCCGGTACGGATTATTTCCAATTGTGTTGTTTTTTAATTACTTATTTGAATATGGGTTCTGTAATTGTGTAGTGACTCATGTTGAGGTTTGTTGAGGTGCTTTCGATGATAGTATTTATCCATGTAGGATGGGGATTGTGGTCAACTTCTTAGCTCCATATTGCTTTCTAGAAGTGCTCTATTTCCACTATATTAATATGGTTTTGGATGGATGAAATCGGTATTGAATTTGCAGCTAGGCTATTATAAAATCTTTTTTGGTTATTTTGGAACTGTTTTGTTTTTGAAATTTGATAGCTTGATACGATCATACATTAAGAACGTAGTCTTGATGTGTATTTTAGTAGTTTTTGTTTTATAGTGTCTCGGATTCGTTCTATAGAGTTGTTCCTTGGTTCGAATTGAGTGTGGATTATATATTTTCTTTTTCCCGTCTATATTGATCTATCTTTCCTGTAATCTGAATTTCCACCGGGGTTATATGGACGTTTGTTGTTTTAACGTTGGATTGTTAGTTTTAATTCTTCCTATTGTTGTGTTATAGGGTATTGACATGCTGGAGTTTTGTGTTTTGTTAGTTAAAGTCCACTTAGGTGGTTATAATTGAGTTCATCTGATAATTCATGTGGTAGGATGTGGTGTTTTACTATTGATGTTATTTGCTTTAGTTTTTTCGAGGGAATTGGTTTTGGTATATATGGTCTGTTTTCGGGGCTGACACCAGAGAACTTAATTTTCATCTCGTTCAAGATTTCTATTGTTTTTATGATTATATCAGTGTGCGGATCTGTGTTTGATGCTTGAGGTGATCTGTGTGGGGTATCACTTAGTGTTGTATTTTTAGAAATGGTATTAATTGTATCTGGATGGGTTTGTGTTGCATTAGGTACGATACTACTAGGAGGTATTTCTGACATAGAATCATGCTGTGATTCTCGTTCTACAGTTTGTCGTATTTCTTCTTGTACGGTTATTGGGATTAAATTATTTCTTATTATAGCAGCTCGCCTGTCTGCTATGTTTTGTTGTGTGAGATGGGATAGTTCAGGGTACTCGGAAAGGAAGAAAGTATACATTTGCTGCCTGTAACCAATTGGGTTTTCTGGCTTATTATTATTATTATTATTATTATTATTATTATTATTATTATTATTATTATTATTATTATTATTATTATTATTATTATTATTATTATTATTATTATTATTATTATTATTATTATTATTATTATTATTATTATTATTATTATTATTATTATTATTATTATTATTATTATTATTATTATTATTATTATTATTATTATTATTATTATTATTATTATTATTATTATATTATTATTATTATTATTATTATTATTATTATTATTATTATTATTATTATTATTATTATATTATTATTATTATTATTATTATTATTATATTATTATTATTATTATTATTATTATTATTATTATTATTATATTATTATTATTATTATTATTATTATTATTATTATTATTATTATTATTATTATTATTATTATATTATTATTATTATTATTATTATTATTATTATTATTATTATTATTATTATTATTATTATTATTATTATATTATTATTATTATTATTATTATTATTATTATTATTATTATTATTATTATTATTATTATTATTATTATTATTATTATTATTATTATATTATTATTATTATTATTATTATTATTATTATTATTATTATTATTATTATTATATTATTATTATATTATTATTATTATTATTATTATTATTATTATTATTATTATTATTATTATTATTATTATTATTATTATTATTATTATTATTATTATTATTATATTATTATTATTATTATTATTATTATTATTATTATTATTATTATTATTATATTATTATTATTATTATTATTATATTATTATTATTATTATTATTATTATTATTATTATTATTATTATTATTATTATTATTATTATTATATTATTATTATTATTATTATTATTATTATTATTATTATTATTATTATTATTATTATTATTATTATTATTATTATTATTATGCTGTGATTCTCGTTCTACAGTTTGTCGTATTTCTTCTTGTACGGTTATTGGGATGAAATTATTTCTTATTATAGCAGCTCGCCTGTCTGCTATGTTTTCTTGTGTGAGATGGGATAGTTCAGGGTACTCGGAAAGGAAGAAAGTATACATTTGCTGCTTGTAACCAGTTGAGTTTTCTGGCTTATTATTATATTATTATATTATTATTATATTATATTATTATTATTATTATTATTATTATTATTATCATTATTATTATTATTATCATTATTATTATTGTTATTATTATTATTATTATTATTATTATTATTATTATTATTATTATTATTATTATTATTATTATTATTATTATTATCATTATTATTTTTATTATTATTATTATTATTATTATTATTATTATTATTATTATTCAGCTCAAAGCTACTAGTGGGTCAGTAGGTGACGGATAATTGAACGACCTCCAGATATGTAGGTTAGCTGCGAATAAAAAAAGCAGTCCCAGACCATTGAGCGGTGAAAGCCGAGGATATGTTATAAAAAGACATCAATGTGCGACAAAGCTTCTTACGACATTGTGAACGGAAGCCGACATTCATTAAGCGTCCAACCACAGGGGGTGCTCTATTGATAGAGCAAAAGGAGAATGATGCGCCCGTGGACCCCCCAATCAGAAAAATTCCCTTGAAGACGATATGGCTTTCATAACGGTAAACGGCATGGATACACTACGAACAAATCGCCACACCGAATTTGCTTGCAGGTCAATGTCGCTGCTGTCCTCCGTCCCAACAAAAGCCTGGCAAGGACTCAGAGAACGCTCCTTACCTTCGTCGTCATTGATTTGACCTTGTAGGTTCAGTTGATATGATATTCTGATTAATGTCCGACCCGGCTCTGAACACAAGTATTCATAAGGTCTTGCGTCAACCTTCGCGTGGACCTCACTGCTCGCAAAGGTACCTTCGGGGTCACTCTGTGTTGGGACCCATAAGAGACGGTGACAACAATTGAAACCAATAAAAACACTGTAGAAGAAGAACTCGCCTTTAAGTTGAGGTCAAGAACAAGAGAGCACTCGCCGAGGAAGAAGCTCTTTTGAAATGTCACAATATACTGCGTAAGATGAGAGAGACCATCAATAAACAGCGAAACATTAGTAAAGACGTTCAAAACGGTGTGACCGGACTACAGACGAAATTGGAAGTCAGCAGAAAAGGAAATGGGAGCAGGTAAACTCCCTAACTTGGAGCTCGAGTTGGACCTACTTACTCCGAAATCAAATACCCACAAAAATAAGCGTAGTGCGCCAAGACCCGCAGAAAAAATATAACAAAAAACCTATAGAATCTCCTGTAGACGTAGAGGTTGATCGACATTCAACAGAAAAAGAGCCCGAGTGGAAAACTGTAAACAGAAACAGGAAGCCGAACATGAAAAGACCGAAAGTCTAACCAGATGCGGTTGTTATAAAACCTCGAGAGGAATTTCGCGAGTCTATCAAAGGATCACTAAAGGAGGAAGCCGTAGTGAACAGTGTGAAGTCCAAGGCAACTATCGAAATTCAAGATCTCGAAGCCCTAATAACTGAAGATGAGGTAGTTGATTCCATAATTAAAACTGTAAATGCAGCAAAAGAAGAGGTAAACATTCGACTAACGGCTGCCAATGTAAGAGAGCAGAAGCGGACTTTATTGTCTTTGTCCGCAGCTAAAGCAAATAAACTTCTGGAGAAGCGCAGAATATTAGTAGGATGGACATACTGCAGGGTAAAGTACAAGGAAGAAGTGAAGCGATGCTACAGGTGTTTCGAAGCAGGACACATGCAGAGGGAATGCAAGGGACCAGACCGCAAAAGTATGGAAATTTGTATAAAATGTGATGAAAAAGGACATAAACTGAAAGAGTGTGTGAACACAGCGAATTTCTGCATCTGCTAGCAGTATAACAAGAACCAAGCGAGCCACATGCCAGAGAGTTATAGCTGCAATCCAAACCAGCACAGAACACCGCGGGAAAGTCGCGCATTCTCTACTGACCCAAATTGTCTACGTAAAAAAAAACAGGAAGATGAATCAAAAACGGGATCAATATGGCTCACGAGCAATAAACAAAGCATTAACCAGAGCGGATGCGGAAATGGGTTTCCTGGATAGCACTTGATAATCTGACTATCGTCAGTTGTTATCTTCCCGTAGTGATCATATAGATTCCTTTCAAAAAAATTAGGGCTACTCAACAAAATAGAAAATTGGAAAGTTATGGAAAATTTCACTGGCAGCGATCATCAGTATATACCATTCAGTCTGCAAGCAAATGAGATAATGCAGACAAATAGTTGTAGCGTTTAAACCCGCAAATGGAACGTTAATAAACTTAATAAAGACAAATTGCTTGCGGAAAGAGATAGACTAGCCGCAGAAGATGCAATCCACACTGTCAATCGCGTAATGAATATAATAGTAAAGAGCTGTCCGAAGGCCATGCCAAAGTTAAAAACACAATAAATGCGGAAAAAGGTGTACTGGTGGAACACCTCAATCGACGAATTCAGACGAAAATGGTTAAAGACCAAAAGAAAATACACACGGGCGAGACGAAGAGGGGAGGCGCAAATGGACCATGCTGCATATAAAGATGCAAAAAAACAGTTGCAGACGCCCATCAACATAGTTGTAACATTTGTAAAAGTCGTCATCACACTTTGTTGCATAGAACTTCTCCAGCTTCGTCATCTTCCCCATTGAACACATCCCCGCCAAATAATGTCAATTCTCCGCAGATAGATGGAAATATCGCTTCCACGTCTTCTGGCGCTAATCCTAGAATAAATAGTCAAGTCTTCCATGCATCCCAAATTTGAAACGTCTTATTAGGCACAGCAATGGTAAATATTATGCACTTAGGAGTTTCATATCCAGCTCGTGCTCTCATCGACCCAGGTTCAGAGGCTTCTTTCATCACAGAAAGTCTACAAAAGCGCCTTAAGCTGCCCACCCGGTCTATCTCTGCCACAGTTTCTGGTGTCAATGGTTCAACTTACGAAAAATTGTTCAATTCGCATCAGTTCTCGTTTTGATTCGTCCTAAATTGTTGAAACTAGCGCGTTCGTTCTTCCAAAAATTTCTGGCAATCTCCCATCTTTCCCCCACAGTTCAAACATCACTTCTCGTTTGCCTACTCTTCGCTTTGCTGATGCTCAACTCTTTAATTCTAGACCTGTCGATTTGTTGTTGGGGGCATATTTGTATCCGAAGATTTTGAGGGAAGGGATGCAAATTAACATTTTAAGTTCTTTGTTAGCTCAAAACACGATGTTCGGCTGGATTCTGACTGGTCCCATGCCTTCTTCCTCAGTCCAGGTCCTTACGACTGTGTTGGATTTAGCTGAGGAAGAATCGTATCACAAAAGTTTATGAATGTGTCTTCGTCTGCTTTGCAACCAAAGCAGTTTACTTAGAAAACACTTCGATCTTGTCTTCTGCTACATTTCTGGCTTGCTTTATGGGTTCTTGGTCGTCGCCGTCGTCCTACTTTGTCGGTGCACCTCTTGAAATTTAAAAATATTGTTCGTCGACCAGTTAAGAAATTATTGTTTATCGATCCTGAATAACTAGGCACTTTCTTTCATTGTATTAAAAATCATATAGTTTTTATAGAAATGGATTCATCTTCAGATAATTTCGCGGTACTCGTTTTGTCGTTTAAAAAGTCGAAAGTGCAATCTTATCTCTTGAAATCAAAAAAAAAAAAAAAAAAAATACTCAGCTCAACCTTAGTTTAAGCCGGGAATTTAGTCTAACCCTTGTTGACTCGCACATAGCGGCCAATGTATAAGTTCGATATTTTGGTCACGCCAAGGTATATGTTCGATACATTTTCCCCCTTCCCCAACATTCCAATTAATTACATTAATTGGCCTCTCACTCGAGATCAATGGGAAAATGTTCTCTGCCTCTCATTTAGGAGTCACATTCGCCTAGTTCGGATTGTGGGGGAGAGCTTACGCTCTCTTCTTCACTTTCTCCTAAAAATCATATTCGCTCAGTTCGGATGCAGAGAGGCACTTTCCAATGCTGCGGTCGTCGGTGCTGGTCACGACCTTGTTCCGCTATTGTGCTTATCTGCAACTACACTTGTTCTATCGCTCTCGTTGTGATCACACGCATAAGGTAAAGTCTCGTTTCGAAGAAACGCTCACACTTTACAAATAAACCACTTGGAAAATATATATAAACTACATAATCCTGTGTTTTTTATTTTCTTTCTATCACGCCAATATTATTATTATTATTATCATTATTATTATTATAGTCATTATTATTATTGTTATTATTATCCTAGGGCTATAAGCTCAAAGCTACTAGTGGGTCAGTAGATGACGGATAATTGAACGACCTCCAGATATGTAGGTTAGCTGCGAATAAAAAAAGCAGTCCCAGACCATTGAGCGGTGAAAGCCGAGGATATGTTATAAAAAGACATCAACGTGCGACAAAGCTTCTTACGACATTGTGAACGGAAGCCGACATTCATTAAGCGTCCAACCACAGGGGGTGCTCAATTGATAGAGCAAAAGGAGAATGACGCAACATTCTCCCCCCAATCTGAAAAATCCCCTTGAGGACGACATGGCTTTCATAACGGTAAACGGCATGGATACACTACGAACAAACCGCCACGGGTTGGCAGTTGCGACAATCTGTTACTTCAGTAAGTGGGAGGGATATCCAACCGAAATGGCTTGCAGGTCAATGTCGCTGCTGTCCTCCGTCTCATCAAAACCCTGGCAAGGACTCAGAGAACGCTCCTTACCTTCGTCATCAGTGATTTGACCTTGTAGGTTCAATTGATATGATATTCTGATTAATGTCCGACACGGCTCTGAACACAAGTACTCATAAGGTCTTGCGTCAACCTTCGCGAGGACCTCACTGCTGCAATATGAGGAAGGATAACGGCTCCGAGTTGGGACCCATGAGAAACGATGACAACAATTGAAACCCCCAAAAACACTGTAGTTCAGTTCAAGAACAGGAGAGCACTCGCCGAGGAAGAAGCTCTTTCGAAATGTCACAATGTACTACGTAAGTAAAGTAAGTTTATGTATTTTATTATTACTGAATTAATATTATATATGGTTAATACTTCAATTATCCAGGAGTGTGGCACAGAGTCGAAGGCCTTTAGGAAATCTATAAAGGCGGCATACATGTTTTTACGATTTTTTATAGCTTGCTTCGTTACAGTACTGTCTATTATAAGTTGGTCCTTGCATCCCTTAGTTCCTTGTCGGCATCCTTTTTGCTCTTCTGCAATTATGTACTGAGATACGCAATATTCCGATATTTCTTGGCTTATACATGCCGTGAAAATTGTGTATGCCGTATTAAGACATGTTATTGGTCTACATTGGGCTGGAGATGATAGGTTTTCAGTTTTAGGTTTGAGATATGTTATTCCGGAGCTCATGTCCGGATGTTCTACGATATTTTTGGGATGTTCTAGCATATTGTTAAATATTTTAATAATATGCGGATATAGAGGAATAGGATACTTATAGTAGAAATTGTGTATTTTGTCCGGTACGAATTGTTTCCAATTGTTTTGTTTTTTAATTACTTATTTGAATATGGGTTCTGTAATTGTGTAGTGACTCATGTTGAGGTTTGTCAAGGTGCTTTCGATGACAGTATTTATCCATGCAGGATAGGGATTGTGGTCAACTTCTTAGTTCCAGATTGCTTTCCAGAAGTGATCTATTTCTACTATATTAATATGGATTTGGATAGATGAAATCGGTATTGGCTATTATACAATCTTTTTTGGTTATTTTGGAACTGTTTTGTTTTGACATTTGATAGCTTTTCATGTATGATCGTAGTCTTGTTGTGTATTTTATATTTATTGTTTCACGGATTTGTTCTATAGAGTTGTTCCTTGGTTCGAATTGAGTTTAGATTATGTATTTTCTTTTTATATGCTTTAATTTATTTTTACACCTTTTCAGTGTTTTCCCGTCTATATTGGTCTATCTTTCCCTGGAATCTGAATTTCCACCGGGGTCTTAGGGACGTTTGTTGTTTCAACGATAGATTGTTAGTTTTAGTTCTTCTTATTGGTGTTTTATAGGGGTTTGACATGCTGGAGTTTTGTGTTTTGTTAGTTAAAGTCCACTTAGGTGGTTATAATTGAGTTCATCTGATAATTCATGTGGTATGATGTGGTGGTTTACTATTGATGTTATTGCCTTTAGTTTTTTCCATATCCATATATGTTTTTATTATATCAGTGTGTGGATCTGTGTTTGATGTTTGTGGTTCTGTGTGGGGTATCGCTTAGTGTTGTATTTTCTGAAATGGTATTAATTGTATCTGGATGGGTTTGTGTTATATTAGGTACGATACTACTTGGAGGTATTTGTGACTTAGAATCATGCTGTGATTCTCGTTCAACCGTTTGTCGTATTTCTTCTTGTACGGTTATTGGGATTACATTTTTTCTTATTATAGCAGCACTCGCCGAGGAAAAAGCTCTTTCGATATGTCACAATGTACTACGTAAGGTGAGAGAGAACATCAATAAACAGCGAAACATTAGTAAAGACGTTCAAAACGGAGTGACCGGACTACAGACGAAATTGGAAGTCAGCAGAAAAGGAAATGGGATCAAGTAAACTCCGTAAAGTGGAGCTCGAGGTGGACCTACTTACTCCGAAATCAAATACCCACAAAAATAAGCGTAGTGCGCCAAGTCCTGGCGAAACTAATCCGCAGAAAAACATAACAAAAGCCCTATAGAAACTCCTGTAGACGCAGAAAAAGAGCCCGAGTGGAAAACTGTAAACAGAAACAGGAAGCCGAACATGAAAAGACCGAAAGTCCAACCAGATGCGGTTGTTATAAAACCTCGAGACGGCCACAGCTATGCCGATGTCTTAATACAGCTGCGGGAGAAGGTGAATCCCGAAAAGACAGACGTCGCAGGTCAATCAGTGCGGAAGAAAAAAAAGGGTCTCTACTTCTTATAATGGGAAAAGGGAGAAATAAAAAGGAATTTCGCGAGACTATCAAAGGATCACTAAAGGAGGAAGCCGTAGTGAACAGTGTGAAGTCCAAGGCAACTATCGAAATTCAAGATCTCGCCGCCCTAATAACTGAAGATGAGTTAGTTGATTCCATAATTAAAACTGTGAATGCAGCAAAAGAAGAGGTAAACATTCGACTAACGGCTGTCAATGTAAGATAGCAGAAGCGGACTTTATTGTCTTTGTCCGCAGCTAAAGCAAATAAACTTCTGGAGAAGCGCAGAATATTAGTAGGATGGACATACTGCAGGGTAAAGTACAAGGAAGAAGTGAAGCGATGCTACAGGTGTTTCGAAGCAGGACACATGCAGCGGGAATGCAAGGGACCAGACCGCAAAAGTATGGAAATTTGTATAAAATGTGATGAAAAAGGACATAAACTGAAAGAGTGTGTGAACACAGCGAATTTCTGCATCTGCTAGCAGTATAACAAGAACCAAGCGAGCCACATGCCAGAGAGTTATAGCTGCAATCCAAACCAGCACAGAACACCGCGGGAAAGTCGCGCATTCTCTACTGACCCAAATTGTCTATGTAAAAAAAACAGGAAGATGAATCAAAAATGGGATCAATATGGCTCACGAGCAATAAACAAAGCATTAACCAGAGCGGATGCGGAAATGGGTTTCCTGGATAGCACTTGATAATCTGACTATCGTCAGTTGTTATCTTACCCCTAGTGATCATATAGATTCCTTTCAAAAAAATTAGGGCTACTCAACAAAATAGAAGATTGGAAAGTTAAGGAAACTTTCACTGGCAGCGATTATCAGTATATACCATTCAGTCTGCAAGCAAATGAGATAATGCAGACAAATAGTTGTAGCGTTTAAAACCGCAAATGGAACGTTAATAAACTTAATAAAGACAAATTGCTTGCGGAAATAGATAGACTAGCCGCAGAAGATCAACCTGAAGAAGATGTGGAACACCTCAATCGACGAATTCAGACGAAAATGGTTAAAGACCAAAAGAAAGTACACACGGGCGAGACGAAGAGGGGAGGCGCAAATGGACCATGCTGCATATAAAGATGCAAAAAAACAGTTGCAGACGCCCATCAACTGAAGCAAGAAAGCATAATGGGGAGAATTAAGGGCATACATTAACCAGAACCCATGGGGACTTGGCTACAAGATCGTGATGCAAAAATTAGGTTCGAAAAATACTGTCGATCTAATGGACGAAGCTGTTATGGACAATATTGTTTGCACTCTATTTCCAAAACATAATATCATAGCAGATGCAATTGAACGTGGATCTCGCACAGACATACCATTGTTTACCATAAGCGAGCTTCAAGCAGCAGCAGGCAGTCTCAAGATAAACAAAGCCCCCGGTCCCGATGGTATACCTACTGAAGTTATAAAGGAAATATCAAAAAGTCGTCCTGACATGCTTCTCAGAATGTATAATAAATGCCTAAAAGAGGGTACTTTCCCAGAGCCATGGAAAATACAGAAATTAGTCTTACTAAGCAAAGGAAAAGGAGACCGCACAGATTGATCAGCATACAGACCACTTTGTATGTTGGATACAGCTGGAAAGTTACTGGAAAGGTTAATTAAACCAAGACTTAACGAATCCATACATGCATCAGGCGGGCTGTCTAGCAGGCAACACGGGTTCGCCCGGTTAAGTCAACAATAGGCGCCCTCAGCAATGTAATATACACTGCAGAAAGTACACAAAGTGGAAATCACTACTCTCGTACTGCTGGTAACATAAGATGCGAAGAATGCTTTCAACAGCTTGCGATGGGTTGACGTAATTGAGACTTAATTTTTTAAGATACCTGTATACTTACGTAATATAATAAGAGATTATTTAAGAAATAGAACTTTGGTGTATGATATCAAACATGGTAAAAAAGCCATGCAAGTAACGTTAGGATCCGCTCTCTACTCTCTCTAGGACCCGACCTTTGGAACGCCACATATGACGAAATCCTCAAAATTGAAATGCCACATGACACTTATCTCGTGGGCTCAGCAGATGATATCGCTGCAGTAATAAAAGCCAAGAGTACAGAGGAAGCACAAAGCCGATTATGTCAAACAATGATACGTACGAAAAATTGGTTAGAGAAACACGGTCTTCAACTAGCACTTCAAAAACTGAAGTCCTACTCATTACCAGACGAGTTGCGTATAGGAGATATGGTTATTTCGACAAGGCCGTCCGTCAATTTTTTAGGAATAAGGCTGGACTCCAAGCTGACCTATTTGAAGCAGATAAAGCAAGGGCGATTAAATTGCTTTATGTGCAAAGAACAGAAGCGTTACGGATAACCTCAGCTTGCCCTGCTAGTTAGATCCCCGCGAAGAAACTTTCGAAAAATGGCAAGCAAGATGGCAAAACGGAACTTATGGTAAATGTACTCGTAAACTAATGCCAGACGTACAGAACTTGTACAACAGAAAATACGAAAGTGCCCATACGTAGTAACTCAGATGCTATCAGGGCATGGGCACTTTCGAAAGTACTTATACAAGGTGTGCAAATGCAGTTCTCCATTCTGTATATATGAGGAAGAAGTGACGGACGAAGTGGAACACACTTTCTTCCAGGGTAATCGCTGGTCGGAACTACGTAACAGCCTAGAATCGGAAATTGGCCAGGTTTCGATAAGAAACATAACAATAAATGGGGTCCACCTCGAAGTAATGCGAAAGTAGTTCCGAGGTGGAGCATAACCTTCGGGTTGAAAGGAGACGATATGGCTTTCATAACGGTAAACGGCATGGATACACTACGAACAAATCGCCACACCGAATTTGCTTGCAGGTCAATGTCGCTGCTGTCCTCCGTCCCAACAAAAGCCTGGCAAGGACTCAGAGAACGCTCCTTACCTTCGTCGTCATTGATTTGACCTTGTAGGTTCAGTTGATATGATATTCTGATTAATGTCCGACCCGGCTCTGAACACAAGTATTCATAAGGTCTTGCGTCAACCTTCGCGTGGACCTCACTGCTCGCAAAGGTACCTTCGGGGTCACTCTGTGTTGGGACCCATAAGAGACGGTGACAACAATTGAAACCAATAAAAACACTGTAGAAGAAGAACTCGCCTTTAAGTTGAGGTCAAGAACAAGAGAGCACTCGCCGAGGAAGAAGCTCTTTTGAAATGTCACAATATACTGCGTAAGATGAGAGAGACCATCAATAAACAGCGAAACATTAGTAAAGACGTTCAAAACGGTGTGACCGGACTACAGACGAAATTGGAAGTCAGCAGAAAAGGAAATGGGAGCAGGTAAACTCCCTAACTTGGAGCTCGAGTTGGACCTACTTACTCCGAAATCAAATACCCACAAAAATAAGCGTAGTGCGCCAAGACCCGCAGAAAAAATATAACAAAAAACCTATAGAATCTCCTGTAGACGTAGAGGTTGATCGACATTCAACAGAAAAAGAGCCCGAGTGGAAAACTGTAAACAGAAACAGGAAGCCGAACATGAAAAGACCGAAAGTCTAACCAGATGCGGTTGTTATAAAACCTCGAGAGGAATTTCGCGAGTCTATCAAAGGATCACTAAAGGAGGAAGCCGTAGTGAACAGTGTGAAGTCCAAGGCAACTATCGAAATTCAAGATCTCGAAGCCCTAATAACTGAAGATGAGGTAGTTGATTCCATAATTAAAACTGTAAATGCAGCAAAAGAAGAGGTAAACATTCGACTAACGGCTGCCAATGTAAGAGAGCAGAAGCGGACTTTATTGTCTTTGTCCGCAGCTAAAGCAAATAAACTTCTGGAGAAGCGCAGAATATTAGTAGGATGGACATACTGCAGGGTAAAGTACAAGGAAGAAGTGAAGCGATGCTACAGGTGTTTCGAAGCAGGACACATGCAGAGGGAATGCAAGGGACCAGACCGCAAAAGTATGGAAATTTGTATAAAATGTGATGAAAAAGGACATAAACTGAAAGAGTGTGTGAACACAGCGAATTTCTGCATCTGCTAGCAGTATAACAAGAACCAAGCGAGCCACATGCCAGAGAGTTATAGCTGCAATCCAAACCAGCACAGAACACCGCGGGAAAGTCGCGCATTCTCTACTGACCCAAATTGTCTACGTAAAAAAAAACAGGAAGATGAATCAAAAACGGGATCAATATGGCTCACGAGCAATAAACAAAGCATTAACCAGAGCGGATGCGGAAATGGGTTTCCTGGATAGCACTTGATAATCTGACTATCGTCAGTTGTTATCTTCCCGTAGTGATCATATAGATTCCTTTCAAAAAAATTAGGGCTACTCAACAAAATAGAAAATTGGAAAGTTATGGAAACTTTCACTGGCAGCGATCATCAGTATATACCATTCAGTCTGCAAGCAAATGAGATAATGCAGACAAATAGTTGTAGCGTTTAAACCCGCAAATGGAACGTTAATAAACTTAATAAAGACAAATTGCTTGCGGAAAGAGATAGACTAGCCGCAGAAGATGCAATCCACACTGTCAATCGCGTAATGAATATAATAGTAAAGAGCTGTCCGAAGGCCATGCCAAAGTTAAAAACACAATAAATGCGGAAAAAGGTGTACTGGTGGAACACCTCAATCGACGAATTCAGACGAAAATGCTTAAAGACCAAAAGAAAATACACACGGGCGAGACGAAGAGGGGA
Organism: Musca domestica; assembly: GCF_030504385.1. NCBI lineage: Eukaryota > Metazoa > Arthropoda > Insecta > Diptera > Muscidae > Musca > Musca domestica. The sequence continues at coordinate 241,154 of NW_026712258.1, forward strand.
GGCGCAAATGGACCATGCTGCATATAAAGATGCAAAAAAACAGTTGCAGACGCCCATCAACATAGTTGTAACATTTGTAAAAGTCGTCATCACACTTTGTTGCATAGAACTTCTCCAGCTTCGTCATCTTCCCCATTGAACACATCCCCGCCAAATAATGTCAATTCTCCGCAGATAGATGGAAATATCGCTTCCACGTCTTCTGGCGCTAATCCTAGAATAAATAGTCAAGTCTTCCATGCATCCCAAATTTGAAACGTCTTATTAGGCACAGCAATGGTAAACATTATGCACTTAGGAGTTTCATATCCAGCTCGTGCTCTCATCGACCCAGGTTCAGAGGCTTCTTTCATCACAGAAAGTCTACAAAAGCGCCTTAAGCTGCCCACCCGGTCTATCTCTGCCACAGTTTCTGGTGTCAATGGTTCAACTTACGAAAAATTGTTCAATTCGCATCAGTTCTCGTTTTGATTCGTCCTAAATTGTTGAAACTAGCGCGTTCGTTCTTCCAAAAATTTCTGGCAATCTCCCATCTTTCCCCCACAGTTCAAACATCACTTCTCGTTTGCCTACTCTTCGCTTTGCTGATGCTCAACTCTTTAATTCTAGACCTGTCGATTTGTTGTTGGGGGCATATTTGTATCCGAATATTTTGAGGGAAGGGATGCAAATTAACATTTTAAGTTCTTTGTTAGCTCAAAACACGATGTTCGGCTGGATTCTGACTGGTCCCATGCCTTCTTCCTCAGTCCAGGTCCTTACGACTGTGTTGGATTTAGCTGAGGAAGAATCGTATCACAAAAGTTTATGAATGTGTCTTCGTCTGCTTTGCAACCAAAGCAGTTTACTTAGAAAACACTTCGATCTTGTCTTCTGCTACATTTCTGGCTTGCTTTATGGGTTCTTGGTCGTCGCCGTCGTCCTACTTTGTCGGTGCACCTCTTGAAATTTAAAAATATTGTTCGTCGACCAGTTAAGAAATTATTGTTTATCGATCCTGAATAACTAGGCACTTTCTTTCATTGTATTAAAAATCATATAGTTTTTATAGAAATGGATTCATCTTCAGATAATTTCGCGGTACTCGTTTTGTCGTTTAAAAAGTCGAAAGTGCAATCTTATCTCTTGAAATCAAAAAAAAAAAAAAAAATAAAATACTCAGCTCAACCTTAGTTTAAGCCGGGAATTTAGTCTAACCCTTGTTGACTCGCACATAGCGGCCAATGTATAAGTTCGATATTTTGGTTACGCCAAGGTATATGTTCGATACATTTTCCCCCTTCCCCAACATTCCAATTAATTACATTAATTGGCCTCTCACTCGAGATCAATGGGAAAATGTTCTCTGCCTCTCATTTAAGAGTCACATTCGCCTAGTTCGGATTGTGGGGGAGAGCTTACGCTCTCTTCTTCACTTTCTCCTAAAAATCATATTCGCTCAGTTCGGATGCAGAGAGGCACTTTCCAATGCTGCGGTCGTCGGTGCTGGTCACGACCTTGTTCCGCTATTGTGCTTATCTGCAACTACACTTGTTCTATCGCTCTCGTTGTGATCACACGCATAAGGTAAAGTCTCGTTTCGAAGAAACGCTCACACTTTACAAATAAACCACTTGGAAAATATATATAAACTACATAATCCTGTGTTTTTTATTTTCTTTCTATCACGCCAACATTATTATTATTATTATCATTATTATTATTATAGTCATTATTATTATTGTTATTATTATCCTAGGGCTATAAGCTCAAAGCTACTAGTGGGTCAGTAGATGACGGATAATTGAACGACCTCCAGATATGTAGGTTAGCTGCGAATAAAAAAGCAGTCCCAGACCATTGAGCGGTGAAAGCCGAGGATATGTTATAAAAAGACATCAACGTGCGACAAAGCTTCTTACGACATTGTGAACGGAAGCCGACATTCATTAAGCGTCCAACCACAGGGGGTGCTCAATTGATAGAGCAAAAGGAGAATGACGCAACATTCTCCCCCCAATCTGAAAAATCCCCTTGAGGACGACATGGCTTTCATAACGGTAAACGGCATGGATACACTACGAACAAACCGCCACGGGTTGGCAGTTGCGACAATCTGTTACTTCAGTAAGTGGGAGGGATATCCAACCGAAATGGCTTGCAGGTCAATGTCGCTGCTGTCCTCCGTCTCATCAAAACCCTGGCAAGGACTCAGAGAACGCTCCTTACCTTCGTCATCAGTGATTTGACCTTGTAGGTTCAATTGATATGATATTCTGATTAATGTCCGACACGGCTCTGAACACAAGTACTCATAAGGTCTTGCGTCAACCTTCGCGAGGACCTCACTGCTGCAATATGAGGAAGGATAACGGCTCCGAGTTGGGACCCATGAGAAACGATGACAACAATTGAAACCCCCAAAAACACTGTAGTTCAGTTCAAGAACAGGAGAGCACTCGCCGAGGAAGAAGCTCTTTCGAAATGTCACAATGTACTACGTAAGTAAAGTAAGTTTATGTATTTTATTATTACTGAATTAATATTATATATGGTTAATACTTCAATTATCCAGGAGTGTGGCACAGAGTCGAAGGCCTTTAGGAAATCTATAAAGGCGGCATACATGTTTTTACGATTTTTTATAGCTTGCTTCGTTACAGTACTGTCTATTATAAGTTGGTCCTTGCATCCCTTAGTTCCTTGTCGGCATCCTTTTTGCTCTTCTGCAATTATGTACTGAGATACGCAATATTCCGATATTTCTTGGCTTATACATGCCGTGAAAATTGTGTATGCCGTATTAAGACATGTTATTGGTCTACATTGGGCTGGAGATGATAGGTTTTCAGTTTTAGGTTTGAGATATGTTATTCCGGAGCTCATGTCCGGATGTTCTACGATATTTTTGGGATGTTCTAGCATATTGTTAAATATTTTAATAATATGCGGATATAGAGGAATAGGATACTTATAGTAGAAATTGTGTATTTTGTCCGGTACGAATTGTTTCCAATTGTTTTGTTTTTTAATTACTTATTTGAATATGGGTTCTGTAATTGTGTAGTGACTCATGTTGAGGTTTGTCAAGGTGCTTTCGATGACAGTATTTATCCATGCAGGATAGGGATTGTGGTCAACTTCTTAGTTCCAGATTGCTTTCCAGAAGTGATCTATTTCTACTATATTAATATGGATTTGGATAGATGAAATCGGTATTGGCTATTATACAATCTTTTTTGGTTATTTTGGAACTGTTTTGTTTTGACATTTGATAGCTTTTCATGTATGATCGTAGTCTTGTTGTGTATTTTATATTTATTGTTTCACGGATTTGTTCTATAGAGTTGTTCCTTGGTTCGAATTGAGTTTAGATTATGTATTTTCTTTTTATATGCTTTAATTTATTTTTACACCTTTTCAGTGTTTTCCCGCTTATGTGGCTTGTGATTACCTAAGTCCCGTCTATATTGGTCTATCTTTCCCTGGAATCTGAATTTCCACCGGGGTCTTAGGGACGTTTGTTGTTTCAACGATAGATTGTTAGTTTTAGTTCTTCTTATTGGTGTTTTATAGGGGTTTGACATGCTGGAGTTTTGTGTTTTGTTAGTTAAAGTCCACTTAGGTGGTTATAATTGAGTTCATCTGATAATTCATGTGGTAGGATGTGGTGGTTTACTATTGATGTTATTGCCTTTAGTTTTTTCCATATCCATATATGTTTTTATTATATCAGTGTGTGGATCTGTCTTTGATGCTTGTGGTTCTGTGTGGGGTATCGCTTAGTGTTGTATTTTCTGAAATGGTATTAATTGTATCTGGATGGGTTTGTGTTATATTAGGTACGATACTACTTGGAGGTATTTGTGACTTAGAATCATGCTGTGATTCTCGTTCAACCGTTTGTCGTATTTCTTCTTGTACGGTTATTGGGATTACATTTTTTCTTATTATAGCAGCACTCGCCGAGGAAAAAGCTCTTTCGATATGTCACAATGTACTACGTAAGGTGAGAGAGAACATCAATAAACAGCGAAACATTAGTAAAGACGTTCAAAACGGAGTGACCGGACTACAGACGAAATTGGAAGTCAGCAGAAAAGGAAATGGGATCAAGTAAACTCCGTAAAGTGGAGCTCGAGGTGGACCTACTTACTCCGAAATCAAATACCCACAAAAATAAGCGTAGTGCGCCAAGTCCTGGCGAAACTAATCCGCAGAAAAACATAACAAAAGCCCTATAGAAACTCCTGTAGACGCAGAAAAAGAGCCCGAGTGGAAAACTGTAAACAGAAACAGGAAGCCGAACATGAAAAGACCGAAAGTCCAACCAGATGCGGTTGTTATAAAACCTCGAGACGGCCACAGCTATGCCGATGTCTTAATACAGCTGCGGGAGAAGGTGAATCCCGAAAAGACAGACGTCGCAGGTCAATCAGTGCGGAAGAAAAAAAAGGGTCTCTACTTCTTATAATGGGAAAAGGGAGAAATAAAAAGGAATTTCGCGAGACTATCAAAGGATCACTAAAGGAGGAAGCCGTAGTGAACAGTGTGAAGTCCAAGGCAACTATCGAAATTCAAGATCTCGCCGCCCTAATAACTGAAGATGAGTTAGTTGATTCCATAATTAAAACTGTGAATGCAGCAAAAGAAGAGGTAAACATTCGACTAACGGCTGTCAATGTAAGATAGCAGAAGCGGACTTTATTGTCTTTGTCCGCAGCTAAAGCAAATAAACTTCTGGAGAAGCGCAGAATATTAGTAGGATGGACATACTGCAGGGTAAAGTACAAGGAAGAAGTGAAGCGATGCTACAGGTGTTTCGAAGCAGGACACATGCAGCGGGAATGCAAGGGACCAGACCGCAAAAGTATGGAAATTTGTATAAAATGTGATGAAAAAGGACATAAACTGAAAGAGTGTGTGAACACAGCGAATTTCTGCATCTGCTAGCAGTATAACAAGAACCAAGCGAGCCACATGCCAGAGAGTTATAGCTGCAATCCAAACCAGCACAGAACACCGCGGGAAAGTCGCGCATTCTCTACTGACCCAAATTGTCTATGTAAAAAAACAGGAAGATGAATCAAAAATGGGATCAATATGGCTCACGAGCAATAAACAAAGCATTAACCAGAGCGGATGCGGAAATGGGTTTCCTGGATAGCACTTGATAATCTGACTATCGTCAGTTGTTATCTTACCCCTAGTGATCATATAGATTCCTTTCAAAAAAATTAGGGCTACTCAACAAAATAGAAGATTGGAAAGTTAAGGAAACTTTCACTGGCAGCGATTATCAGTATATACCATTCAGTCTGCAAGCAAATGAGATAATGCAGACAAATAGTTGTAGCGTTTAAAACCGCAAATGGAACGTTAATAAACTTAATAAAGACAAATTGCTTGCGGAAATAGATAGACTAGCCGCAGAAGATCAACCTGAAGAAGATGTGGAACACCTCAATCGACGAATTCAGACGAAAATGGTTAAAGACCAAAAGAAAGTACACACGGGCGAGACGAAGAGGGGAGGCGCAAATGGACCATGCTGCATATAAAGATGCAAAAAAACAGTTGCAGTCGCCCATCAACTGAAGCAAGAAAGCATAATGGGGAGAATTAAGGGCATACATTAACCAGAACCCATGGGGACTTGGCTACAAGATCGTGATGCAAAAATTAGGTTCGAAAAATACTGTCGATCTAATGGACGAAGCTGTTATGGACAATATTGTTTGCACTCTATTTCCAAAACATAATATCATAGCAGATGCAATTGAACGTGGATCTCGCACAGACATACCATTGTTTACCATAAGCGAGCTTCAAGCAGCAGCAGGCAGTCTCAAGATAAACAAAGCCCCCGGTCCCGATGGTATACCTACTGAAGTTATAAAGGAAATATCAAAAAGTCGTCCTGACATGCTTCTCAGAATGTATAATAAATGCCTAAAAGAGGGTACTTTCCCAGAGCCATGGAAAATACAGAAATTAGTCTTACTAAGCAAAGGAAAAGGAGACCGCACAGATTGATCAGCATACAGACCACTTTGTATGTTGGATACAGCTGGAAAGTTACTGGAAAGGTTAATTAAACCAAGACTTAACGAATCCATACATGCATCAGGCGGGCTGTCTAGCAGGCAACACGGGTTCGCCCGGTTAAGTCAACAATAGGCGCCCTCAGCAATGTAATATACACTACAGAAAGTACACAAAGTGGAAATCACTACTCTCGTACTGCTGGTAACATAAGATGCGAAGAATGCTTTCAACAGCTTGCGATGGGTTGACGTAATTGAGACTTAATTTTTTAAGATACCTGTATACTTACGTAATATAATAAGAGATTATTTAAGAAATAGAACTTTGGTGTATGATATCAAACATGGTAAAAAAGCCATGCAAGTAACGTTAGGATCCGCTCTCTACTCTCTCTAGGACCCGACCTTTGGAACGCCACATATGACGAAATCCTCAAAATTGAAATGCCACATGACACTTATCTCGTGGGCTCAGCAGATGATATCGCTGCAGTAATAAAAGCCAAGAGTACAGAGGAAGCACAAAGCCGATTATGTCAAACAATGATACGTACGAAAAATTGGTTAGAGAAACACGGTCTTCAACTAGCACTTCAAAAACTGAAGTCCTACTCATTACCAGACGAGTTGCGTATAGGAGATATGGTTATTTCGACAAGGCCGTCCGTCAATTTTTTAGGAATAAGGCTGGACTCCAAGCTGACCTATTTGAAGCAGATAAAGCAAGGGCGATTAAATTGCTTTATGTGCAAAGAACAGAAGCGTTACGGATAACCTCAGCTTGCCCTGCTAGTTAGATCCCCGCGAAGAAACTTTCGAAAAATGGCAAGCAAGATGGCAAAACGGAACTTATGGTAAATGTACTCGTAAACTAATGCCAGACGTACAGAACTTGTACAACAGAAAATACGAAAGTGCCCATACGTAGTAACTCAGATGCTATCAGGGCATGGGCACTTTCGAAAGTACTTATACAAGGTGTGCAAATGCAGTTCTCCATTCTGTATATATGAGGAAGAAGTGACGGACGAAGTGGAACACACTTTCTTCCAGGGTAATCGCTGGTCGGAACTACGTAACAGCCTAGAATCGGAAATTGGCCAGGTTTCGATAAGAAACATAACAATAAATGGGGTCCACCTCGAAGTAATGCGAAAGTAGTTCCGAGGTGGAGCATAACCTTCGGGTTGAAAGGAGTTGGGTTTTTAGCCGGTATAGACCCGAGCCCGGCATACGACGAATGTGACAATGCGTAAAGCATTTTCCAAACCCTACCCGCAAAATAATTATTATTATTGTTATTATCCAAGAGCTCCAAACTCAGAGCTACTACCCGCAAAAAAAAATATTATTATTATTATCCAAGACCTCCAAGCTCCGAGCTACTATGGTGCGTCAGTAGGCGGCGGATAACTGAACGGCCCGGCAGTAGGCATAGAAGCAAGAAATTCAAATCCAGAGCATCGTAGGAACTCCACAAACAAACACAGGAGAACCCCTCACAGAGAATATAGTTTTGATTCATAATTCTCCAAAGCAGGAATATATTCTTAAAATGAGTACAAAGTGTGAAAACGTGCTTAGGAAAATGAAAACAGGTGTGACCGACCGAAGGGCACATCATCACAGACTACGAAGAAGCTGCAAAAAAGCGGAACAGGAAAGAACAGCGTGTAGAGAAGTTGCTAAACAAACTAAAAGTGTGGAAGGTCTTAAAAACCTACACAGCAAGCGATCATCAATACATGTCTTTTTTTGATGGAGAAGCACTTAAATCCGCAGAACAAAAGCAATCGCAGAACTTCTCGAAGATGGAATGTCAGTAAGCTCAACCAAGCTACTCTGCTCTCGCAACTAGACTTGCTTGTTGGGAATGATATCACCACATTAGATGCAAACATTCTGTTAACCGTGTAATGGCGATCATTACAGCCTGTTGTGAGAAAGCAATGCCAAAAGCAAAACACTTCGATCAACGAATCCAGAAGAAATTGCACCAGGAAAAGCCTAGAAGAAAAGGTGCAGCTGTAGCCGAACACTGCGCATATAAATAAGCAAAAGAACAGCTAAAAATAGCATATACAAGAGCAAGAAGGACAAGTGGGAAGAACTGAGGAACGATACACACAAAAACCCCTTGTATACAAAATTGTCATGCAAAATCTCGGAGGACGATGCTCAGTGGAAAAGATGGACGAGGTTGAAATGCAAAGTATTGTAAACACGTTATTCCCACAGCATGATACATGCAATGAAATGGGAATTGAGTACACTGCAGACTCATTACTTTTCTCAATAGAGGAGTAACAAGCAGAAGGTTCACAGTGGGTGCCCTAAATAAAGTGGTGACCACCTTTGAAGCTGCACAAAGCGTTAACCATTATTCAAGACCAATTATCTTGTTAGCAACGTTATGCTAGGAACACAATTGGAGCGAACGACGAATTTTTCGCAGCGTATGTTCGTCGTCAAAAATAAAAAAACATATGTGTATTCGTCGGACGCCGCGAACTCAATTAGCTTTATTTCTATTTCATACGCCGGCGAACGGCGAACAAAACAGTACAAGGTGGCCATACTTGTACGAATTTTGTGTGTTTTAGTAAGTAAAGTTACTTTTTACTTTAAAATTTGTTATGTTCACTTTACTATCTGTTACTCGTATAAAAAAAAACATATTTAATTTGTTTATTTATTTGTGTACTTGCGCCTGATAAGCTTTTACTATAATATACATTATGTTAATTATTTTAATAATTTTAATAAACTTTACAATTCTCTGATTCATTGTAGTCAACAAATGAGCAAAAAGTAAACAACTTCATCAGCTGTTTTATAATTTCGTCGGTGTTGTGTTCCTAGCATTAGATGTTAAAAATGCATTTAATAGTCTGAGATGGGCAGATGTAATAGAAACGCTTGATAAAATTTTCAACACTCCGACGTATCTACTGAACATGATAAGAGACTATCTCCGGATCCGCGGACTTATATACGACACAAAGCATGGTATACGGAAGTTGCAAATCACATGGGAACTGCTCAAGGATCAATACTGGGATCTGACCTCTGGAATGCGACATACGATGAAATCCTAAAAATCGATATGACAGATGATACTTTCCTCGTACAATACGCCGACAACAACAACCACTTTCCTCGTAGGATACGCCGACAACAACAACCACTGAAGAGGCGCAGCGAAAATTGCGACCAACAATGATACGCGCTAAGGCCTGGCTAGACTCTCACGGCCTAGAACTGGCTATGCAAAAAACCGAAGTTCTACTCCTAACAAAGCGGCACATAAACGTAGAAATAGGAATCCCTATAGGAGATTTGATCATACCAACGAAATCGTGCATTAAATACTTAGGTATGCGGTTAGACACAAAGCTGACTTTCTTTAAGCAGATTGAGTACGCAACAACGAAAGCTGCCAAAATAACAGCTCAGCTAAGCAGAGTGGTCGCGAACATAGGCGGTCCTCTCCCTAGTAGAAGAAATATGCTGATGGAAGTTATAAACAGTATCCTTCTGTATGGCTCTGAGGTCTGGGCATCAACGCTATAGACGCGAAATCGGGAAAAAAAAACCTGTTTGCGGTGCAACGAACAGCAGCACTCCGGGTGACATAAGCATACCGTACAGTATCCACCGATGCAATTTTGTTTATAGCCGGAATAGTCCCCATAGATTTGCAGGCTTTTGAGCGAAAGAATGCCTTCAAAGCGAGACAGCAGAACTCAATCCAACCGGGAGTGGAATCTGCAATAAAACTAGAGACAATTGAGTTTTGGCAACGCAGGTGGGCAAATAGCTCAAAAGGCAGATGGACGCACTAACTGATCCCCGACGCACAGATATGGCACAAAATATTTTCGTAAATACCTCCATAAAATGGGGAAATGCGACACACCATATTGCATATATGAGTTATTGATGACGCAGAACACACTTTCTTTCGGTGTGCAATCTTGGCAAATATACAGGAGATATTGGAGTCCGATATTGGCCCATTATCGTGCAAAAATGTCAATGAAAAAATGAAGCATATTGAGACAAACCGGGAAATGGTAAGAGTATTTGTCGAATATGTGTTAAAAGCAAACAGCGGAGCCTGGTCGCAGGCATAAAATTATGAAAAGAGTGAGCTACCCTAAATAAGGGAACCACCTCGAAGTAATGCGAAAGCGGTGCCGAGGTGGAGTACTTCCTGGGGTGGCAGGAAATGGGGTTTTAGCCGGTAGCACTGGAGTCCGGCATTGGACGTTTTGTGACGACATCGCCGAATGCGTTTTCATTTTCCCAACCCGCAAATAAAAAACCATTATTATTATTAATATTATTATTATTATAATTATTATTATTATTATTATTATTATTATTATTATTATTATTATTATTATTATTATTATATTATTATTATTATTATTATTATTATTATTATTATTATTATTATTATTATATTATTATTATTATATTATTATTATTATTATTATTATTATTATTATTATTATTATTATTATTATTATTATTATTATTATTATTATTATTATTATTATTATTATTATTATTATTATTATTATTATTATTATTGCACTTACTTCTCGCATAAATGGACAACCGTTGAGCACAATAAATAAAGTTTTACTGAGGTCGTCCTTTCTTTACCATTTATCAGTGGAAAAAAATAATTTACCAGTTAATTATCTTTGCTACTCGAGATACTTTACTTTTTTTTAATATAAAATGTCGAATTCAGATATTACACCAAAAATATATGTGATCAATGTTCTCTGGAAATTAAATCTAATTTTCTCGTACAATGTTAACTTTGTAATCGGTATTGTCATTTCTCTCCATGTTCTTCCTCTCCCCGCGAGTGTATACAATGCTATGAGTCAAATGAGAAAAACTGAATGGAGATGCCATAGATGTAAAGCAAATCACTTCAAACACGAATTAGAATGACATACAAGAGCAAAGCACAAGCAAACAACTTAGGAGTGAGAAGGAGGAGGGGAATATTAGCAAACAGTTCAAAGAGGCAAATGTTACAACAACATTGCTATGTAGCAAACCTGATAGAGATATCTCAAGATTGGAGGCAGATATGTTAGACATACAAAACTGCATTAAACAACTCACAACAACGATGAGCTCAAAACTTGAACAGCACACAGTAGACATGAACAAAAATATTCTACAATAACATCTCCAATTGCAAACGAAAGATAGAGAGAGAGGAGTGCAGGTGGATAAACTTAGTTAAAAAGTTGAGAGACTGGAGCAACAAGCTATAGAGAAGAACATGGAAATAAATAACATATCCAACACGAATATAGAAGTGAGCGACATACTAAGCAAAATTATAGAGAAAATTGGAGTGGATATTAACAACAATGACATCAACAGTACAATAAAAATACCAAAGAAGAATAAAATGATTGTTGAATTCTCAACTCTCCACAAGAAACAAGAGATCATGAGAAAAATAAAGGGACTTCGTGTGCAAATGAGTGTAGGAGACGGAGAACGTTTGCTCTGGATGGCGAAACCAAAGCCAGAGAATGCGGTTGGAGATACGTTTGGGTGAAAAATGGATGTATTTATGCCCGCAAAATTGAAAAATCACCATTTGTATTAATAAAAAACACATCAGATTTAGAATATATAACAACAACAAATTAAATTTGTATAAAATATATTGAGTTCCTAAAAAGAGATATAATAAAAACTTGCGATTCTAAAACAAATTCAAAGAAAGTTAAATTGAAGTAAAATAAAAACATTAGAAAAATTAAATCTTCAAACATGTTTTATACTGAAGAAGTGATAAATAACTTTAATGAAATTATTATAAATTACCTGAATTACTAATTATCTTTTATATTCCTATACATAAGATCATTGAGAATGCATTTTGTTACGTTCTTAGCGAATACTGCAAAAATAATAAGTAAAGTACACCTTATTATACTCTGCGAAACCAACATTACTGACGGCGAGAATTCGTTTTACGAAATAGAAGGATTCAACCCGGTTTTCTTGAATAGAGAAGGAAAGGGAGTAAGTATAGCTTTGTATGTGAGGAATACTCTACAATTCAAAAACATAGCTGTTCAAATGATTATAATGATTAATAAATTCTACTAAATGTGAGTCTTTTATATCAGTAGAAATAAAAGAGTCAATAATAAGACCAATATTCAAAGGAGGTAATAAATCAGAATACTTCAATATTGCCTGTAGTAGAAAAGGTTTTGGAAGAAATTGTCACCAGTTTCCTGACAAAATATAACATTATAACAAAAAATCAATACGAGTTCCAAAAAAATAAAAACATTAATGAACTCCTGCGTCATTTTACCAATTTTATAAACAATCAACTCGACCAGCAAAATAACTGTCTAGTTTTTTTTTATCGATTTTAGCAAAGCTTTTGATACTTTGTTTCACGAAAAAATAATAAATGTGTTGGAGATAATTGGAATAAGAGGAATATGCTTAAAATGGTTCAAGAATTACTTCAATTGCAGGTCCTTTAGAGTTCAAACTAGAAAACCAAAATAGCCATAAATTGCAGTCTAATTTTGGAGTCCCACAAAGATCCAAGTTAGGTCCAATTCTTTACCTCATCTATACGAATGAAATGACACAAATTTTAAGAAACAGCAATTCTTATGCTGATGCCACGGCCATTATTGTATCACATAAGGATATTCAAAGTGCAATGTCCATTATGCAAGAAGAATTCAACACAATTACAAAATGGTGTCATGATAATGGACTTGTAATCAACCCTATCAAAACCAAAGGAATGCATATTCGTTCAAGAAATGTACCAAAAGAAATTATCAGAATTAAATTTCACAATTATGACTGTCTACATGAAAAATATAGGAAAAGTAATCAAAAAAAAAAAAAAAAAAGAATAGCACAATCCAATTGCAAAGTGTTGAAGAATACAAGTATTTAGGCGTTCATCTTGATCATAACTTCAAATGGAATATACATATTGACAATCTTCAAAAGAAGCTTCGAGATGCCGAATATATAATATATATCATTTTGGAAACTGCGCCCCATACCACGTGTTAAAAGTGGCATAATACTCACTAGTAGAATCTCCACTTAGGCATAGTAACACTGCCTTGGGAAATTCACGTTGTTGTAAAACCCTGCAATACACGCAAGATAGGATAGTCCATTCTGTGAATAAAAATATCCGATACACAGATAACGACATTGGAAATCCAGCACAATCTAACGAAATTAAACAAATTGACAAAAAACACAACATTTACAATATAAACGAGTTGTTTTCAATATCAGTCGCCAGCCAATTTGCAGACGATCCATGTTTAGCAAAGAAAATTGACCACCAACAAAGTACAAGAAGAGGAACTACAGGAGGCTTTTCGTACCGAATACGGTAAATTATCAATACAAGTCACTATTCCCAAAATTCTCAATGATCTACCAATATAAATCATCGGTATAAGAAATAAGTTTGTTAGATGGAAGAAAAAAATATCAAAAAATATTTTAGAAATAACTAAATCTATAACTTATATAAAGAAATTGTTAAATTAAAATATAAGGTTACAGTTTAAGCAAACAAATCACATTCATGTTACTTTGGATATACTTTTAGATATATTTATACAATACAGACAAGCCTATTGAAGGCTTCGTAGGTCAATGTAAATTATATGAAATTCTATCAATAAAGATTGAAATTAAACAAAAAAATTGTTATTATTATTATGATAATTATTACAATTATAATAATAATAATTATTATTATCGTTATTATTATTATTATTATTATTATTATTATTATTATTATTATTATTATTATTATTATTATTATTATTATTATTATTATTATTATTATCATTATTTTTATTATCTCCCAACGACGAAATATATAAATCAATTATAAAAAGTTTTAAGAAATTACAAGAGTATAAAATCGTCATACATTATTAAATATCGGAAACTAAATAGGATATTCATAATATCTTCAATCAAAGTTACAAATAAAAATATATGTGGTCAATGTTCCTCGGAAATAAAAATGTGTTTCATATGTTCGTTGCTACCATTGCAACCGGCCATATCATTTTTCACCATGCTCTTCTCTCTCGGAGAACACTTATATTGGGATGAGCCACACGAGAGAGACCGAGTGGAGATGTCATAAATACAAAGCAATAAAATCTCCTAACTATGCATACTTTTGCTTTTTGGATCCTAATGACAATAAAGAGGAAAACATTATGCACAATCAACAAAGAGAAAATAGCAGCGAAGCTAGCGTTTTAAAAACATAAACTCAACAACGGCAGCTCTCATCAACAATAACGATAACAGAGAATATAGTTTTGATTCATAATTCATTAAAGCATGAATATATTCTTAAAATGAGAACATAAGAGGAGGAACCCCTAGCAAAGTGTGAAAACGTGCTTAGGAAAATGAAAACAGGTGTGACCGACCGAAGGGGAATTGCTAGGCATCATCACAGACTACCAAAGAAGCTGCAAAAAAGAGGAACCGGAAACAACAGCGAGTATTAAAGAAAGGCACTCGCATATACCGATCACGGAATCAAAAGAAAAGAAACGAAGTGCCCCAAGCCCAGTTGAAACCAATCCCGAGAAGAAACAAAAGCAAAAAACAGTAAACACTACTGCGGATGTTGCTACTAAAAAACAACCCGAAGAAAATATTCATACATCTCAAGTGGAGAAGACGTATGAATGGGAAACAGTAGCAAAGAGTCGAAAATCACGACCAAAAAGACCGAAAGAACGGCCAGACGCTGTTGTTATCATCTCTCTAGACGGACACAGTTACGCTGATGTAATTAGAAGTCTCCGTGAAAAGGTTAATCCCGAAAGACTAAAAGACCAAAACTGGATCACTTCTCCTCCTGATGGGAAAAGGAGGAAACAAAGACGCGAGGCTATAATGGGCTCCCTTAAAGATGAATCAACAGTGCAAAGTAGAAAGTCAAAGGCAACAATAGAAATCCTTGACCTTGATTCTCTTTCGACAGAAGAGGAAGTGCTTGGATCAATAAATAAGATGACAAATGTTGAAAACGAGGATATCGATGTTAGACTCACCTCAAATAACCGAGAACAGAAAAGAGCTTTCGTGTCAGTACCTACAGCAAATGCGAATACTCTGCTTGAAAACGGAGGATTTTAGTTGGATGGACATATTGTCATGTCAAATATCGAGACGAGGCGAGGAGATGCTATAAATGCTTTTAGACAGGACACCTGCAACAGGATTGTAAAGGTCCAGATAGAAAAGGAATGGGAGTTTGTTTAAGATGCGGGCAAACAGGCAACAAAATGAAGGAATGTACAAACCCCATAAAATGTTACATATGTTCACAGAGCGAGAACAGGCCAACAAACCACATGTCCGGTTCCAGAAGTTGCAACACCAATTAAACCACATCTCATGGTCTCATCATCCTTCAGTGTAACCTGCACAGATCGAAAGTTGCCCATTTACTACTTCCCAAGATAGTACAAGAAGAAGAGGCTGACATCATTATTATTAGCGAACAGTATGCTAATACAAAAAATGGCAAATGGTTCGAAGGCGAGTCAAAACCGCAGCAATATGGCTTCCAGACAACAGACAGAACATAAAAAAAGATGGATAAGGAAACGGATATACGTGGCTTCTCCTTGATAAGGTGATTATTATAAGCTGTTATCTCACACCTAGTGACGGCACATAAAAGAACGAACAGCATCACTCCGGGTGACATCAGCATACCGTACAGTTTCTACTTTCAAAGCGAGACAGCAGAACTCAATCCTACCGGGAGTGGAATCTGCAATAAAACACAAGCACAAAGCCGATTATGTCAAACAATGATACGTACGAAAAATTGGTTAGAGAAACACGGTCTTCAACTAGCACTTCAAAAACTGAAGTCCTACTCATTACCAGACGAGTTGCGTATAGGAGATATGGTTATTTCGACAAGGCCGTCCGTCAATTTTTTAGGAATAAGGCTGGACTCCAAGCTGACCTATTTGAAGCAGATAAAGCAAGGGCGATTAAATTGCTTTATGTGCAAAGAACAGAAGCGTTACGGATAACCTCAGCTTATCGCACTGTATCTGCTGATGCCGTGCTAGCTAGATCCCCGTGAAGAAACTTTCGAAAAATGGCAAGCAAGATGGCAGAACGGAACTTATGGTAAATGTTCTCGTAAACTAATGCCAGACGTACAGAACTTGTACAACAGAAAATACGAAAGTGCCCATACGTAGTAACTCAGATGCTATCAGGGCATGGGCACTTTCGAAAGTACTTATACAAGGTGTGCAAATGCAGTTCTCCATTCTGTATATATGAGGAAGAAGTGACGGACGAAGTGGAACACACTTTCTTCCAGGGTAATCGCTGGTCGGAACTACGTAACAGCCTAGAATCGGAAATTGGCCAGGTTTCGATAAGAAACATAACAATAAAAATGCTGCAAACTGAAAAAGCATGGAATGCGACAGCAAAGGCAGACCTAGATACTTTCCCCTAAAAATGGAATTTATAACAAGCGCTGCAGGTTCAAAAATAGAGACACTGGTCAAACACACCACAATGGGGGTCCACCTCGAAGTAATGCGAAAGTAGTTCCGAGGTGGAGCATAACCTTCGGGTTGAAAGGAGTTGGGTTTTTAGCCGGTATAGACCCGAGCCCGGCATACGACGAATGTGACAATGCGTAAAGCATTTTCCAAACCCTACCCGCAAAATAATTATTATTATTGTTATTATCCAAGACCTCCAAGCTCCGAGCTACTATGGTGCGTCAGTAGGCGGCGGATAACTGAACGGCCCGGCAGTAGGCATAGAAGCAAGAAATTCAAATCCAGAGCATCGTAGGAACTCCACAAACAAACACAGGAGAACCCCTCACAGAGAATATAGTTTTGATTCATAATTCTCCAAAGCAGGAATATATTCTTAAAATGAGAACAAAGTGTGAAAACGTGCTTAGGAAAATGAAAACAGGTGTGACCGACCGAAGGGCACATCATCACAGACTACGAAGAAGCTGCAAAAAAGCGGAACAGGAAAGAACAGCGTGTAGAGAAGTTGCTAAACAAACTAAAAGTGTGGAAGGTCTTAAAAACCTACACAGCAAGCGATCATCAATACATGTCTTTTTTTGATGGAGAAGCACTTAAATCCGCAGAACAAAAGCAATCGCACAACTTCTCGAAGATGGAATGTCAGTAAGCTCAACCAAGCTACTCTGCTCTCGCAACTAGACTTGCTTGCTGGGAATGATATCACCACATTAGATGCAAACATTCTGTTAACCGTGTAATGGCGATCATTACAGCCTGTTGTGAGAAAGCAATGCCAAAAGCAAAACACTTCGATCAACGAATCCAGAAGAAATTGCACCAGGAAAAGCCTAGAAGAAAAGGTGCAGCTGTAGCCGAACACTGCGCATATAAATAAGCAAAAGAACAGCTAAAAATAGCATATACAAGAGCAAGAAGGACAAGTGGGATGAACTGAGGAACGATACACACAAAAACCCCTTGTATACAAAATTGTCATGCAAAATCTCGGAGGACGATGCTCAGTGGAAAAGATGGACGAGGTTGAAATGCAAAGTATTGTAAACACGTTATTCCCACAGCACGATACATGCAATGAAATGGGAATTGAGTACACTGCAGACTCATTACTTTTCTCAATAGAGGAGTAACAATCAGAAGGTTCACAGTGGGTGCCCTAAATAAAGTGGTGACCACCTTTGAAGCTGCACAAAGCGTTAACCATTATTCAAGACCAATTATCTTGTTAGCAACGTTATGCTAGGAACACAATTGGAGCGAACGACGAATTTTTCGCGGCGTATGTTCGTCGTCAAAAATAAAAAAACATATGTGTATTCGTCGGACGCCGCGAACTCAATTAGCTTTATTTCTATTTCATACGCCGGCGAACGGCGAACAAAACAGTACAAGGTGGCCATACTTGTACGAATTTTATGTGTTTTAGTAAGTAAAGTTACTTTTTACTTTAAAATTTGTTATGTTCACTTTACTATCTGTTACTCGTATAAAAAAAAAACATATTTAATTTGTTTATTTATTTGTGTACTTGCGCCTGATAAGCTTTTACTATAATATACATTATGTTAATTATTTTAATAATTTTAATAAACTTTACAATTCTCTGATTCATTGTAGTCAACAAATGAGCAAAAAGTAAACAACTTCATCAGCTGTTTTATAATTTCGTCGGTATTGTGTTCCTAGCATTAGATGTTAAAAATGCATTTAATAGTCTGAGATGGGCAGATGTAATAGAAACGCTTGATAAAATTTTCAACACTCCGACGTATCTACTGAACATGATAAGAGACTATCTCCGGAACCGCGCACTTATATACGACACAAAGCATGGTATACGGAAGTTGCAAATCACATGGGAACTGCTCAAGGATCAATACTGGGATCTGACCTCTGGAATGCGACATACGATGAAATCCTAAAAATCGATATGCCAGATGATACTTTCCTCGTACAATACGCCGACAACAACAACCACTTTCCTCGTAGGATACGCCGACAACAACAACCACTGAAGAGGCGCAGCGAAAATTGCGACCAACAATGATACGCGCTAAGGCCTGGCTAGACTTTCACGGCCTAGAACTGGCTATGCAAAAAACCGAAGTTCTACTCCTAACAAAGCGGCACATAAACGTAGAAATAGAAATCCCTATAGGCGATTTGATCATACCAACGAAATCGTGCATTAAATACTTAGGTATGCGGTTAGACACAAAGCTGACTTTCTTTAAGCAGATTGAGTACGCAACAACGAAAGCTGCCAAAATAACAGCGATCAGCAGAGTGATCGCGAACATAGGCGGTCCTCTCCCTAGTAGAAGAAATATGCTGATGGAAGTTATAAACAGTATCCTTCTGTATGGCTCTGAGGTCTGGGCATCAACGCTATAGACGCGAAATCGGGAAAAAAAACCTGTTTGCGGTGCAACGAACAGCAGCACTCCGGGTGACATAAGCATACCGTACAGTATCCACCGATGCAATTTTGTTTATAGCCGGAATAGTCCCCATAGATTTGCAGGCTTTTGAGCGAAAGAATGCCTTCAAAGCGAGACAGCAGAACTCAATCCAACCGGGAGTGGAATCTGCAATAAAACTAGAGACAATTTAGTTTTGGCAACGCAGGTGGGCAAATAGCTCAAAAGGCAGATGGACGCACTAACTGATCCCCGACGCACAGATATGGCACAAAATATTTTCGTAAATACCTCCATAAAATGGGGAAATGCGACACACCATATTGCATATATGAGTTATTGATGACGCAGAACACACTTTCTTTCGGTGTGCAATCTTGGCAAATATACAGGAGATATTGGAGTCCGATATTGGCCCATTATCGTGCAAAAATGTCAATGAAAAAATGAAGCATATTGAGACAAACCGGGAAATGGTAAGAGTATTTGTCGAATATGTGTTAAAAGCAAAGAAAAAAGACTTCGACACAACCGTCTAAGACACAACAGCGGAGCCTGGTCGCAGGCATAAAATTATGAAAAGAGTGAGCTACCCTAAATAAGGGAACCACCTCGAAGTAATGCGAAAGCGGTGCCGAGGTGGAGTACTTCCTGGGGTGGCAGGAAATGGGGTTTTAGCCGGTAGCACTGGAGTCCGGCATTGGACGTTTTGTGACGACATCGCCTAATGCGTTTTCATTTTCATTTTTATTATTATTATTATTATTATTATTATTATTATTATTATTGCACGTACTTCTCGCATAAATGGACAAACGTTGAGCACAATAAGTAAAGTTTTACTGAGGTCGTCCTTTCTTTACCATTTATCAGTGGAAAAAAATAATTTACCAGTTAATTATCTTTGCTACTCGAGATACATTACTTTTTTTAATATAAAATGTCGAATTCAGATATTACACCAAAAATATATGTGATCAATGTTCTCTGGAAATTAAATCTAATTTTCTCGTACAATGTTAACTTTGTAATCGGTATTGTCATTTCTCTCCATGTTCTTCCTCTCCCCGCGAGTGTATACAATGCTATGAGTCAAATGAGAAAAACTGAGTGGAGATGCCATAGATGTAAAGCAAAATCACTTCAAACACGAATTAGAATGACATACAAGAGCAAAGCACAAGCAAACAACTTAGGAGTGAGAAGGAGGAGGGGAATATTAGCAAACGGTTCAAAGAGGCAAATGTTACAACAACATTGCTATGTAGCAAACCTGATAGAGATATCTCAATATTGGAGGCAGGTATGTTAGACATACAAAACTGCATTAAACAACTCACAACAACGATGAGCTCGAAACTTGAACAGCACACAGTAGACATGAACAAAAATATTGCAACAATAACATCTCCACTTGCAAACAAAAGATAGAGAGAGAGGAGTGCAGGTGGATAAACTTAGTTAAAAAGTTGAGAGACTGGAGCAACAAGCTATAGAGAAGAACATGGAAATAAATAACATATCCAACACGAATATAGAAGTGAGCGACATACTAAGCAAAATTATAGAGAAAATTGGAGTGGATATTAACAACAATGACATCAGCAGTACAATAAAAATACCAAAGAAGAATAAAATGATTGTTGAATTCTCAACTCTCCACAAGAAACAAGAGATCATGAGAAAAATAAAGGGACTTCGTGTGCAAATGAGTGTAGGAGACGGAGAACGTTTGCTCTGGATGGCGAAACCAAAGCCAGAGAATGCGGTTGGAGATACGTTTGGGTGAAAAATGGATGTATTTATGCCCGCAAAATTGAAAAATCACCATTTGTATTAATAAAAAACACATCAGATTTAGAATATATAACAACAACAAATTAAATTTGTATAAAATATATTGAGTTCCTAAAAAAAGATATAATAAAAACTTGCGATTCTAAAACAAATTCAAAGAAAGTTAAATTGAAGTAAAATAAAAACATTAGAAAAATTAAATCTTCAAACATGGTTTATACCTGAATTACTAATTATCTTACTAATATTCCTATACATAAGATCATTGAGAAAGCATTTTGTTACGTTCTTAGCGAATACTGCAAAAATAATAAGTAAAGTACACCTTATTATACTCTGCGAAACCAACATTACTGACGGCGAGAATTCGTTTTACGAAATAGAAGGATTCAACCCGGTTTTCTTGAATAGAGAAGGAAAGGGAGTAGGTATAGCTTTGTATGTGAGGAACACTCTACAATTCAAAAACATAGCCGTTCAAATGATTATAATGATTAATAAATTCTACTAAATGTGAGTCTTTTATATCAGTAGAAATAAAAGAGTCAATAATAAGACCAATATTCAAAGGAGGTAATAAATCAGAATACTTCAATATTGCCTGTAGTAGAAAAGGTTTTGGAAGAAATTGTCACCAGTTTCCTGACAAAATATCACATTATAACAAAAAATCAATACGAGTTCCAAAGAAATAAAAACATTAATGAACTCCTGCGTCATTTTACCAATTTTATAAACAATCAACTCGACCAGCAAAATAACTGTCTAGTGTTTTTTTTATCGATTTTAGCAAAGCTTTTGATACTTTGTTGGAGATAATTGGAATAAGAGGAATATGCTTAAAATGGTTCAAGAATTACTTCAATTGCAGGTCCTTTAGAGTTCAAACTAGAAAACCAAAATAGCCATAAATTGCAGTCTAATTTTGGAGTCCCACAAAGATCCAAGTTAGGTCCAATTCTTTACCTCATCTATACGAATGAAATGACACAAATTTTAAGAAACAGCAATTCTTATGCTGATGCCACGGCCATTATTGTATCACATAAGGATATTCAAAGTGCAATGTCCATTATGCAAGAAGAATTCAACACAATTACAAAATGGTGTCATGATAATGGACTTGTAATCAACCCTATCAAAACCAAAGGGATGCATATTCGTTCAAGAAATGTACCAAAAGAAATTATCAGAATTAAATTTCACAATTATGACTGTCTACATGAAAAATATAGGAAAAGTAATCAAAAAAAAAAAAAAAAGAATAGCACAATCCAATTGCAAAGTGTTGAAGAATACAAGTATTTAGGCGTTCATCTTGATCATAACTTCAAATGGAATATACATATTGACAATCTTCAAAAGAAGCTTCGAGATGCCGAATATATAATATATATCATTTTGGAAACTGCGCCCCATACCACGTGTTAAAAGTGGCATACTACTCACTAGTAGAATCTCCACTTAGGCATAGTAACACTGCCTTGGGAAATTCACGTTGTTGTAAAACCCTGCAATACACGCAAGATAGGATAGTCCATTCTGTGAATAAAAATATCCGATACACAGATAACGACATTGGAAATCTAGCACAATCTAACGAAATTAAACAAATTGACAAAAAACACAACATTTACAATATAAACGAGTTGTTTTCAATATCAGTCGCCAGCCAATTTGCAGACGATCCATGTTTAGCAAAGAAAATTGACCACCAACAAAGTACAAGAAGAGGAACTACAGGAGGCTTTTCGTACCGAATACGGTAAATTATCAATACAAGTCACTATTCCCAAAATTCTCAATGATCTACCAATATAAATCATCGGTATAAGAAATAAGTTTGTTAGATGGAAGAAAAAAATATCAAAAAATATTTTAGAAATAACTAAATCTATAACTTATATAAAGAAATTGTTAAATTAAAATATAAGGTTACAGTTTAAGCAAACAAATCACATTCATGTTACTTTGGATATACTTTTGGATATATTTATACAATACAGACAAGCCTATTGAAGACTTCGTAGGTCAATGTAAATTATATGAAATTCTATCAATAAAGATTGAAATTAAACAAAAAAAATTGTTATTATTATTATGATAATTATTACAATTATAATAATAATTATTATTATTATTATTGTTATTATTATTATTATTATTATTATTATTATTATTATTATTATTATTATTATTATTATTATTATTATTATTATTATTATTATTATTATTATTATTATTATTATTATTATTATTATTATTATTATTATTATTATTATTATTTTTATTATCTCCCAACGACGAAATATATAAATCAATTATAAAAAGTTTTAAGAAATTACAAGAGTATAAAATCGTCATACATTATTAAATATCGGAAACTAAATAGGATATTCATAATATCTTCAATCAAAGTTACAAATAAAAATATATGTGGTCAATGTTCCTCGGAAATAAAAATGTGTTTCATATGTTCGTTGCTACCATTGCAACCGGCCATATCATTTTTCACCATGCTCTTCTCTCTCGGAGAACACTTATATTGGGATGAGCCACACGAGAGAGACCGAGTGGAGATGTCATAAATACAAAGCAATAAAATCTCCTAACTATGCATACTTTTGCTTTTTGGATCCTAATGACAATAAAGAGGAAAACATTATGCACAATCAACAAAGAGAAAATAGCAGCGAAGCTAGCGTTTTAAAAACATAAACTCAACAACGGCAGCTCTCATCAACAATAACGATAACAGAGAATATAGTTTTGATTCATAATTCATTAAAGCATGAATATATTCTTAAAATGAGAACATCAGAGGAGGAACCCCTAGCAAAGTGTGAAAACGTGCTTAGGAAAATGAAAACAGGTGTGACCGACCGAAGGGGAATTGCTAGGCATCATCACAGACTACCAAAGAAGCTGCAAAAAAGAGGAACCGGAAACAACAGCGAGTATTAAAGAAAGGCACTCGCATATACCGATCACGGAATCAAAAGAAAAGAAACGAAGTGCCCCAAGCCCAGTTGAAACCAATCCCGAGAAGAAACAAAAGCAAAAAACAGTAAACACTACTGCCGATGTTGCTACTAAAAAACAACCCGAGGAAAATATTCATACATCTCAAGTGGAGAAGACGTATGAATGGGAAACAGTAGCAAAGAGTCGAAAATCACGACCAAAAATACCGAAAGAACGGCCAGACGCTGTTGTTATCATCTCTCTAGACGGACACAGTTACGCTGATGTAATTAGAAGTCTCCGTGAAAAGGTTAATCCCGAAAGACCAAAAGACCAAAACTGGATCACTTCTCCTCCTGATGGGAAAAGGAGGAAACAAAGACGCGAGGCTATAATGGGCTCCCTTAAAGATGAATCAACAGTGCAAAGTAGAAAGTCAAAGGCAACAATAGAAATCCTTGACCCTGATTCTCTTTCGACAGAAGAGGAAGTGCTTGGATCAATAAATAAGATGACAAATGTTGAAAACGAGGATATCGATGTTAGACTCACCTCAAATAACCGAGAACAGAAAAGAGCTTTCGTGTCAGTACCTACAGCAAATGCGAATACTCTGCTTGAAAACGGAGGATTTTAGTTGGATGGACATATTGTCGTGTCAAATATCGAGACGAGGCGAGGAGATGCTATAAATGCTTTTAGACAGGACACCTGTAACAGGATTGTAAAGGTCCAGATAGAAAAGGAATGGGAGTTTGTTTAAGATGCGGGCAAACAGGCAACAAAATGAAGGAATGTACAAACCCCATAAAATGTTACAGATGTTCACAGAGCGAGAACAGGCCAACAAACCACATGTCCGGTTCCAGAAGTTGCAACACCAATTAAACCACATCTCATGGTCTCATCATCCTTCAGTGTAACCTGCACAGATCGAAAGTTGCCCATTTACTACTTCCCAAGATAGTACAAGAAGAAGAGGCTGACATCATTATTATTAGCGAACAGTATGCTAATACAAAAAATGGCAAATGGTTCGAAGGCGAGTCAAAACCGCAGCAATATGGCTCCCAGACAACAGACAGAACATAAAAAAAGATGGATAAGGAAACGGATATACGTGGCTTCTCCTTGATAAGGTGATTATTATAAGCTGTTATCTCACACCTAGTGACGGCACATAAAAGAACGAACAGCATCACTCCGGGTGACATCAGCATACCGTACAGTTTCTACTTTCAAAGCGAGACAGCTGAACTCAATCCTACCGGGAGTGGAATCTGCAATAAAACTAGAGACAATTGAGTTTTGGCAACGCAGGTGGGCAAATAGCGCAAAAGGCAGATGGAGTTCAATACAATGAAAAGATGATGTATAGTGAGACAAACTGGGAAATGGTAAGAGTATTTGTCGAATGTGTGTTAAAAGCCGAGGAAAATGACCTTGACATAACCGTCTAAGACACAACAGCGGAGCTACCCTAAATAAGGGAACCACCTCGAAGTAATGCGCAAGCGGTGTCCAAGTGGAGTACTTCCCGGGGTGGCAGGAGACGGTTTTTTAGCCGGAAGCATTGGAGTCCGGCATAGGACGTTTTGTGACGACATCCCATAATGCGTATTATTATTAATATTATTATAATTATAATTATTATTATTATTATTATTATTATTATTATTATTATTATTATTATTATTATTATTATTATTATTATTATTATTATTATTATTATTATTATTATTATTATTATTATTATTATTATTATTATTATTATTATTATTATTATTATTGTTAAAACATACATAAATATTTTTTTTTATTGTTCTATAAACATACTTTAGATTTAATTACCAAAACAAACAATAAATACAAAAATCAAACACACCTACATATTTATAAGTTTTAAAAACTGCTTATACAGCATTATTATATCACATATTTGGACTATTTTATTGTTACAGTTAATTTTCTTTATTTTAGTTCATTGACCATTGGTTCATTCACTTTTGCAATGTTTTTAAGTTTCTTTAACACATTTATTTATTTTGCTTACATAGCATTTAATGTCTACTAGTAACCGACCTACATTACAATTAATTTATATCAGCATTTATCAATAGCATTTTTTAATTAATTATGTTAAGAAATTATGTATATAAAGACAGCCAGAAATAAAGAAAATTCAGTCGTCTTTTGTAGTGACTAAACTAAGAGTTTTAATTACTATCTAGGCGGCTTCCTTCAAGTTCATGTGCTTGGAAGGAAATTAATTTGGATACTAAGTGTCAGTTCAAATTTATGTGTTTGGATTGAATCGCACTAGATCCTACTATCACAACATTTTTTGGTGACCCCGATCAAAACATTTTTTTTTTGGAGGCCCCGGCGAGATCGTTTACACACATCCTTTTGCCCCACAAGCGGTAAAGGATTTGAATCGTAAGACGTGATCGTTTACACACATCCTTTTGCCCCACAAGTGGTAAACGATTTGAATCGTAAGACGTGATCCTGACGATAACTAGACCGAAACATTTTTTGGTGACGTTATCCACAAGGTGTGAGGACGTAACGCACGCGTACCAATTTCAAAAAACCCCCTTTTGGAGCTCTGGAGGAAAACCAGGAGGAAATTGCCGGTAACTAATCATCATACAACAACTGCTGCTACTCGCTGATAAATCAACAAACAATAATGGCAAACGTTCAAGAGCTTATTTCTCAGCAAGAAGAAAGAGGCAGCAATTTCGAAAAATTCGTCTCTACTATAAAGAAGGCACCTCTTGAAAGGAGAACGGAAGAGTTCTACAAGAGCAAACTTGATGAACTAAGGCTGTTATGGCAGAATTTTGAGAAGGCAGAAAACAGAATTCGCGATGATCCATCATTGTCAGAGGATGATCCGTATATTGCTCGGAATCTATATAGAACGATTGGAGAGAAGTTCAGCTCAGCAATGGAATATATAGACGCGGAAATAAAGAAACTGAGGTCAGCCAAAAGTAAGCCAGTTCCCACCTTGAGAGAGAAATCGACTGAAGTTGTCGCAGGAGACAAAATACCTTCCCGTGTTGATGGGCTTGTCAGGATGATAAATGCTCGAATGAGTGCCCTTAGTCGTCACTTGCAAGGCTTGGGCACAATCGAAGCGGAACAGCCGAAGCAATTTTATAGCATCAAAGAAGATACTATAAAAAAGCTATGGAATCAAATAACGGAGCTCTACGATGAAATATTGCAGCAGATTGAAGATCCATCGAAAATTGGATTAAGTCAAGAAAACTACGATATGCTGGAAGATTCGGTACAAGACAACTTAATAAAACTTGCAGTCTTGAAAGACAAATGCAGCGAAACCGTGACCATTGCACCTCAATTAGGGAGTGACATTATAGCACACAGTTCACTCCCACTACCAAAGGTAACAATTCCTCAATTCAATGGGGATTGTTTGAAGTGGCGTCAGTTCTATGAACTTTTCTTGGAGATGGTAGACAAACAGTCTCTTCCAAGTGTTCAAAAAATGTGGTATCTCAAAACCAATTTGTCTGGCGAGGCTGGCAAACTAATCAGTCATCTATCCTTGACAGAGGATAATTACAAAACGGCATGGATGTTGCTGCAAGAACGTTATAACAATAAGCGGGTTCTTGTTTCCACTCTAGTAGAACGGATTTTGAGTCAACCAAATGGAACTTCATCAACGGCCTCCATCAAGGCTCTGCATGACACTACAAAGGAATGCATGCTAGCCCTCAACAATCTTCAAATCGACACAACGTCTTGGGATGCTCTATTAATTCAATTGATCACAAAGAAATTGGATCACGCTCTGTACATACGATTCATGCAATCACTGGCGAATCCGAAGGAAGTTCCTACTATGAAAGAGCTGTTTTCATTTTTGGAACTTCAATTCGAATCAATGGAATCGATTGGAAAAGCGGCATCTACGCACAAGGGTTCAACCAAAACTGTTTCGTCCGTAACATCAGTGGAGGATCACAGGAGTTGTAAACTATGCAAGAACGACTCCCATCCAGTTTATCATTGTAAGAAGTTCTTGGCAATGACAGAAGGTGAGCGATTGAAATGGATACAGCAACATAAATTGTGTGTAAATTGTTTCAAATCGGACCATGCAGCAAAAACTTGTTTTTCTGGCAACTGCAAAATATGTAGTAATAAGCACAATACACTGCTACATTTGCCAAAAAAGTCTCAACCGTCGCCGAAGGCCTCAAATCAATCACCACCAACAAAAATCGATATCGCACCAGTTAAAGTTACTGCAGTTTCTTCGGCATCAGCAGAAGATCAGAAAAATGTAATTCTAGCAACGGCTAGAGTCATCATCAAAGCGACTAACGGTATGTCAGGCGAATTTAGAGCGGTGTTAGACTCGGGTTCGCAAGTGAACATTGTGACGGAAAGACTCATACAAAAATTGTCACTTAGAACAGCAGATGCCTCTTTATCTATTTCCGGAGTCGGAAGGATTCAGAAGAAGGCTTATCATCGGGTAAACATACAAATGTTATCAAGCAATTCTGAATTTTCCACAAATTTGGAAGCATTTGTTTTGCCCACAATTATACCTCCGCAACCAAATCATGATTTGGATATACAAAACTGGCAAATTCCCAAGAATATTAGATTAGCAGACCCTAATTTTAACGTTCAAGGAAAAATTGACATTTTACTCGGAGCTGAGTTTTACTTCAGTTTAATGCAACCAGGCACAATAAAACTAAATGGTCATCAACCCATACTCCAAAATACTGCGCTTGGCTGGATTGTAGGTGGTTTAGTTCAACAATCGTCAACGGACGACACATCAGCAGCGCTAACATGCGCAATTTTTAGTGAAACATCACTGGAACAAGCTATCGAAAATTTATGGAAACTTGAGGAAGTGGAATCAACTGAAAAGGTCATGTCTCCATTAGAAACCCTTTGCGAATCTCACTTCAATCAACATGTTAAGACGGATCAGAATGGTCGTTTCATCGTCAGCTTTCCGTTTCAAGAATCTCCAACAGCATTGGGGAAATCACATGCAATGGCTTATAACCGATTTATGAGCCTTGAACGCCGACTTCTACGGAAGGAAGATATCCGAAGTCAGTACATTAAATTTATGCGAGAATATGAACAATTAGGACACATGCAAAAGATTGACGTGTGTACCGTATCAAATCCTAAATATTTTATTCCGCATCATTGTGTTCTCAAGCCCGATAGTACAACAACAAAACTTAGGGTTGTATTTGACGCATCAGCGAAAACTTCATCAGGTCAATCGTTAAATGATCTAATGTATACAGGACCAATCGTACAAAGTGAATTGTTTTCTATTTTGCTGAGGTTTCGATTGCCAAAATTCGTCTTCACAACCGATATTGAAAAGATGTACAGGCAAATTTTAATGCATCCCGATGATCAAAGGTATCAGCTAATTATCTGGAGAGAGGATCCATCCCATCCAGTTAGTTATTACAAACTTAATACGGTCACATATGGGACACGTTCAGCACCGTATCTGGCTACAAAATGCTTACAAAAGATTGCAAACGAGAACATGGAGCGTTATCCATTAGGCTCACAAATGCTGAAAGATAATTTTTATATGGATGACGGTCTCGGCGGTGCAGATAGCCTAAGTACAGCTATTGAAATACAAAAGGAGCTAATAACAATCTTGAAACAACACGGCTTCATTCTAAGGAAATGGTCATCCAATACACCAAGATTGCTGAAGGACATACCACATAGCGATCGAGAAGTGAACCTGGATCTCAACGAATCACAAACAATAAAGACGTTGGGATTATATTGGATGCCGCAAGCAGATCAATTTTGTGTAAAAACGAACATTGATCATAATGAAATCATATCAAAACGAGTAGTTACGTCTGAACTAGCAAAATTATTTGATCCGCTTGGCCTACTTGCACCGATTGTGGTGAAGGCAAAAATATTTATTCAGCAGCTGTGGCAACATACATTAGATTGGGACGAAGCATTACCCGAAAAACTTTGTGCCACTTGGAAAACATTTCGAAGGGAATTGGAAGGTCTCAACAACTTTAAGATACCGCGACATGTATTCTGTGGAGAGATCCCGACGAAAACCCAGTTGCATGTGTTTGCCGATGCATCGGAAAGAGCTTTTGGCGCGGCTATTTATATTCGTTTTATTGGAAAAGATGGACGAGTCGTCGTACGTCTGATCTGTGCTAAATCCAGGGTAGCTCCTTTGAAAAAACAAACTCTACCACGATTAGAGCTATGTGCCGCAGTGGTAGCAGCTCAACTGGCTACCAGGGTGAAAAATGACCTAAGGCTTCAGAATAATCCGATGTTTTTATGGACTGATTCTGAAATAGTACTCGCCTGGATAAAATCAAGGTCCAACGTATATAAGACTTTTGTGGCTAATAGGGTATCCACCATACAAAACTTAACATTGCCAGAACAATGGAACCACGTTAAGTCAAAAGAAAATCCTGCCGACATTTTATCCCGAGGACTCTCGCCAGCTGATCTTTCTAAATGCCGATTATGGTTTCATGGTCCAGTTTTTCTTCATGGAAAGGAAGAACTATGGCCGACCAAATTCTCTCCGCAGGAGGATATAACAAATAGCATGGAGTTAAAGACTGCAGCTACGACGTCAATAGTAACTTCTGACATGCATCTAATACATATGATCGAGCACAAAAATTCATTCAGGAAGTTACAAAGAATTTTGGCATACGTGCTTAGATTCACCAGCAATGCACGTATGCAAAAGGCACACCGGCCTCAACATATAGCAGTGTCTTCCAAGGAATTAGACGACTCCCTTCGTCGAATAATTCAAGCCGTACAATCATCTGAATTTGCAGCTGATATCAACGCGTTGAAGGCTGAAAAGCAGATTAATAAGCATAGCTCGCTATGCAGTTTATCACCGTTTTTGGATGATGAAGGCATTCTTCGGGTTGGTGGAAGGTTGGAGCATGCTATGCTACAAATGGATGCGAAACACCAAATGATATTGCCTTATAATGATCCTTTGGTGAAATTGCTATTTAAGACAGTTCATGAAGAAAATAAACATTGTGGAGCTCAAGCCTTGTTAAACGCAATAAGACAGCGATTCTGGCCAATAAAAGGCAAGATAACAGCAAGGTCTACCGTTCAAAGATGCATAAAATGTAATAGAGCGCGACCACAACTGTATCAACAAATAATGGGAAATTTACCAGCAACAAGGGTAGTTCCTGCTCGACCATTTATCAACTCTGGGGTCGACTACTGTGGGCCATTTTGGATCCATTACAAAGTCAGGGGCAAGCGACCAACAAAGGCTTATGTCGCTGTATTCTGCTGCTTTGCAACAAAGGCTGTTCATTTGGAGCTCGTATCGGACCTATCAACCGAATCATTCATTGGCGCTCTTAAACGATTTATAGCTCGCAGAGGTCACTGCCAAAATATATATTGCGATAACGCTACAAACTTTGTTGGAGCTAAAAATAGTTTAGAGGAATTATCTGAAACCTTATATTCGGACAAGGCGCAAGAGCTACTTTTATCAGCTGCAAGTTCCAAGGGCATACAGTTCCATTTCATTCCACCAAGAGCTCCGCATTTCGGAGGCTTATGGGAAGCTGCAGTAAAGTCCGCAAAACGTCTCTTGGTCCGTAGTGTTTCAACGGAAACACTTACTCATGAAGAATTAGAGACAATAATAGTAGAAATCGAAGCTATTTTAAATTCGCGTCCGCTCACACCTCTTTCAAACGATCCAGATTGCCTTGATGCATTGACGCCGGGACATTTTCTAATCGGCGAAGCTCTAACTTCGCAGGTAGATAGTAGAGCAGAAACTTCGAAAACATCCAGGATAACACACTGGAAGTTAATTTCGCATATTAAGCACCAATTCTGGAAAAGGTGGTCGGAAGAGTACCTACAAGAACTCCAGCAACGTAACAAATGGAGGCAAAAGATGCCCAATCTTAGAAAAGGAGATATGGTCATTATAAAGGAAGACAATCTACCTCCAATGAAGTGGCCATTAGGGAGAGTTCTTAACGTATTTTTCGGTGATGACGGAGCTGTAAGAGTTGCTGAAATAAAAACCTCAACCGGGGTATTCAAGCGGGCCATCCATCGACTAGCACCACTGTTTCCAGAAGATCATGATAATGCTATAATTGACAAAGATACAACTCAAGAAAGCACAATTTCCCACAAGAAAAAATCGGTAACAGATGAACATGGAAGAGATGTCATTCCGGCAAAAAGAGTGAGAATTGCAAACAGTCCTATAATACTATCAGTATTATTAACATTGTTCCTAATACCTATGGTCCTGTGCAACAATTTGAAAGTTACACAATTTCATAATGATCCAGGATTGTATTTTGAAGGGTTAGGAACAATGAAATTGAATACAGCAGAATGGAAGATGTTAGTATATTATGACTTAAAGCCCTTCGTTTCGGAAATAGAGTCATTGGCATCCGGCTTACAAACGTTGCAGCAAATGTGCCATGTAATGCATCAGCATGAGATGTGCAACATTTTTGTAAACAACCTGAAGCAGACGAAAAATGAATTACTACAAGACAAAGAATTATTCATCAACAAACGTGTAAAAAGATCTCCATTCAACATAATTGGGAATATTGCGCACTCACTTTTTGGCGTTCTCGATACGGACTATGCGGAAGAAATGTCAAAAACTATCAACCAGGCAAAAGGCGAACAGGACCACATAATCAGTCTATTGAAAAATCAGACTTCAATAATTGATTCAACTATCAATGTTATAAAAAGAGATGAGATTAACACTCATCAAAAAATACGGGAGATTTTGAAAATGATTGACAAACACAATAACGATATAGCTGAAGAATCCGCCCAATTCAACAATTCTCAACTGTTTGGACTTCTATCAACGCATTTGATGTTATCCGCAATAAAGCTACAGAGAACACAGGCCGAAATCATTAATGTACTTACGGATACTCATCATGGAAAAATAAGTCCCCTGTTATTGGCTCCTCAACAATTGAAAGAAGAAATTAGTGTCATTAAGGCTAATCTTCCAATTTCACATGCGTTGCCAACATCAGGTGACAATTTGATTCAACTTTATAAGCTTATGAGTGTCAAAGGGGCAGTTACAAAATATGAAATCATTTTTGAAGTGAAGGTACCATTAGTTAACCAACAGTTTTTTGAGTTGTTCAAAATAGTTGCAGTTCCAACAATACAAAATGACACCTTAATCGCCATTCAACCAGAAACGGAATACATATCTACCGATGCACATAGAGAAGAATATATTCTTGTCAAATCAGAGGATATTTCAAGCTGCCTCAAACCAAACGATGATGAATATATTTGCAGAAATCAGCAGTCAAAGCTCAAGAAAAATGCACTTGTTAACCCTTGCGAGATCAATATCTTCAATAACCAATCAACTAGCAATTGCCGTCTTCACAAAATTACTGGAACAGCAGTTTGGAGTCAATTACATCATCAAAATAAATGGATCTTTGCTACTACAGCCGATATTGAATCTTCAATGGTATGCGGATCTGAAACCAACCTCATCATCATTAAAAATTCCGGAATAATGGAAATTGGTCCTACCTGCGTAATAAAAAACAAATTTGTTACGATACATGGACATTTTGCAGCTTCCAGTAGTTTACATACATCCTATGTAAGATTGAAAGGCATTCAATATATAAGTCGACAAGAGGAAATTGAAAAGGTTTCAACAAATACCAATACCACCTCTTACAAGATTCATCAAGAAGAATTGGATAATATACAAAAACAGTTGCATGAATCAACTCTAAAACACCTACCACAATTAATTCACTCATCAAATCAACATCATCAAGCAGTTAGCTACGCATCTTTAGCTTGCTGCATTCTTATTTTACTTGGCCTGCTGAGTTGGAGGATCCACACAAAATTTAAGAAGCCATCTCAATTCATACCTACACCAGCTATAAGATCTCATCAATCAACAATCGATGTTACAATGGAGTCATTCCCACATGCATCCAACCCAGGCGCAATCATTGAACAATGTCAACGCGGCGGAGAATGTTAAAACATACATAAATATTTTTTTTTATTGTTCTATAAACATACTTTAGATTTAATTACCAAAACAAACAATAAATACAAAAATCAAACACACCTACATATTTATAAGTTTTAAAAACTGCTTATACAGCATTATTATATCACATATTTGGACTATTTTATTGTTACAGTTAATTTTCTTTATTTTAGTTCATTGACCATTGGTTCATTCACTTTTGCAATGTTTTTAAGTTTCTTTAACACATTTATTTATTTTGCTTACATAGCATTTAATGTCTACTAGTAACCGACCTACATTACAATTAATTTATATCAGCATTTATCAATAGCATTTTTTAATTAATTATGTTAAGAAATTTTGTATATAAAGAGAGCCAGAAATAAAGAAAATTCAGTCGTCTTTTGTAGTGACTAAACTAAGAGTTTTAATTACTATTTAGGCGGCTTCCTTCAAGTTCATGTGCTTGGAAGGAAATTAATTTGGATACTAAGTGTCAGTTCAAATTTATGTGTTTGGATTGAATCGCACTAGATCCTACTATCATAACAATTATTATTATTATTATTATTATTATTATTATTATTATTATTATTATTATTATTATTATTATTATTATTATTATTATTATTATTATTATTATTATTATTATTATTATTATTATTATTATTATTATTATTATTATTATTATTATTATTATTATTATTATTATTATTATTATTATTATTATTATTATTATTATTATTATTATTATTATTATTATTATTATTATTATTATTATTATTATTATTATTATTATTATTATTATTATTATTATTATTATTATTATTATTATTACTATTATTATTATTATTATTATTATTATTATTATTATTATTATTATTATTATTATTATTATTATTATTATTATTATTATTATTATTATTATTATTATTATTATTATTATTATTATTATTATTATTATTATTATTATTGTTATTATTATTATTATTATTATTATTATTATTATTATTATTATTATTATTATTATTATTATTATTATTATTATTATTATTATTATTATTATTATTATTATAATTATTATTATTATTATTATTGCACGTACTTCTCGCATAAATGGACAAACGTTGAGCACAATAAGTAAAGTTTTACTGAGGTCGTCCTTTCTTTACCATTTATCAGTGGAAAAAAATAATTTACCAGTTAATTATCTTTGCTACTCGAGATACTTTACTTTTTTTAATATAAAATGTCGAATTCAGATATTACACCAAAAATATATGTGATCAATGTTCTCTGGAAATTAAATCTAATTTTCTCGTACAATGTTAACTTTGTAATCGGTATTGTCATTTCTCTCCATGTTCTTCCTCTCCCCGCGAGTGTATACAATGCTATGAGTCAAATGAGAAAAACTGAGTGGAGGTGCCATAGATGTAAAGCAAAATCACTTCAAACACGAATTAGAATGACATACAAGAGCAAAGCACAAGCAAACAACTTAGGAGTGAGAAGGAGGAGGGGAATATTAGCAAACGGTTCAAAGAGGCAAATGTTACAACAACATTGCTATGTAGCAAACCTGATAGAGATATCTCAATATTGGAGGCAGGTATGTTAGACATACAAAACTG
This sequence comes from Musca domestica, assembly GCF_030504385.1. Taxonomy (NCBI): domain Eukaryota; kingdom Metazoa; phylum Arthropoda; class Insecta; order Diptera; family Muscidae; genus Musca; species Musca domestica. Next base: position 276,749 of record NW_026712258.1, read on the forward strand.
CATTAAACAACTCACAACAACGATGAGCTCGAAACTTGAACAGCACACAGTAGACATGAACAAAAATATTGCAACAATAACATCTCCACTTGCAAACAAAAGATAGAGAGAGAGGAGTGCAGGTGGATAAACTTAGTTAAAAAGTTGAGAGACTGGAGCAACAAGCTATAGAGAAGAACATGGAAATAAATAACATATCCAACACGAATATAGAAGTGAGCGACATACTAAGCAAAATTATAGAGAAAATTGGAGTGGATATTAACAACAATGACATCAGCAGTACAATAAAAATACCAAAGAAGAATAAAATGATTGTTGAATTCTCAACTCTCCACAAGAAACAAGAGATCATGAGAAAAATAAAGGGACTTCGTGTGCAAATGAGTGTAGGAGACGGAGAACGTTTGCTCTGGATGGCGAAACCAAAGCCAGAGAATGCGGTTGGAGATACGTTTGGGTGAAAAATGGATGTATTTATGCCCGCAAAATTGAAAAATCACCATTTGTATTAATAAAAAACACATCAGATTTAGAATATATAACAACAACAAATTAAATTTGTATAAAATATATTGAGTTCCTAAAAAAAGATATAATAAAAACTTGCGATTCCAAAACAAATTCAAAGAAAGTTAAATTGAAGTAAAATAAAAACATTAGAAAAATTAAATCTTCAAACATGGTTTATACCTGAATTACTAATTATCTTACTAATATTCCTATACATAAGATCATTGAGAAAGCATTTTGTTACGTTCTTAGCGAATACTGCAAAAATAATAAGTAAAGTACACCTTATTATACTCTGCGAAACCAACATTACTGACGGCGAGAATTCGTTTTACGAAATAGAAGGATTCAACCCGGTTTTCTTGAATAGAGAAGGAAAGGGAGTAGGTATAGCTTTGTATGTGAGGAACACTCTACAATTCAAAAACATAGCCGTTCAAATGATTATAATGATTAATAAATTCTACTAAATGTGAGTCTTTTATATCAGTAGAAATAAAAGAGTCAATAATAAGACCAATATTCAAAGGAGGTAATAAATCAGAATACTTCAATATTGCCTGTAGTAGAAAAGGTTTTGGAAGAAATTGTCACCAGTTTCCTGACAAAATATCACATTATAACAAAAAATCAATACGAGTTCCAAAGAAATAAAAACATTAATGAACTCCTGCGTCATTTTACCAATTTTATAAACAATCAACTCGACCAGCAAAATAACTGTCTAGTGTTTTTTTTATCGATTTTAGCAAAGCTTTTGATACTTTGTCTCACGAAAAAATAATAAATGTGTTGGAGATAATTGGAATAAGAGGAATATGCTTAAAATGGTTCAAGAATTACTTCAATTGCAGGTCCTTTAGAGTTCAAACTAGAAAACCAAAATAGCCATAAATTGCAGTCTAATTTTGGAGTCCCACAAAGATCCAAGTTAGGTCCAATTCTTTACCTCATCTATACGAATGAAATGACACAAATTTTAAGAAACAGCAATTCTTATGCTGATGCCACGGCCATTATTGTATCACATAAGGATATTCAAAGTGCAATGTCCATTATGCAAGAAGAATTCAACACAATTACAAAATGGTGTCATGATAATGGACTTGTAATCAACCCTATCAAAACCAAAGGGATGCATATTCGTTCAAGAAATGTACCAAAAGAAATTATCAGAATTAAATTTCACAATTATGACTGTCTACATGAAAAATATAGGAAAAGTAATCAAAAAAAAAAAAAAAGAATAGCACAATCCAATTGCAAAGTGTTGAAGAATACAAGTATTTAGGCGTTCATCTTGATCATAACTTCAAATGGAATATACATATTGACAATCTTCAAAAGAAGCTTCGAGATGCCGAATATATAATATATATCATTTTGGAAACTGCGCCCCATACCACGTGTTAAAAGTGGCATACTACTCACTAGTAGAATCTCCACTTAGGCATAGTAACACTGCCTTGGGAAATTCACGTTGTTGTAAAACCCTGCAATACACGCAAGATAGGATAGTCCATTCTGTGAATAAAAATATCCGATACACAGATAACGACATTGGAAATCTAGCACAATCTAACGAAATTAAACAAATTGACAAAAAACACAACATTTACAATATAAACGAGTTGTTTTCAATATCAGTCGCCAGCCAATTTGCAGACGATCCATGTTTAGCAAAGAAAATTGACCACCAACAAAGTACAAGAAGAGGAACTACAGGAGGCTTTTCGTACCGAATACGGTAAATTATCAATACAAGTCACTATTCCCAAAATTCTCAATGATCTACCAATATAAATCATCGGTATAAGAAATAAGTTTGTTAGATGGAAGAAAAAAATATCAAAAAATATTTTAGAAATAACTAAATCTATAACTTATATAAAGAAATTGTTAAATTAAAATATAAGGTTACAGTTTAAGCAAACAAATCACATTCATGTTACTTTGGATATACTTTTGGATATATTTATACAATACAGACAAGCCTATTGAAGACTTCGTAGGTCAATGTAAATTATATGAAATTCTATCAATAAAGATTGAAATTAAACAAAAAAAATTGTTATTATTATTATGATAATTATTACAATTATAATAATAATTATTATTATTATTATTGTTATTATTATTATTATTATTATTATTATTATTATTATTATTATTATTATTATTATTATTATTATTATTTTTATTATCTCCCAACGACGAAATATATAAATCAATTATAAAAAGTTTTAAGAAATTACAAGAGTATAAAATCGTCATACATTATTAAATATCGGAAACTAAATAGGATATTCATAATATCTTCAATCAAAGTTACAAATAAAAATATATGTGGTCAATGTTCCTCGGAAATAAAAATGTGTTTCATATGTTCGTTGCTACCATTGCAACCGGCCATATCATTTTTCACCATGCTCTTCTCTCTCGGAGAACACTTATATTGGGATGAGCCACACGAGAGAGACCGAGTGGAGATGTCATAAATACAAAGCAATAAAATCTCCTAACTATGCATACTTTTGCTTTTTGGATCCTAATGACAATAAAGAGGAAAACATTATGCACAATCAACAAAGAGAAAATAGCAGCGAAGCTAGCGTTTTAAAAACATAAACTCAACAACGGCAGCTCTCATCAACAATAACGATAACAGAGAATATAGTTTTGATTCATAATTCATTAAAGCATGAATATATTCTTAAAATGAGAACATCAGAGGAGGAACCCCTAGCAAAGTGTGAAAACGTGCTTAGGAAAATGAAAACAGGTGTGACCGACCGAAGGGGAATTGCTAGGCATCATCACAGACTACCAAAGAAGCTGCAAAAAAGAGGAACCGGAAACAACAGCGAGTATTAAAGAAAGGCACTCGCATATACCGATCACGGAATCAAAAGAAAAGAAACGAAGTGCCCCAAGCCCAGTTGAAACCAATCCCGAGAAGAAACAAAAGCAAAAAACAGTAAACACTACTGCCGATGTTGCTACTAAAAAACAACCCGAGGAAAATATTCATACATCTCAAGTGGAGAAGACGTATGAATGGGAAACAGTAGCAAAGAGTCGAAAATCACGACCAAAAATACCGAAAGAACGGCCAGACGCTGTTGTTATCATCTCTCTAGACGGACACAGTTACGCTGATGTAATTAGAAGTCTCCGTGAAAAGGTTAATCCCGAAAGACCAAAAGACCAAAACTGGATCACTTCTCCTCCTGATGGGAAAAGGAGGAAACAAAGACGCGAGGCTATAATGGGCTCCCTTAAAGATGAATCAACAGTGCAAAGTAGAAAGTCAAAGGCAACAATAGAAATCCTTGACCCTGATTCTCTTTCGACAGAAGAGGAAGTGCTTGGATCAATAAATAAGATGACAAATGTTGAAAACGAGGATATCGATGTTAGACTCACCTCAAATAACCGAGAACAGAAAAGAGCTTTCGTGTCAGTACCTACAGCAAATGCGAATACTCTGCTTGAAAACGGAGGATTTTAGTTGGATGGACATATTGTCGTGTCAAATATCGAGACGAGGCGATGCTATAAATGCTTTTAGACAGGACACCTGTAACAGGATTGTAAAGGTCCAGATAGAAAAGGAATGGGAGTTTGTTTAAGATGCGGGCAAACAGGCAACAAAATGAAGGAATGTACAAACCCCATAAAATGTTACAGATGTTCACAGAGCGAGAACAGGCCAACAAACCACATGTCCGGTTCCAGAAGTTGCAACACCAATTAAACCACATCTCATGGTCTCATCATCCTTCAGTGTAACCTGCACAGATCGAAAGTTGCCCATTTACTACTTCCCAAGATAGTACAAGAAGAAGAGGCTGACATCATTATTATTAGCGAACAGTATGCTAATACAAAAAATGGCAAATGGTTCGAAGGCGAGTCAAAACCGCAGCAATATGGCTCCCAGACAACAGACAGAACATAAAAAAAGATGGATAAGGAAACGGATATACGTGGCTTCTCCTTGATAAGGTGATTATTATAAGCTGTTATCTCACACCTAGTGACGGCACATAAAAGAACGAACAGCATCACTCCGGGTGACATCAGCATACCGTACAGTTTCTACTTTCAAAGCGAGACAGCAGAACTCAATCCTACCGGGAGTGGAATCTGCAATAAAACTAGAGACAATTGAGTTTTGGCAACGCAGGTGGGCAAATAGCGCAAAAGGCAGATGGAGTTCAATACAATGAAAAGATGATGTATAGTGAGACAAACTGGGAAATGGTAAGAGTATTTGTCGAATGTGTGTTAAAAGCCGAGGAAAATGACCTTGACATAACCGTCTAAGACACAACAGCGGAGCTACCCTAAATAAGGGAACCACCTCGAAGTAATGCGCAAGCGGTGTCCAAGTGGAGTACTTCCCGGGGTGGCAGGAGACGGTTTTTTAGCCGGAAGCATTGGAGTCCGGCATAGGACGTTTTGTGACGACATCCCATAATGCGTATTATTATTAATATTATTATAATTATAATTATAATTATAATTATAATTATAATTATTATTATTATTATTATTATTATTATTATTATTATTATTATTATTATTATTATTATTATTATTATTATTATATTATAATTATAATTATTATTATTATTATTATTATTATTATTATTATTATTATTATTATTATTATTATTATTATTATTATTATTATATTATTATTATATTATTATTATTATTATTATTATTATTATTATTATTATTATTATTATTATTATTATTATTATTATTATTATTATTATTATTATTATTATTATTATTATTATTATTATTATTATTATTATTATTATTATTATTATTTTATTATTATTATTATTATTATTATTATTATTATTATTATTATTATTATTATTATTATTATTATTATTATTATTATTATTATTATTATTATATTATTATTATTATTATTATTATTATTATTATTATTATATTATTATTATTATTATTATATTATTATTATTATTATTATTATTATTATTATTATTATTATTATTATTATTATTATCATCCAAGGGCTCCAAGCTCAGAGCTACTATGGTGGGTCAGTAGGTGGCGGATAACTGAACGGCCTACAGATATGCAGGTCAGCTGCGAATTAAATAAGCAGTCCCAGACCATTGAGCGGTGAAGATAAAAGGCATTAAGGTCCGAAAAAGCTTCTCACGACATGGCGAACGGAAGCCGTCATCTTTTAAGCGTCCATCCACAGGGGTGCTCTACTGATAGAGCAAAAGGAGAGTGATGCCTCCGTGGACACCCACATAAGAAAAATCTCCTCGATGACTACACGGCTTTCATAACGGTAAACGGCACGGATACAATACGAACAGATCACCACGGGCTGATAGTTGCGACAATCTGTTACCTCAGTAAGTGGGAGTGATATCCCACCGAAATGGCTTTCAGGCTAATGTCGCGGCTATCCTCCGTCCTAATAAAACCCTGGCGACGTCTCAGAGAACGCTCCTTACTTTCGTCGTTATTTACTTGACCTTGTAGGTTCAGTTGATATGATTATCCTGATTAATGACCGACCTGGCTCTAAACACAAGTGCTCATAAGGTCTTGTGTCAACCCTCGCGAGGACCTCACTGCTTGAAAAGGTACCCTCGGGGTCATTCAAAGGACAACCGCAATACGAGAAAGAAAAACGGCTTTGAGTTGGGACCCAACAAAAATATGATGAATTTTGAAACCCTCAAAAACGCAGAAGGAGAAATTGCTTTCCGCATGAGCCAAAGAACCAAAAGAAATCCCGTGAACTCCCCGGCAGTCGGCGTGGAAGCGGAAGAAATCCAAATCCGAAGCATCACAAGAACCCCATTAACAAATACAAAAGAACCCCGTACAGAGAGTATCAGAGTAGCATTGCTTCATAACTCTCCAAAACAGGTGAAAATGTGCTTAGGAAGATGAAATCTGCTATAAATAAGCAGCGAAATATTAGAAGGGACGTTCAAACAGGTGTAACGAAACTAGGGGAGCTGTTGGACATCATTACAGACTACCGAAGAAGCTGGAAAAAAAGCGGAACAAGAAAGAGCGGCGAGTACTATAGAAACACCCTCGATTACTCCGATGAAGAAACGAAGTGCATCCCCAGACGGACATAGTTACGCTGATGTACTTAGAAGTCTCCGCGAGAAGGTAAACCCAGATAAAGCGGAAGTGGCAATCCAAACCGTTCGGAAGACCAAAACTGGCTCACTTCTCCTCGTGATGGGAAAACGAGGAAACAAAGGGGAATTCCGCGAGGCCATAATTGGCTCCCTTAAAGATGAAGCAACAGCGCAAAGTAGGAATTCGAAGTCAACAATAGAAATCTTTGATCTTGATGCACTTTCGACAGAAGAAGAAGTGATCGGATTAATAAACAAGATGACAAAGGTTGCAAAGGAAGATATCGAAGTCAGACTCACCTCAACCAATAACCGAGAACAGAAAAAGGCTTTCGTATCACTACCTGCAGCAAATGCAAATACTCTGCTCGAACAACGGAGGATTCTAGTTGGATGAACAGATCAAATATCGAGACGAAGCGAAGAGATGCTATAAGTGCTTTCAGTCGGGTCATTTGCAATGGGATTGTAAAGGTCCAGATAGGAAAGGAATGGGAATTTGTATAAGATGCGGACAAACAGGCCACAAAATGAAAGAATGAACTTACCCCATTAAATGCTGCATATGTTCACATATCGGAAACAGACAAACAAACCACATGCCCGGTTCCAGAAGTTGCAAAACCAATTAAGCCACATCATGAGATTCCTTCAGTGTAACATGCATAGATCGAAAGTCGCCCATTCGCTTCTACCTTAGATATCACAAGAAGAAGACGCTGATATTCTTATTAATAGCGAACAATATTCTAATTTTAAAAATGGCAGATGGTTCGAAGACGAGTTAAAAACCGCAGCAATATGGCTCCCAGATATCAGACAGAATATTAAAAAAGAAGGAAAAGGAAACGGATATACGTGGCTACTCCTCGATAACGTGATTATTATCAGCTGTTATCTCAATCCTTGCGACAATATCGACACCTACCAAGCGAAATTGGACTCCATTGAAGATCTCGCAAGAACTCATTGCGGATACATGATAATAGCTGGAGACTTTAACTCTCGTGCTACGAATTGGGGAATGCCAACAACCGACTCAGGGGGAAAGCGTGTAGTAGACATGATCGCGCGACAAGGTATGAACACCATAAACACGGGAAATACACCGACTTTCAGGCGTTCAGGATGTGAGGGCACTATTCCAGATGTCACTTTTGCTTCAGAGAACTTGCTAAATAAAATAAAAGAGTGGAAGGCAGTGTAAGAGTAGAATCTTACACTGCAAGCGACCATAAATATATCTAATTTTTGATGGAAACGCACGTAAATCCGCAGAACAAAAGCTATCGCAGAACTTCTCGAAGATGGAACGTCAGTAAGCTCAACCAAGCTACTCTACTCTCCCGAATAGACCGTCTAGCTGAGGATGACATCACTACATTAGATGCCAAACAGACTGTTAACCATGTAATGGCGATGCAAAAATGCCAAAAATAAGCGCTGGACCACATCGAATAGAAGTATACTGGTGGAATCCTTCGATAAACGACTCCAGACGAAATTGCATCAGGAAAAGAAGGGAATACACTAGGGCCAAAAGAAGAGGTGCAGCTGTAGCAGAACACTGCGCGTACAAAGAAGCAAAAAAAAGCTACAAAAGATCTTGAACAAGAGCAAGAAGGACAAGTGGGAGGAATTGAGGAATGACATAAACAAAAACCCCTGGGGCCTCGGATACAAGATTGTCATGCAAAAGCTCGGAGGACGCTGCTCAGTAGAAAAGATGGACGATGATGAAATGCAAAACATTGTGAATGCATTGTTTCCACAGCGCGATAGAAGCGATGAAAGGGAATCTGAGTCCATTGGGGACCCACCACCTTTCTCAACAGAGGAGTTACATGCAGCCGCTCGCAGCCTTAAAAATAGAAAAGCACCCGGACAAGATGGAATACCAGTGGAAGTTATAAAGCTAATAGCACTATCCCGCCCAGATGTACTACTCAACATGTACAACAAGTGCCTAGCCGAGGGCGTTTTCCCGGATGTATGGAAAATGCAAAAGCTGGTTCTAATACCTAAAGGAAAGGAGAACAACGCATCGGCATCATCGTACAGACAGCTTTGCATGCTAGACAGGTAAGATGCTTGAACGGCTATTAAAACCGAGGCTCGGAGATGCGATTTGCTCAGCAGGTGGACTCTCCTGTAGACAGTACGAATTCCGCCCGGGAATGTCCACAGTGGGTGCCCTAAATGAAGTGGTAACCTCCTTTGAAACTGCACAACAAGGAAACCATTACTCAAGACCATTATCTTACTGGCAACGCTAGATGTTAAAAATGCGTTTAATAGTTTGCGATGGTCTGATGTAATAGAAACACTCGATAAAATTTTCAATGTCCCGACGTATCTATTGAACATGATAAGGAACTATCTTCGAAACCGCATATTAATATATGATACAAAGCAGGGTATGCGAAAGTTGCAAATCACCTCGGGAGCTGCACAAGGCTCAATACTGGGACCTGACTTCTGGAATGCAACATACGATGAAATCCTAAAAATTGAGCAGCAGTAATCCAAGGAAGGACCACTGAAGAGGCGCAGCGGAAATTGCGACAAACGATGATACCTGGCTAGATTCTCACGGACTGGAATTGGCTATGCAAAAAACCGAAGTCCTACTCCTATCAAGGCGGCAAATTAACGTAGAAATAGAAATTCCTATAGGTGACTTAATCATAACCACGAAATCATGCATTAAATACTTAGGCATGAGGTCAGACACCAAGCTGACCTTTTTAAGCAGATCGAATACGCTTCAACGAAAGCGGCCAAAATAACAGCCGATTGATGGCAAACATAGGTGGTCCACTCCCGAGCAGAAGAAAAATGTTGATGGAAGTCGTAAACAGCATACTACTGTATGGTTCAGAAGTCTGGGCATCAACGCTGCAGACGGTACATCGAGCAAAAAAACTGCTTGAGGTGCAACGAACCATGAATGAAAGAATAACAAGATTGCGCCGATGACATGCTCAAAATGTTCTCTCTCTGCGCATCTACGTCATTCGTGATGATATGGTTGAGTACATTATGAAATATGTATGTAAATTCAATGTAATGTTTGTTAAATGTTTGTTTAGGAGGAGGATAGTTTATTTATCACTATTTTTTTTTGCAATATATTGCACAATGATTAAAAATGCTGTCAATGTGTCCAATGCCCCGCTTAACACCCATACAAGTAAAACACATTTTTGGCGATAATGAAGCAAAAGATTTTTAGCTTAATGTTTTATTCCATTTCCTTTTCTTACTGTTTGCCACTTCAATTATTTCTTTATTAAGTTTCCAAATAAGAAAGAACATTCGTGCGCGAAAGAACAGTTTTTTAATTTTTTCGCTGCACTGAATGTGTTTAGCTTCCTCTAAATGTTTTTTTTTAGAAAGCCATTTGTTATTAATAGGCCTTCCTGGTTTAACTCTTGAAAAATATTATGAAGCGCCTGCATATGACCCATCATTCAGTAGGCTTCGATAAACCGCCTTCACTTAGGTGGTTAACCCAGGTATAGGAGTTTTGCGGCTGATCTTTTGGAGTTGAAATGTTAGGCACTTCATCTCCGAGCTTGTGGCAAATATATCCTGCAAGATTCTCCAATCCATCGTAGGCCATATCAGTCAACTCATCATGCTCGACCCTTTCATGGTTGACTTCGGTACTTTTATCGACACTGGTGAATATGAGACCTATAAAAAAAATAAAAACAGATACGTACATGCAAAACATTTCTTAGAAATAGCCTTAAAATCATTTACCCGTTAGTGCTTTTTCACTTCTATCTAAATCGGGCGTATCATCCACTTCAATATTGGCGGAATCGGAAATGACACCTTCATTACGCCCAAGGATATACGACCTTAGTCGGAACCTGAACTCTTCCTGATCAGGATGATCGTGTAATCCACTCTTGGAGCGGATTATGCCGAAAAAATTTTCCAAAACATCTTGATTAAGCCTATATGTCAAAATGTAGCTAATGCCATATCGTGACTTTAAATAAGAGCATTGTTCGACTGCATAATTCCTACAAACCAATTATTATATTAGTAAAAAAATTATTTATATAAACTTCATTCGAAATACTTACCGTTTTGAAATGGCAGCAAAGTATTTTGTCAAATCTGTCATTTGGTTTAAGATTTGATTTTGTTCCTCAACAGACAAACCATAAGCATGACAACGAGTCCGTGCATCTGGGCGAGGCGCATGAACGTTCATGACGTCGAACCAATCATTTGTCTAATAATGGAAAATCATTTTTTCAATAAATATTAGCTTTAAATATGCTAAATTTTACTAGTTTAAAAAGATGGTGGCAATCAATCCAATTATGGTTGTCTAGGTATCCAAGGCTAGCCGCTCTAGAAATAGCTTGTGCAACCGTGTTTGGAAACAATTTCGTAGCAAGCTTTACATTTTGCCTTTTAGCTACAGTAAGATTTGCTTCCGACATTTTGTGTGTTATATTAAGATCGCCAGATGTACGTTTTAATAGCTGGTGAATAACTCCCTTTTTTACCTCATTTCCGTTTAAATTAAAGCCGCTGTCCAAAAAGTTGTTTCGCAGCAGCTTGATAAGGTGTGGAACATCGCAAAAATTAAATATTTTGGAATCATGAAATGAAAACCTTAGAAAATGAAATTAAATAGGACACTATTTTTTCTAAAAATAACTAGAAAATTGTATTTATTGTACCACGGTTGTTCCACTGTAATGCCGATTTCTTTCAAAAGTGTTCTATTTGCACCACCTAGATCGGACACGATAGCAACAACGACAAAGCCACACGATTTCGCCTTTTCCAATAAGCTAAATACTATATCCTTAGTCATTTGACGGTCAAAATCATAAAAAATCGGCTTTTGCTTGTCAGTAAGATGTGTAGATGCAGACAAAACTTTAAAAACTGGCTGTATTAATCCTCTACTGATTACCATTTTTGAGCCCACGTCTGAAGCGTTCGCACCGCCGTGAGAGGAAATTTTTTCCTATATAAAAGCTTATATAGCTTTGCGCTTGTAGCGTGCAAAGTGATTGACTGGGTTATATCTTCTTCGGTCCAATTTGATTTTTTCATTCAGTTTTTCTATTTGAACCTTGGTAAATATGCTTGGACTCCAAATTGTTTAGTTCATAGTTAGCTTTAGTAATTTGTTTTTTCAAAGCCTCTACGTCGTAATGATGTTTTTTAATTAATTTTTCATTTTTTTCTTCCTGGGCCTTCAATTTACTAGCGTGCTTTTGCTCTAGATTTTTATAAGCTTTATTTTCTTTTCGAATTGTATCACTTTTTAAGTTTTTTTAAAACAAACGTTTATTGTGAGTACATATTTCGGAAATATATAAAAAACTTACAGCTCGGCCTTAAGACTGGTTAACGTTTCATCTTCTGCACCGCTATTGGATTGAACATCTTCAATACAGGTTTCAGAATCATTGAAGCAACCCATATTTCCATCTTTACCTTTGCCAACTTCAACGTCCTGTTGTTGTTGTGCAGTATCTTCAGCGTAAGCTTTCTGTAACAACGAATTGACAATCTTTTTATTCTCCCTTTTTTCGATTCTCGAAGTCCGTTGCGCGCTGAGTTCAATGTTTCCAAGCGAACCAGTGTTGATCGTTGGAACTACGCCTCTTTTAAGAAATCGATGTTTGGCAAAACCTTCAGTTAAAATAATTCATGAAATCAAGTGAAACTCTGCTTTGGTTTTCGTCATACCCATGTCATACTGTAAACCATTTTCGATATCCTCAGTTTTGAAATGCAGCATACATACACGAGAATTTTCTGTGTTAAAATTTTTTTCACGGCGGCAAAAACTATTCCATTTCTTTTTTAAATATTTGTTGACGGAAAAACAAAAAAGCTAATGTTGCACGTGTGGTTATCGTTCCCACTATTACAATTTGCTACAGCTTATTTTTTATTAATTTTAAATTTGTTTTATTAATTTTAAACACAAATATAATAATTTATAAACACAAATGATCTTTCACTTTGTCAACTTTGCTTATTCAATGTTAACTACTGAATGTAAAACAAATTCACGAATGACGTCACAGAAACAGTGAGAGAACTCAAGCAAACATAACGGACCCGCGCAAAGCGTAAACTTGTTATTCTTTCATTCATTGCAACGAACAGCAGCACTACGGGTGACATCTGCACACCGAACGGTATCCACAGATGCAATTCTGGTCATAGCCGGAATAGTGCCAATTGATTTGCAGGCTTTTGAGCGAAGAAAGGCCTCCAACTAACACTAACAATGACAATAGAGAGGAAAACATTATCCAACAACAAGGAAAGCAACAAAGAGAAGAAAGCAGCGAAGCTAGCACCAGAAAATGTTTTAAAAACATAACACAACAACATCAGCTCTCATCAACAATAACGATAACACAATGCTAAACGATATCTCAGAGGTAAAGTCAGGAATGCTTGATATACAAAACTGCATAAAACAACTGATTGCGAGCATCACTACTATGATTGCGAAACTAAAGCAACACACAGCAGGTATGAACAAAAACATTGTAATACTCAGCACTCAAACACAAGATCTGCAAGAGAGTGACAAAAAGAAAACTGTGCAAATTGAGATGTTAAGCCAGATGAGAAGCTAGAACAGAAAGCAATAAATAAAAAAAACTTGGAAATAAGTAACGTTGTCGATATGAGCATGGATATAAGGGAATTTTTATCTAAAGTAGCGGAGGCAACTGGAGTGCAAATTAACAACAACGGCATTGAAAGAACACTCAAGATACAAAAGAAGAATAAGATCATTATAGAATTCTCATCAATAAACAAAAAGCGCGAAATAATGAAGAAAAAAGAGACACCGTCTTCAAATTGATCTTGGGAGTGGTGAACAGGAAAACACGATATATTTAAACGACGAACTTACATCACATAATAAACGTCTGCTTTGGATGAGTAAAACCAAAGCAACAGAGTGCGAATGGAAGTTTGTATGGGTACGAAACGGATGCATTTATGCGCGTAAAAATGAGAATTCTTGTTTCATTATTATAAATAATGAAGCAGATCTAGAATGTATGAAGAAAACAAATTAGAAACCATACAGTTTGTTATTTAAATATACACAAATGCGAAAACCGTAAAAACAAATTTTAGAAAAAATTATTTCAAATGTAGCAAATAAATACATTAGAATAAGGCATTTAAAGAAGAATTTTTTAAAATTAGATTTTTAATCAAAATCAATCAAAACCAACAGCATTGTGTAAATTAATTGTTATGTCAAGCCTACTGGGCATCGTAATATTAAGTGAATGTATATCAATTTTTTTACTCAATAAAGAAGATATGAATAATTATTATATTATTATTAATGCCTCTATGATTCTTGTTTAGATGTTCAATTGTTATGATTTCATTTAAATGAACTTCGATTCAACGAGTAATTGTAATTGCTCGCCGGAAGGGATCGTACACCTTCAATAGTCCCGAGCATAAACGGATAAAGACGGACATTTTTCTTTGGATGTAAAAAAAGATCTAGCACAAGAGCAAGAACTCTGTAAGGAAAAGTCAACAGACTAAAAACAGAAAAGTATTTAAAATTTGGAGAAAAACGAAAATGTTAAAATAGATGGGAATTGAAGAGACCAAATGGCGTGAGCAATATGATTTATCCAACGAGAGGCTAAAGTGCTGTCCTACTTTAAAGAGAACTATTTTTAGTTTTAAAAAAATCACTTTCACTTAACAATTCTTCTGGAGTGTACTATAGGAGTTTCGCTTAACAAAATGGAGTTTCCTTCTAAGATCTTAAAAGAAACCTTGGCATTGCTTTCAGCTATTTTATTCCAATATTATCAGTAAAAGTATATAAATATAAACAAGGGTAGAACGTCAATGGGCTGATAGATCATTTCCACAAATTCAAACAAGTGGGAGGCAGAGGTTGCTTTATTAAGATTTCGCTGCAAGTATTCCAATTCATATTTGTAATTGCCAAGATTTCAACGCACTCAAGACATAAAAGTTGGTGCTAACTTTACACTGTAGCCTTGAGAAAAGAGTCTTTGCCTGAAATTTCGCCTGTAAACCTCCTGACCAATATCATTGAACACCTCTTTGGTTCGAAGATTATAAGATCGCTGGTTTCTTTCAAATTGTTTCAGCATTATATCCCTAGCTTCATTTCCTTCTACTGCAAGAGAATCCTCATTGCTGAATCTAACAGTTCTATCCTCATGCATATTTAGATGGTGTATAAGCGAATATGTTGACCAGTTTGTTGCCATTATAAGGACAGGGTTTCTCCCCTTGGGCTGGAATAGCTCGTCGGGGTCCAGGAGTTCGTACAGATATCTTATATATTGATACAGAAAGAGAAAGACAGTGGTTTACGTTTTGATATTATGTTTTTATTTAAAGTGGAACTTGAACTATATATAAACTATAGATTAAAACAACTATCCTACTCGTCTTCGGTCCGGGATAGGGGGTTCTTCCACTCGAGATCTGGATAAGTAATCCAGGAACGGGACAAGGATACAACAGGTGTTCAATATTCGGGATGGATTCTGTGCGAGAGACCTGGATAAGTACTCAAGCAGGCTACGGGATATTAAAGGATGCGGCTGCAAGAGATCTTCCACTACAAGAATCTAGGATACGTTTGCAAGAGACCTTAATAAGTACTCAAGCAATACAGGATATTCAAGGATACGGTTGCGAGAGACCCTAATAAGTACTCAAGCATTACAAGAATCTAGGATACGGTTGCGATAGACCTTAATAAGTACTCAAGCACTACAAGGATCTAGGATACGTTTGCAAGATACCTTAATAAGTACTCAAGCACTACCAGGATCTAGGATACATTTGCAAGAGACCTTCATAGGTACTTAAGCACTACAGGATATTCAAGGATATGATTGCAAGAGACCTTAGCAAGTACTCAAGCACTACCAGGATCTAGGATACGATTGCAAGAGACCTTAATAAGTATTCAAGCACTACAATGATATAGGATACATTTGCAAGAGACCTCAATAAGTACACAAGCACTACAGGATATTCAAGGATATGATTGCAAGAGACCATAATAAGTACTCAAGCACTACAAGGATCTAGAATACATTTGCGGGAGACTTTGTTAAGTACTCAAGCACTACAGGATATTCAAGGATACGATTGCAAGAGACCTTAATAAGTACTCAAGCACTACAGGATATTCAAGTATACGATTGCGAGATACCTTAATAAGTACTCAAGCACTACCAGGATCTAGGATACGATTGCAAGAGACCTTAATAAGTATTCAAGCACTACAATGATATAGGATACATTTGCACGAGACCTCAATAAGTACACAAGCACTACAGGATATTCAAGGATATGATTGCAAGAGACCATAATAAGTACTCAAGCACTACAATGATATAGGATACATTTGCAAGAGACCTCAATAAGTACACAAGCACTACAGGATATTCAAGGATATGATTGCAAGAGACCTTAATAAGTACTCAAGCACTACAGGATATTCAAGTATACGGTTGCGAGAGACCTTAATAAGTACTCAAGCACTACAAGGATCTAGTATACGTTTGCAAGAGACCTTAATAAGTACTCAAGCACTACAGGATATTCAAGGTTACGGTTGCGAGAGGCCTTAATAAGTACTGAAGCACTACAGGATATTCAAGGTTACGGTTGCGAGAGACCATAATAAGTACTGAAGCACTACAGGATATTCAAGGTTACGGTTGCGAGAGGCCTTAATAAGTACTAAAGCACTACAGGATATTCAAGGTTACGGTTGCGAGTGACCTTAATAAGTACCCAAGCACTACAAGGATCTAGGAAACTAGGACTAGGAGGATATTCTAGGGTACCACCGGGATCCGAGGATTAGAGACCTAGATAAGTACTCTAAGGAAGGATGTCACTTACCGAAGCTGGTGTTGTCACTTTTACTGTCTGGCACTGATTACCTCGATTCTGCCATCTACTGCCCTTTTATACCCGTCTCCACCACGTGTTCGCAGTGGAGTAACGGAACTTGTTTACAAAATTTGGTTATCACAACCACATAACACGTGCTCATCACCGCCAATGGTAGTGATGCTGTGTATTGTTGTGATGTTGTGTGGTTGATCTCAAGAATTTTGCTAGGCTAATTGGAATTTATTGTAGCGTTTTGTGTGGGCAAAAATGACGAGGGATTTTTGCCTTCACACTTCCTCCCTTCCTGGGGCGGGGTCCTTTAAGCTCTTGGTGTGACAACTACGTGGCCCTTGTGTCCTACCAATATTCGGAGTTTACAGCTTTCGACGGTAACTACTCGCTTATACTGCTCTCCGGGTCTATGTAATTTCAATGCTGCCCTAATATGGGGCTGCAGACTTTTGAGAACACCCGCGGGAAGTCTTACATCGCAAAGGAAGTTGACGTCATACTCCACTCTCGCCGTTATAGCCGCCACGCTTCTTAGTTCTTTGGGTGGTCTGGATGTTTCCTCTCTAAAATTTTTCATTAATACTGTGATACTACCTGGACTCTTCGTAGCGGCGTTGCGATGGGTGGCAACGGTTGAGTTTCTCACAGAAGTAATTGAGTAATTGCTTGGCTGCGATCTTTGGACTGACTTCGGCGAAATCGCGGGTCGTGTATATTTGGATGTTGTCTTAAAGTCTCGTTTCCTAAGTTTCCGAGCTGTGCCATGTTTGTCGTTCGCCAAAATACATGTTACCATTGGTACTGGTTCCACTTTTGGAACCCTTTGCGCTGGAATAGCTTGTGGTATTTTGCAGTATGTCGTGGTAGGCGAATCGGTACCCTTTGGATTCGGTGACTGTGAAGCTTGGTCCGGTGTATCTGCTGTTGCAATGTTGGATTAGTTGATATGTTGCTAGAGGATGTCACGGTGAGATGTAGACTTTTCGCTGAGTGTGTATCTGTAGGTTGGTTTGCTTTGAGAATCGGAATATCGCAGCTCAGCCCGGCGCACTGGATTCTTGTTTTGCTCATCCAGAGGGAATCTAACCCAAGACTTTTGTCTTCACTGGCATCTGTCATAACAAAAAAGTCAATTTGGGGTCTATTCCGACCAAAGGATACTTCTGTTCTCATTATTTGGTGTACTTTTCGCTGTGATCCGTCGGCTAACCTAATTATGGTTCCTCGCATGCTTTTCACTGCCTGGGAATCAATCGTCTGCGCCATGATCTTACTCATAAAGCTTCTGGTTGTCCCGGTGTCCACCGTGGCTGAATACAAGCGATCTTTTATTAAAATTCTTGTAATTAGACGTGAGTTTGAGAAATAAAGGGCCGTGACTCGAGGGGGCACTGCCTTGGAACTCACATTCCCTATGTCCATGCAGGCTCGACGCTTGTTTTCCGGCAACACTCTATTGTCCGTACACCTTGCGGCCAAATTCCCAGCAGAAGAGTTTCGGTGGGTTCCGACATCGGGCGGCAAAGTGTCCCTCCTGACCACATCTACGACAGGCAGTGGCGAGGTTGATATCTTTTCCTGGGACTTTTCTACGTTCAACGTGCTCGATATGTTGATGGTGTTCCCTGGCAATGCTTGGGGTGGATGGTATGTCTTCGAGGTCTTCAGCCATCTCCAGGAGGCTTTCCAAGTCGGTAAAATCCTTCCGCTTGTTGTACCACATATACCAGGGTAGGACATTTTTAAGGATTCGCTCCACTCTCTCGGTGTATTCGATATGTCTCATCAAGTCCTGCATAGACAACATGTAGTTCTTAAATAACTCCCGAGGCTTCTGCTTCCTTTGGCGTATCTCGTCTTCTAACTTTTCCATGAATCGCGGAAGAAGGAAGAACTTTAAAAGGTCTTTCCAGAATGCCTCCTAAGATTGTCATGACTTGCGATTATTACGGAACCACATTAATACCCAAATGGCTTACTCTCCACAGTAAAACTTACACCCCGCTTTCGGGCCTGTCCGGCGATAATCTTACTCTTTGCCCTTATGCGTGTATCCTCTGTGCCATCTGTCTCGCTTAGTTTACGAGGTTTAAGAGGCTGGATTTGCCTCTTTCTCCTGTAAAGCCTGGATTTCGAGTAGTCTCTTTGTGACATCTGGAGAATGTATGTGTACTACGAACATCGCGAACCTCTTCCTCTGCTCATCTACAGAACCGTCGACTTCACAATTGAACTCCTCTAGGTATTTGTTCAGGTCTTCTTTTCGGAGGCTGTACGCCCACGAAACGCGTAAGTCTAACGACATTATCTCTAACCGCGCACTGTAATTTTATTTTAATTTCACACGCTGTGTAACTCTCTCTCTGTCCCTGATCGGGCGCCACTGTAACGACAGGTTTTCTCCCCTTAGGCTGGAATAACTCGTCGGGGTCCAGGGGTTCGTACAGATATTTTATTTTTTGAGACAGTGGTTTACGTTTTGATGTTAAGTTTTTATATAAAGTGGAACTTGAACTATATATAAACTATAGATTAAAACAACTATCCTACTCGTCTTCGGTCCGGGATAGGGGGTTCTTCCACTCGAGACCTGGATAAGTACTCCAGAAGCGGGACAAGGATACAGCAACAAGGTGTTCAGTATTCGGTATGAATTCTGTGCGAGAGACCTGGATAAGTACTCAAGCAGGCTACAGGATATTTAAGGATACGGCTGCAAGAGATCTTCCGCTGCAAGGATCTAGGATACGTTTGCAAGAGACCTTAATAAGTACTCAAACACTACAGGATATTCAAGGATATGATTGCAAGAGACCTTAATAAGTAGTCAAGCACTACCAGGATCTATGATACGATCGCAAGAGACCTTAATAAGTACTCAGACACTACAAGGATCTAGGATACATTTGCAAGAGACCTTAATAAGTACTGAAGCACTACAGGATATTCAAGGATATGATTGTAAGAGACCTTGATAAGTACTCAAGTATTACAGGATATCCAAGGATACGATTGCGAGAGACCTTAATAAGTACTCAAGCACTACAAGGATCTAGGATACGTTTGGAAGAGACCTTAATAAGTAATCAAGCACTACAGGATATTCAAGTATACGGTTGCGAGATACCTTAATAAGTACTCAAGCACTACAAGGATCTAGGATACGCTTGCAAGAGACCTTAATAAGTACTCAAGCACTACAGGATATTCAATGTTACGGTTGCGAGAGACCTTAATAAGTACTCAGGCACTACAGGTTATTCAAGGTTACGGTTGCAAGATACCTTAATAAGTACTCAAGCACTACAAGGATCTAGGAAACTAGGATTAGAAGAATATTCTAGGGTACCACCGGGATCCGAGGATAAGAGACCTAGATAAGTACTCTAAGGAAGGATGACACTTACCGAAGCTGGTGTTGTCACGTTCACTGTCTGGCACTGACTGCCTCGATTCTGCCATCTACTGCACTTTTATACCCGGCTCCACCACGTCTTCGCAGTGGAGTAACGGGAACTTGTTTCAAAATTTGGTTATCACAACAACATAAAATGTGCTCATCACCGCCAATGGTAGTGATGCTGTGTGTTGTTGTGATAACGGTTCATATCTCTGGAGTGTAGTTGCTCTCAAGAATTTTGCTAGGCTAATTGGAATTTATTGTAGCGTTTTGTGTGGGCAAAAATGACGAAGGATTTTTGCCTTCACAGCATATGTTAGCCAAATACTAGGTAGTACGGTGTAGTCACGATAGATGAATGGAACGACGACCTAAATGCACAAAAGATTTTTCTAAGCATTTGATCACAATCCTTCTGGTTAGGTGGGATCTAATATTTGATTGCTGCAAGTAGTGAATCATTAACTCGTTCAGAGAAATTTACTTGTGGTGCATGAACTGCAGTAGACATGTGTAACGCTGAAGAAATTTACTAAATTGGTTTGATCTAAACTGAGGTGCATTATCTGACACTATATTTTCGGGGACACCATGGGTATAAAACAATTCATTTTCTAAGTAATCGATAACTATATAAGAGGAAAACTTTATAACTGGTTTTAAAAATGCCTATATTCCTATATTCCCTTGTTTAGATTTTGGGTAGGGTCCCAAAAAATCTATATATATTTTCTGAAAGAACTTGTGGGTTTCAGCTGTCTGTCTTATTGGTGGTCGTAAAGGTTGGGTAGGATGCTTGGTGGACGTGCAAATTCCGCATCCCTTTACATAGTTTTTAGCATTCACCACCATGTTTGGCCACAACTCGGGATGCACCTTTAAAGAAGATGTACATGGAAGCATCACATTGACGCAAACATCACGCAAATAAAACTAAAACAGACCAATCAAATTGGCATAATTAATTAATTGAAATGCAAGGTCCCATTTTATAAAGGTGAGAATACATAAAATTTTATTTTGACTGGTTTATACTGGTGTCTGATTGTGTCGACATGCAAGATGCAACATGTTTATATAAAATTTTTCACAAAACTATTATATTTGGGAAAACCCATAAAACTTGAATTGAATTTTGGGGATTCGCCACAAAATTGAATCCACGACTGTCTGTCTGTGTGTCTGTCCGTCTGTCTGTTGTAATCACGCTATCTTTCGAAAGAATTGAGATAGAAGTCTTACATGTTTATTTTGCCAGTAGGTACCTCCCAATATTCGATATTTTGAAGATTTTAGCGACATTTTTCACCGAAATTGTTTCAAATTTGGTATATGAAGTTCGTAATAGACAATACAGCCTAAGACAGAAAATTGTCTATGCAGGTCCTCGTCTTCGTATAGCACCCATATAACGGTACCTCCCGATATTCGGTATTTTGATGATTTTATCGAATTTATTTGCCGGAATTGTTTCAAATTTTGTATTAGAAGTTCGTAATGGATAGTAAAGCGTACGACAGAAAATTGTCTATGTAGGTCCACTTCTTCGTATAGCCCCCATATAACGGTACCTCCCGATATTCGGCATTTTCATGATTTTAGCGAATTTATTCACCGGAATTGTTTCAAATTTTGTATTAGAAGTTCGTAATGGATAGCACACCCTAAGACAGGAAATTGTCTGTGCAGGACCACGTCTTTGTATGGCCCCCATATAACGGTACCTCCTGATATTCGGTATTTTATGATTTTTGCGACATTATTCACAGGAATTGTTTCAAATTTGATATTTGAAGTTTGTAATGGATAATACAGCCTAAGACAGAAAATTGTCTATGCAGGTCCACGTCTTCGCATAGCCCCCATATAACGGTACCTCCCGATATTCGGTATTTTGATGATTTTAGCTACATTATTGCCGTTTTTTTTTTAAGATTCGCATTTGAATATTGTAATGGCTTACGACAAATGTTACCTTTGCAGGTCCATGTCGTCGTATAGACCTTAATATGACAGCTTCATTCGATATTTTTAAGATTTTAACAACATTTTTAACGGATTTAATTGTTTTTGAGAATTGCGAAATTCGTTCCAAATGGTGGAGGGTATTCAAAGTTCGAAATAGTGGACTTGTGCTTCACATCTATTATTGCTTTAGATGGATGTATGACTTCATTGCTGGTGTGGCACTACTTTTTTATATTTTTTCTTTATAATTTCTTTGCTGCTTATATTTATTTTTTTAATTATAGGGCCACAAATGTATCATCCAAAGACGGAATTTTGAGCTATCATGCTCCCAAAAACATTTGTTTTAGTTCCGTTCAGTATGATTGATGGTAATATATCACTAGCATTTAGCATATCAACCTCATTTGATTGTTGGAAAAATGATCAGCAAGTTTCAAATCACGGATTTCATATAGGTTAGATATTGGAATAGATTCAGTTGGAGTCTTTCTTGTTATGCTTTCAATAACTAAAGCATCCACTTCTATCATATTGTTTGTATTTTCACCCAGAGTAATGTTACACATTTTATTCGTATGTGCAACTAATGAACCACTAATTCCACTGATATTGAAATTAGACTCGCTGATTCCACTCCTAATTCTTTGTACAACTTTGCTTGTTATAAATGATCGTTTCGATCCATATCTAATAAAGCTCTTTTTGTGAACATTTTACCATTGCATTTGATTTTTACAAGCGCAGTTGGTAATGATTTATTCTTTGAATATTTTCCTCTTAAGTTCTATGTGATATAATTGATGCTGTGGGACATCTTGGCAGGATTTCTGTGTTTCCTAACGTTATGTGATGTCTTTTCTTACAATATAAACATCTATGCGCACTGAAACATTCCCTTGTGTTATGTCCACTCTTCAAGCAGTTATTACATAAGCCTACATCTCTTAGATTAAATCTTGAACAATTCTTTAAAATATGATTCCTGTTACACATGACACATCTATTTGATTGTGTCGATTGTGCATTTTGATGCGCGTGAAATTCATGATTAAAAGCAGTTGAAGTTGCTATATTTCTAAGACAAACTATTTCTTTTAGTTTTTCTATTTTTCAATATTTCTAACAAATTAGCCTTTGTCTCTGGCGAACTCAAACATATCTCTGGCTCCTAATTTGTAATCTTTGCCGCATTCAGTAAAATAAACACTTTCAAATGCACTACGCACATTATGCCAATCTTCATCTATTAATGAATCCGACAACTCGTTTTCAGCAGTAATTTGCATGATAATTAGCATACATTTTAGAAACCATTTTATAATATTAATTTATTTTATTTATGTAAAAATTTAATTAGATTTTTTTTTTTAAATTACGATATTAATTGGTATTTTTAAAACTATTTGTATTATTTATGAATTTAATTATTTTTGAATATATAAACACTTCAACTTTCAATTTATTTATAAATTTAGAAATTGAAATTAGACTCGCTGATTCCACTCTTAATTCTTTGTACAACTTTGCTTGTTATAAATGATCGTTTCGATCCATATCTAATAAAGCTCTTTTTGTGAACATTTTACCATTGCATTTGATTTTTACAAGCGCAGTTGGTAATGATTTATTCTTTGAATATTTGCCTCTTAAGTTCTATGTGATATAATTGATGCTGTGGGACATCTTGGTAGGGTTTCTGTGTTTCCTAACGTTATGTGATGTCTTTTCTTACAATATAAACATCTATGCGCACTGAAACATTCCCTTGTGTTATGTCCACTCTTCAAGCAGTTATTACATAAGCCTAGATCTCTTAGATTAAATCTTGAAAAATTCTTTAAAATATGATTCCTGTTACACATGACACATCTATTTGATTGTGTCGATTGCGCATTTTGATGCGCGTGAAATTCATGATTAAAAGCAGTTGAAGTTGCTATATTTCTAAGACAATCTATTTCTTTTAGTTTTTCTATTTTTCAATATTTCTAACAAATTAGCCTTTGTCGTTTGATAATTGTCTCTGGCGGACTCAAACATATCTCTGGCTCCTAATTTGTAATCTTTGTCGCATTCAGTAAAATAAACACTTTCATAATTAGCATACATTTTAGAAACCATTTTATAATATTAATTTATTTAATTTATGTAATTAATTAAATTAGATTTTTTTAAATTTACGATATTAATTGGTATTTTTAAAACTATTTTTATTATTTATGAATTTAATTATTTTTGAATATATAAACACTTCAACTTTCAATTTATTTATGAATTTAAAATAAGTGAAGTTATGTAAAATTTCAAATGTCTTTGTATATTCCTGTTTTCTCAATAAATATTTATTTTTTTACCTTAAAGAGATTTTTAATATTGTTAATTTATAGATGTTAATTCATGTGCATTTTTCATTAAGATTTATATATATTTATTTGTTCCTATTAATTTTATTTGTCGTTATTATTCGATTGTTTGTTTATTATTGTGGTATTCAATATATGGCCTAACTACACAACTCGTCGTACTAATCACACAACTCTATTTCACCACACCAGCTGATCGATAGTCGAACAATGACAGAGCGATCACCGAAGCAATGATACAGATGACGAATTTTGTTTTATTTGTTGCTCACGAATGTAAGCAGAACAAATGTAGCAAAAATGATGCAGCAATATAAGAGTGGTATTTTTTATGATGTTAGTATATGTGTTAATTTTAATTGTGTTAAACAACGACAAACATACATACAAAAGTTTTTTCTCTTTAAAATGGCTCTGTTGATTATTTGGCAAAGAGAAAAAAAGCAAAGGCGCCAAATTACATATAAATTGTTTTTCTTGCAAATCAGCCGATTCTTTTTATAAAAGCTTCGAAGGACCATGTACAAGTTCCGATACAGGCGTATGGACTTGTAGGGTTTCTAAATCTACAGAGTAGCTTTAGAGTCGAAAGTATATGTTGTCCAAGATCGAACAACAATATGTATAAATATTACACAACATAACAAGTTTACAGGTGATATTTAAGTGTTGCTAATAAGGCACTGGTGGTTTAGGTTTAAATGAAACACTTGTTTTAATGAGAAGACTCAGTTGGTCTTGCTTTATGTTTTATTTATTAAAACCAATTTCTTTATTGCCTAGATTTGCAAGATTCTTACTTCTTCTTGCTTAGCGATCGTTCTTCCTTGATGACAATAGTTAATTGTTGACGTATCGATTGTCGGCTTATCGGTGCTATGAATCAGGAACCTAAACAAATTTTGATTGTTCACTTCAATTCACGTGTTCTATCAACTCATGTTGCTCACATCAAACGCTCATATCTGTTTACAAGTGAAGTTATACAAACTAATTGTTCGATCCGATGCGGAAACGATATTTTCTTAACGATCGAGCCAAACGACAACATCACCAAAAATCATATAAGAGCCCTCTGATACTCATCATCTCCACAGAATTTAAAACCACAGTTCAATCAGACAACCAATTAAATCCAATGAACATTTTTAATAATTATGCAATTTCATCAAATATAACTCCTCTGTAATATAGAGTAATATGTGGTTAAGCCAATGGGAAATGCTCCAGGCTTAAGAATCAATTTTTTTAATAAACAAAACATTAAAAACAGCGTCAGTGAGATTTCGAAATGGAGATCAATCACATTGGTATCTGTCAAAAATCATGTAAGGTGATCGAAAAAAGCTATAATCTCATTTCACGGACAGTTATGAATTTGAACGGAACTTTTTGATTTATTATGCATCTGAATTATTCTGCTCTGTTCCAGAACTGCAAGATTGTAAAGTATTTATTACGATAACCGATTTCCCCTTTATGATATCGAAAAAAATTGCAAAACTAGCAGTGTTGCCACCTCATGTGCAATTACACATATCGTGTGTAATTTTTTGTTGCACGTGTGGTCCGTGTGTAATTAGTGGTATGTGCAATTGATGTGTAATTTATTGTTTTACTGTCAGCACTTTTTTTACAATTCTCCTTTCCCAAATGCTTTTGACAAAGACAAGAAGCGAACATTATTCTCATATACTGGAGAATGTTCGACAATTAAAGTGCTTGTTTTCCAACCTTTGGTGGAAATAGACTAAAAAAGCCAAGTGACCATTCTCTTCACCGGAATGAATTCATGATATTGGTTGCGATCAGCAAATGTTGCAAAGCTGTCAGTTTCGTTTTGAAAAACACTACTCCCTGCAGTAGAGAATAATATGAAGATAATAAAGCCAATAGGGCAATACCCCAGAATTAAGCAATCGAATGTTTAGCACTTAAAATTATTGCAAAACAGAATTAAGAAACACACATAAAAAATATTTTTATGCCCTAAGCGATGTCTTTGAGCATTTGTTTGTAACATATAGAAAGAAGGAAGCGGGTTAGACCCATATTTCCTTTTAATGATCTGCATAGAATCACATTCTGATTATATTTATGCATGTCCTTGCTTCCGTCCGTCCATCTGTGCATGTATTTGTGTAAACAAAGTACTGGTCGAATTTATTGCCCAATAAAGTTGAAACTTTGCACAAAACATTTTTTGTTCCAAAAACGAACCATATTAAAATTGGAGATAATTAATCAAAATTTAGATACAGCTCCCATATATATCTTCGTCCGATTTGCCTTTTATTGTGCACCAATGTGTAATATTAGTCCAAATAGGATGGAATTTAACACATTCGACTAAATTGAGCTTAGAACAAGTTTGTCAAATTCGGTGGAAATCGGTTCATAGCTATATCAGCACCGCCCGACTTTGGTCTTTCATTACTGGTTTAACTAAAATTTGAAACAAAATTAATGCGTTCATTTTGGGCTATATAGTTACTTTTGTTAAAAAGTAACTTTTATCAAAAAAAAAATGTTGATACACGTATGTGTTATATTTTCACCATCCGTGTGTAATGTGCAATTTCTTTGCTGGCAACACTGAAAACTAGTACTCTTACAGGTATTATAACCAAATGAAAATAAAGACAACGAAAAGTTAGTTTTGTCTTTTTATCCAGGCGGCTCTCATAATGTTTTGCATAGTAATGTTGATTTACGCAACATATATATCTTTTTTCAAGGATTTCACTTGATTATTCCGGAACTTTTTGATATTATGACGTATTTTTCACATTTCCTTTATTATTTAACAATTTGCAACTGACAAATAGCCTACAGTTTTTGTTATTTTTGAAGTAAAATCAACAACAACCCTTAAAAAGTGTCAGCTCTGTTAATTTTTAACATACTGCTATGACACGATATCGTGACATAACATATTTTTCCACTACCGAAACCATCTATTGAAGAAAAATGACAATGTAATGTCCCATATTATTATATTATATGTCTTTGATGGAACATTTTACTGTCATTTTTCTTCAATAGATGGCGCTCGTAGTAGAAAAATATGTTATGTCACGATATCGTGACATAGCTTTATGTTATAATTTAACAGAGCTGACACTTCTAAGGGTTGTTGTTGATTTTATCGATTCAATGCCATAGACAAATGAAGATATAGACAACGAAATGCTCTCACGGTTTATCTTCGAAAACAATCGAAGCAGCAGATGTCGTCTATATCGTTTAAGGGGTTTGAGTGGGAATATTGAAGTCACTCAATTCTAAAACGTTAAAATAACAAAAACTGTAGGATATTTGTCGGTTGGAAATTGTTCCATAATAAAATAAATGTGAAAATTACGTGATGACATCAAAAAATTCCGGAATAATCAAGTAAAATTCTTGAAAAACAATAAAATGTGTTTTCGAAGTCGAGTGGGTTGAACGCGTAAATCAGCATGTTGACTATGCAAAACATGATGAGAGCCACCTGGATAAAAAGACAAAACTAACTTTTCGTTGTCTATGCGTTTACCTTGGACATGAAGAGTTAATAAAACAAATGTGCGTGAAGATAAAAACGATTTTAACTAGCGAAGACAACACCCAGTCTGGGCGCACTTTCTGTTGTATAACAGTGTATAACAGATAACAGATATGCGGAAAATAAAAACGATTTTTGTAGAGGTAAAATAAAAACGATTTTTGAAAATGCGAAACAAAAATGCAATATTTTTTAAATTTGTATTTATTCTTGTTTGTACCTGATAATGAACATAATTATAAGTATAAAAAAAATAAAATAACTAATTTAAAGGTGTTTCAATAAAAAACTTTCGTCATCATACCGATTATTTTTTAATGGAAGAAAATTACATAGCCCACTGTGCAGCAATAAAAAATAGTGCACGCATATAAATGGTACTGCAGGAAAGGCCGTTCCAAGAGCTTTCTAAAACGCTATTACTTGGCCAAATCGATCGTGGAAAATTAGAGAAAAATTGATTTTTCTTGTTTTTCAAAAGTTATCAACGAGTCCCACTGTGCGAAAACTAAAAATAGTGCAAGCTCATGGAATAGCACGTTGGAAAGCCCATGAGGTGTACTTTCAATATATAAACACTCCTGAAAGATTAATCGGGCAGATTTTTTCATAATATCTGGATTTAGCCAGGTTTCTGTGAAAACGAAGATGTTGATGAAACTCCAAAAGATTTCAAATAAATAAGTTTACGATTAGTATTTACGCCTCTAACATTCTGTTAGAGTAAGGGCAATGTTTAATAAGTTTTTTGACATAGGTAACACAGAGGGAACTGATAAGTCTACAGGGTTTGTTATTTTCCTATACACAAATTCATTTAATAAAACACCTTGAGGGCAAAATGAAGGAATTAGTATATAGTCAAACATATAAGATGGAACAATTATTTTAAATAATGATATATCTCTTAGAGTTTATGAATTGAATTTAAAAATTTTAAAGTCAATACTAAGATTCTGGTATTTTGATTTTTTATAATTTTCAATATTTTCTACAGAAGCATTACAATGGATAATATTACTATTAACTCGTTGCTGTTAGTAGATGGAGTGCGCTCAGACACTAAAATAGGAGGATCCGAAGTGACATTTATGTACTAATTGATACTAGTTGTACGTTAGAATGAATTTTGAAGGAAGGTACAATTGCTTCTGAAGAATGAACTTCGATTGCAGGATTAGATTTTAAAGAATTTATTTTAGGTTTTGCAGACGAATACAGCTTCAGAGGCGCGAGTTGGTTATTAGAAAATAAGTCTTCTGCAATATTGCGTGGAGGAACCACAATCATCGTGAGCAATAACTGATGTTTTGCTTCTCTTTGGGGAACATATTTTAAAATTTGTAAAACTTTGATTGTACAGCATACATATCCTTCTTCATGGCTGCTATTTCGATTTTAGCTATTTTAGATTTTAGCTATTTTGATTTAAATTAGAATTTTTTTACCCAATCAACATGTTAGTAGATGTTCAGCCAAGGTTGTTACATTACACTCTTTGTACAAATTAGCCATAGTTAAATATATGCCTGAAAATATGCTCAACGCAATACCTGTTAAATTGTTACAATAGGAGTTAATGTATTAATTATAGCAGCCTAAAGATATGCTAGAGAGTCTAAAACAATATTAGTAGACAAGTGTCAGGCTAAGCAAACAAAAGATAAACAAACAAATTGTTCACCAGTAAGAAGACACAATGCAAGTTACTTATCTTTTACACAAACTCACTGGAATGTACACGCTACACTAGTGTGCACTAAGACAATCGATCGATTCTTGCTAACTTTAACTTTAAATTTACTGGTAACAACAATTTTGTCCGCACTATTTGATGTTACAAGAGCTTCTAGATTTATATGATGACAAAGTAATTTCACAAATAGAACGGAGGCTCGTATTTAGTAAAGAAATGGCACGCATGCTTTTAGGCTTAGCTATAACACAGGGTGGAACGCATACCTTTATATGATAAACATAGGTGTAGCTATAACAGTGAATCTCAGCAGCCGCTTGACACATCTTCTCCTATTCACTCATTGGAATAAGGATATCCTTTAATTTTGGAGATTTAAAATATTTTCAACATTTTCAATTTTTCAATGGGTAACACTTTTTGTTGGATTTTGCATTTTTTTTATTATGGAATTTTGGAATTTTGTTTCTATTATCGTTGTGTTCCTTTGTAGCAGAATTAATTATTGGTTATTTGTTGAAATTTTTTGTTGATTTTTTTGTGGTTTCCCCACAAATAACACATATTTCGAATATTATTAGAGCTGACATTTCATAGGAAAACCTTTCTATACAGTCACTGTAAAATTTTACACAGAGCTTGAGAGTTTAGATACAAATTTGTGAATATATTTCGCTATTTTTTCAGAATTTTTTTATATTGTTATTTTGGAATTTAGTTTCGTTATTTATCGATCTTTTTAACGTGGCAATTTGTTGCAAAATTAATGATTGATTATTATTTATCATCAGTTTATTAAAATGACTTCCACACCAATTAACTATTTATACGTGCTTCTAAATTTATGGTTAGATTCAGTACACAATTCGGTGCATTGAAGAAAGGTGATATTGATTTTATGATAAAGAGGTTAGTAGTATAGAAATATGAGAATTGTGGAAATTAGTTGAAGAAACTTGTAATAACTGCCTCTCGTATGTAGAAAGTCCTGAAGATCCTGATTCATTATGCAACAAGTTTGAGGGTTTGTCCAAGGAGTATATGATTTGTGCATCGGCGATTAAATCATTGCTATCTAATTTTCAGAGTGAATAAAATGTATCCCTGAACTTTTCTCAGCATAATGCAGTCCTTTCGCTGTTAAAATATCCCTGTGCAATCCATTTGAAAACACAGCCTTTCGGTGTTACCGACAAAAACGCGAGTTTGCCCCACTCTTCTCATGATGAGGGTACACAAGTGGCAGGCTCTGATATATTAAGTATTGAGAATTCGAAAATAGACTTTATCTTTATGGTTTAACCCCTCAAAGAATATAGCACTCATGATCTGGCGATACCTTCCTGTGGTATTGATGTCTTCGATGGGAATGTAATGATTTGGCCCACTTTCAGAAACTCGTTTGGTGCTGTGTTCATCATGGTACAATAAAAGGGTAAGGTAGAGCTACCAGCTGTTTAAAATTTTCTTCCAAGTGTGCCCGACTTCTTCCAACTGTGTATGTATTTATTGCTTTGAAAAATGAAAACAAAATATTTTCAAAACCAATGATTGGAAGACACGTTTGCGGTTCGCGCTTCAAAGCTTTTAACCAATATAGCCATACAATTTAAGGATTGAACAATTTGGATAATTTTTTTGAGAGAAAATCTAGGCTTTTTATTCATTTTTTGCGCTAATTAATTCATTTTAAAAACAAGTAAGCAAAGGCTATAGTCGTGCAGGGCCGACCATGTGATACCCTACAACACTACAATATGTTAGAATCCCCCTTATGTCCAAATCCATTTTGGAAGATTTCGCTTGTGAAATTATGTCACGGAGCAGTGCCCAAATATAAGCCTTAGCATTTTGACCAGGGACATTTGCCCAATATCTACGCTCTCTATCGTGCTGTTAGTTGTTGTCGTCCATTGTCCTATTAAATATAAGCCAATGCTCATCAAAAATGCTAGAATTCTTCTATATATGATTTCTATATGATTTGCTTGTCAACGATATTTGACTATATTCGTCAACGAAGTTGACATAAAAAAGCCAGAAGTTCGCCTTTTGTGTATTTCGGATATCGCCTCTAAGTAATGCTGGTATTTTTTCACACAGAAGTAGTGGTTCATTCTACCCGCTGCCCTAAACTCTAACTTCATGCGATATTTCGTGTTCTTTGGTTTCCATTTGTGACCTTTCTAACGGCTGCAAAAACAGAAACAGTTGTTGGTCCATTTCAACCCCTAAATATATTGCGAACATAGTTGAACAATAGTCTTAGCCCTTCTGAGCCTAACCTTGTAAACATTTTCGTGAGAATCGGGCGAAAATTGCAATCTGTATGTAATAACCCCAACCTGTGTTGTAAGATGGAAAAGTATTACAAAATATACACTTTAATATTATTAGTCAAATTGAAAAAATCGCATGCGATAAAAAATATGAAAAATAAAAATATGTCACAAAATATTACAAAATCTACATCAACATCATTATCTTTTTACGGGATTGTTTTAGACTTTACTCTTTTATGCTAGAGGGCATTCTAAACATAGACAAATGAAGATATAGACAACGAAATGCTCTCACCGTTTATCTTCGAAAACAATCGAAGCAGCAGATGTCGTCTATATCGTTTCAGGGGTTTGAGTGGGAATTTTGAAGTCACTCACAGTCAAAAATGTTAAAAATAACAAAAACTGTAAGATATTTGTCAGTTGAAAATTGTTCCATAATAAAAGAAATGTGAAAAGTACGTGATGACATCAAAAAATTCCGGAATAATCAAGTAAAATTCTTGAAAAACGTTAAAATATGTTTTCGAAGTCGAGTGGGTTGAACGCGTAAATCAGCATGTTGACTATGCAAAACATGATGAGAGCCACCTGGATAAAAAGACAAAACTAACTTTTCGTTGTCTATATCTTCATTTGTCTATGTCAAAAGGCTGAAGTAAACCCTGATTTCACATTTACTATATCAATTTTTAACTAATTCATGAACATAATTTGATTTTATAACTTGCATGATATTATTTCATAATTTCTTATATTTACTTATATTTTAACGACGTATTTATTTATTTGTCCTGATTATTGATTTATTTATAATTGCATGGTTGTCTCCATATTATTTATTTATTCAGAATTTCAGCAAGCTCAAATCAGTTTCAGGATAATAATTTTAAGTCTTTTTAATAGCCTTATTCTGAATGGCAATTAAAAAAAAAAAACTATTTTGGTTCCTGATGTAATTGTGATGTAAAATTGAATATCTCCGTCTGCTCAACTTAAAAGGCTAATATATAAAGGGGAAATCTAAGAGGAAGAAATAATACATATCATTCCCAAAAGATTCAATGTTATTACGATTGAGGTCCAATGTGTTATTTCAGTGTATGAATTCAATTCAATCAAGAGTAAGAAATCAATATATGTTGTGTTGGTTTAGAAATTCAGAAATTTATTTCGTTTAATAATGAAAGAGTTAAGAAGGTAGTAGCGCATTTATACTATTCAGTATTTCTTTTCGGTATGTCGCCTAACTAATTAAAAATATTAACTTCCAAAAGTGTATTTATCAGTGTTAAATTCTGATATTTCGATCAACAATAATTGTAATAGTGTGAAGTGTTTTTTACAGTTTTTTTTTAACACTTTTGCAGAAAAATTCATTATTGATCAATTTTTTGTTGCCGTTTGTACAGGTGGATAGCGATAAATTAATAGAGCTTCAGACTGAATACAATTCAGGTTTGAAAGAATATTTGACCTTAAACCAGATGCACGAAACATCGTCGCAGGAAATAAGTGATCAAGGTAAATACTACACGTTCTATCTCCAACATCACGCCGTTGTGCGTCCCTATCACAAGTCGACGAAAGTAAGAGTCGTCTTCAATGCGTCGCGAAAGTCAAAGTCTGGGTTTTCTCTTCATGATGTTCTCTACACAGGTCCCACTCTTCAAAACGAACTCATATCAACAATTCTCAATTGGAGAATATACAAATATGTGTACAGTGGAGACATTCAATATCGGCAAATTAAGATACATCCCGAAGATCGGAAATTTCAAAGAATTCTATTACAAAAAGACGCTGAAGGTCCCATAAAAGATTATGAATTAAACACTGTTACTTTTTGTGTTAATTGTGCCCTCTTTTTGGCAATAAGAACACTCTTACTACTCGCCAAAGAATCTGAAGAAAATTTCCCAAATGTTGCTAAAATTTTGAAAAATATGTAGACGACATTTTGTCTGGTGGGTTTTCTATAGAAGAAACAATCGACTTTCAAAAACAGTTAATATCTGTCAAATTAATATATCAAATCCGCTGGATTCTCATTGAAAAAGTTCACCGCTAATAATTCTGAATTACCTGCTCATTTACCTCCTGATATTATATACGATTGGGACTTTTTAAAAATTTTCTGAAAAGAGACTAAAACATTGGGGGTAAAATGCAATGCCCTACAAGATCAATTTATGTATTCTCTTCCTTCTGTTGAAAACCCTCTAGAAGTTACAAAACGCACAGTACTCTCATCGGTAGCAAAGTTATTTGACCCTGGTTGGATAACTCCCATAATAATTAGAGCCAAAATTTTTATGCACAACTGTGGATGCAAGGCGCACAGTGGGACGAAGAAATCTCTTCCGAATGTTTGAAAGAATGGAACAATTTTTTATCTGATATATCTCATATTGATACTATCAAAATCCCTAGATGGATACAATACATGCCCACTAGTAATATTGAACCAATCAATATACCCTGTTTGCGGCCAAAAGTAAAGTGGCTCCCTTAAAAGTTGTGTCGCTCCCAAGGCTAGAACTTAAAGGCGCACTTCTTCTCGCTAAAGTGATTCACTATATTACTCATACATTCGAACTCAATATAAGTTATATTACATTATGGTCAGACTCTTCTATTGTACTTGGTTGGCTGTCAAAACCTCCCATGTCATGGGAAACATATGTGGCAAACCGTACATCTGCAACAAAATGGAAATATGTTCCCACCCGCGAAAATCCAGCCGATTTAGGCACCCGTGGATAAAATACTCAAGATCTTTCATGCAACTCTTTGTGGTGGTCTGGACATACCTGGTTAAGCAAACCAAAATATCTTTGGCCAAACGAAAACCCATTAGTGGTTTCCAATGAAATCTCAAATATTCAAATACTGCATACAACATGCTATGACGACGACATATTGCTAAGATTCTCTAAGTACTCCCGAGCTTTACGAGTTCTGTCGTACATATCCCGTTTCTTTTTCAATTCTCTCAAGCGATTCAGAAATACACTCAAATTTCGTACAAACAATTTGGCGCACACTGAAATTTAGTTTGTTTAATCAAGATTGACTTTCCTTGCTCAAGAAAAAAATTATCGTCAGGAATATGAATCCCTAATGAATGCCAAACTAATTTCAATCAAAAGCAAGTTATGTACTCTCAATTCATTTTTGGACTCAGAAAATATAATGAGAATCAATGGAAGACTTTCTAACTCCTTGCTTCCGTACAAAGAACGACATCCCATTATTCTTCCCGGTTATTCCAGATTCTGTCGTCTCTATCCCGATCATCTCCATATCTATTTGGGACATGCAGAATGCAACCGTATGTATAGATTTACACAAACGGAATTTTATATTTCGCGCCTAAAACCCAGAGTTAAAAGTATAATCCATAATTGCAAAACTTGTATTTTATTCAAACAAAAGCCCATATCTAAAATAATGGCTCCTTTACCCGCCGAAAGATGCACTCAATCACCCCCCTTTTTCATTACTTAAATGTTCTTCCCTTCGCAATTCTCCATTAATAAAAGGATACGTGGGCGTATTTATATGCTTCTCAACTGAGGCAATACACTTTGAGCCCTGCTCAAACTTATCTACTGCAGCTTTTGAAGCGGCATTTACTCGTTTAGTTGGGGGCGGGGACTCCCCTCCAGAGTAGTATCTGACAACGGAAAAAATTTCGTAGGAGCAAGTCGGGCACTACTCAAGCAGTTTTCAATATTTCTCAAATCGGCTTCTTTTGAATTATCCCAAAAATACGCAACACATGGTTTTGACTGGCAATTTATTCTCCCTCATACATCCCACGTGGGTGGTTTATGGGAAGCTGCCGTAAATAGCTTCAAAACACACTTTAAGAAAATTTTCAAATTGAAGGCATTTTAAACTCTCGTCCCATCTCAGAAATATCAGAAGATCCTTCTGATATAACAGCTCTCACCACGGGAAATTTTTTAAGAGGATCACCTATAATGGCATTTTCAGAAAGTTCATCCCAAAATATATCCATTATAAATCGTTGGACAAAGTTAAAAACTCTTCATAACAACTTGCACATGCTACCTCCCCATGAATAGCGGCTAGGCCGTATTGTAAAGACGTATATTGGCTCTGATGCAGGTATCCGTCTTGCCGACATAAAAGTTGCTAGCGGCATAATTAATAGGCCAATTGTTAAATTATGCTATCTCCCATTATCTAACTCAGTAACCAACGATTTAAATACCATTTCAATATAAACTCACTCATCACTACATACACGCTACATTTCATTCATGTAATCATTTGTATACATTTCCCGATATCAGACTCCAAACAAACCCTATATATATATATATATATATATATATATATATATATATATATATATATATATATATATATATATATATATATATATATATATATATATATATATATATATATTATATATATATAAATATATATATATCTACATAACTTGCTTTTGATTGAAATTAGTTTGGCATTCATTAGGGATTCATATTCCTGACGATAATTTTTTTCTTGAGCAAGGAAAGTCAATCTTGATTAAACAAACTAAATTTCAGTGTGCGCCAAATTGTTTGTACGAAATTTGAGTGTATTTCTGAATCGCTTGAGAGAATTGAAAAAGAAACGGAATATGTACGACAGAACTCGTAAAGCTCGGGAGTACTTAGAGAATCTTAGCAATATGTCGTCGTCATAGCATGTTGTATGCAGTATTTGAATTGTTGAGATTTCATTGGAAACCACTAATGGGTTTTCGTTTGGCCAAAGATATTTTGGTTTGCTTAACCTGGTATGTCCAGACCACCACAAAGAGTTGCATGAAAGATCTTGAGTATTTTATCCACGGGTGCCTAAATCGGCTGGATTTTCGCGGGTGGGAACATATTTCCATTTTGTTGCAGATGTACGATTTGCCACATATGTTTCCCATGACATGGGAGGTTTTGACAGCCAACCAAGTACAATAGAAGAGTCTGACCATAATATAATAGAACTCATATTGAGTTCGAATGTATGAGTAATATAGTGAATCACTTTAGCGAGAAGAAGTGCGCCTTTAAGTTCTAGCCTTGGGAGCGACACAACTTTTAAGGAAGCCACTTTACTTTTGGCCGCAAACAGGGTATATTGATTGGTTCAATATTACTAGTGGGCATGTATTGTATCCATCTAGGGATTTTGATAGTATCAATATGAGATATATCAGATAAAATGTGGCAAATCGTACATCTGCAACAAAATGGAAATATGTTCCCACCCGCGAAAATCCAGCCGATTTAGGCACCCGTGGATAAAATACTCAAGATCTTTCATGCAACTCTTTGTGGTGGTCTGGACATACCAGGTTAAGCAAACCAAAATATCTTTGGCCAAACGAAAACCCATTAGTGGTTTCCAATGAAATCTCAGCAATTCAAATACTGCATACAACATGCTATGACGACGACATATTGCTAAGATTCTCTAAGTACTCCCGAGCTTTACGAGTTCTGTCGTACATATTCCGTTTCTTTTTCAATTCTCTCAAGCGATTCAGAAATACACTCAAATTTCGTACAAACAATTTGGCGCACACTGAAATTTAGTTTGTTTGGTTCAATATTACTAGTGGGCATGTATTGTATCCATCTAGGGATTTTGATAGTATCAATATGAGATATATCAGATAAAAAATTGTTCCATTCTTTCAAACATTCGGAAGAGATTTCTTCGTCCCACTGTGTGCCTTGCATCCACAGTTGTGCATAAAAATTTTGGCTCTAATTATTATGGGAGTTATACAACCAGGGTCAAATAACTTTGCTACCGATGAGAGTACTGTGCGTTTTGTAACTTCTAGAGGGTTTTCAACAGAAGGAAGAGAATACATAAATTGATCTTGTAGGGCATTGCATTTTACCCCCAATGTTTTAGTCTCTTTTCAGAAAATTTTTAAAAAGTCCCAATCGTATATAATATCAGGAGGTAAATGAGCAGGTAATTCAGAATTATTAGCGGTGAACTTTTTCAATGAGAATCCAGCGGATTTGATATATTAATTTGACAGATATTAACTGTTTTTGAAAGTCGATTGTTTCTTCTATAGAAAACCCACCAGACAAAATGTCGTCTACATATTTTTCAAAATTTTAGCAACATTTGGGAAATTTTCTTCAGATTCTTTGGAGAGTAGTAAGAGTGTTCTTATTTCCAAAAAGACGGCACAATTAACACAAAAAGTAACAGTGTTTAATTCATAATCTTTTATGGGACCTTCAGCGTCTTTTTGTAATAGAATTCTTTGAAATTTCCGATCTTCGGGATGTATCTTAATTTGCCGATATTGAATGTCTCCACTGTACACATATTTGTATATTCTCCAATTGAGAATTGTTGATATGAGTTCGTTTTGAAGAGTGGGACCTGTGTAGAGAACATCATGAAGAGAAAACCCAGACTTTGACTTTCGCGACGCATTGAAGACGACTCTTACTTTCGTCGACTTGTG
Source organism: Musca domestica (assembly GCF_030504385.1). Taxonomy (NCBI): domain Eukaryota; kingdom Metazoa; phylum Arthropoda; class Insecta; order Diptera; family Muscidae; genus Musca; species Musca domestica. The sequence goes on from NW_026712258.1 coordinate 315,156, forward strand.
ATAGGGACGCACAATGGCGTGATGTTGGAGATAGAACGTGTAGTATTTACCTTGATCACTTATTTCCTGCGACGATGTTTCGTGCATCTGGTTTAAGGTCAAATATTCTTTCAAACCTGAATTGTATTCAGTCTGAAGCATTGGATCCTTGGCTAACGTTTTTTCAAGTCTTGTGTATTGACCGAGAGAAATGAATCTCAAAGAGCCTAAGAAAACATGGAGGGGAAATTTTTTTTTAACGGGAGCCGGCCGTCTGACTCCCGGGTTGTTGTTGTTGGAAATAATTCCTCGCAATATTTGTCAGAAGCGAGGAGGCTGAAATTGTTGGGATTTCTTCTGTTTCCCAAAACATCTTGAGAATGGAGCTGATCTTTTCTTCTTCACATGAGACCACATTTGTGGAAAACGATTGAACTGTCTCGACAGGCATAGGTCCACTGAGAACCCATCCGAAGATGGTGTTGTACGCAGAGGTATTCCTTCCAAATTAATAAATCTTTCTAAGTCGTTGCCCAAAATTAAATCAAAATTGGAAGATTTATTGAAATTTGGGTCTGCTAGGTCTAGTTTTTGTAGATCAATGGGGTTGGGTTTTTGAAAGGTCACCAAAGGGAACTTTTTGCTCACTTTGGACAGGACTATTGCACTAACCGAACATCTACATGAAGTTTTTCCCACCTATTTTTTAGGTCCTCAAGTTTTGTTCTTAGAACAGAATCTGTTTGGTCAGTTATGTCTGTTTTCCCAAAAGCTGTGCAGAAACTTATTATATGATCGCAATCATAAATAAACTGGTCATGAATGGGGGAGAGTTTGCTTAACAAGCTTTCCCGTTCTGTATTATTTTGATTGGTCTCAGCCATTTTGAGTAAGTTAATTTTTAAATTTTAACAAAGCGTTTAATTATTATCGAATTATGTAGTTTTTCGATTCTGAATCTGAAGTTTGTGTAGAGGAACTTTACCAAATGTCGGTATCGAATCCTCTGCTTAAGCGTATTGATTGCAAAATATGAATTTCCTTTCTTCAATTGAGAAAATGTTTGAGTGTATGGTTTTTTGATGGATTGTAAAAGGTGATTATATTATATAGAAAGACCAGAAACGAGATATGCTATAGACACTACAGCATTAGCGTATAGCTTGAGGTTGATTGTAAACCTTTTCCAAAAAAGAATGTTTCCACTTTCTTAAACCTAAAATCGGAAGGTTTTATAGGCACTGCTGTATGAGTGTATAGTCTAAGGTTGATTTAAACCCTTAAAAAAATAAAAAGTGTATGATTTATAAAACTAAATGTTGAGAGATGCTATAGACACAACTGTTGGAGTGTATAGCTTGAAGTTGAATGTAAACCTTGTACAAATCAGGACTCAAATATAGTTGAGTTTATAAATTCACGCTTTTAGAAGAGTATGAAGACACTCAACTATAGCATCTGATATTGTGGGTATTTGAAAACTTTGATAAAATCATAGTTTCAAGGGTGTTTAAGCTTTTTTTGAAAATACTATTTCAGAAAACTGATTTTTTTGATTTTTTTAAATAGACCGTTCGAAGAGGGGTAATATTACAATACAATGTTACTCTCTTCTATTTTCACATTTCCAAAAGTAAGAGAAGATGAACCTATTTGTTATTCTTTAATTTTAAGCTTTTTATGAAAAGACTATTTCAGAAAACTTGATTTTTTTAAATAGACCGTTCGAAGAGGGGTGTTAATATAATATTTTACTCTCTTCTATTTTCACATATCCAAAAGTAAGATAAGATAAACTTATTTGTTATTCTTTAATTTCATTGAGAAAGTACAAGCAAGATATTGGAGACCAAATGTAATGTTGTTTGTTACCCTTTATATGTGTGTAGATAAAATTGTAGAAAACAGAGAAAATTAAAACCATCAATGAGAGCGTAGTCAGAAGCCTAACTTCAGAAATATATGGATTTCTGAACAATTTTAATCAATTTAAGGAGCAATAATCCATGAAGTTTTCCTCAGAATGACGTGCTTTTATTGTGTAGGCAGGTTTAAGAAAATCAATATTGTTTTTTAGAAGTTGCAAATTATGCATCCAAGTACGGACTATATATTCCAAATTTATATGGGGACAAATTTATTTGTGCAAAAATATACCGAATAGTAAATTTATTTAAAAATATAGTACAATTATTTTTATGCAGCACCTGTATGAATTGTGTTTATCAAATTTGTATAAATAACCAATGTAATAATTTTGTATGTGACCACTGTATGGTGCCAACTGAAAACACAGATTTATTTGGGTATCAGATTCACATTCATTGACAGAGTTGTTCAAAATTGAGTGTAATTATTGGTGGAGCACTATGTTTATTATTGTGACTTCAATATTCCCACTCAAACCCCTGAAACGATATAGACGACATCTGCTACATAGACAAATGAAGATATAGACCATAGACAAATAAAGATATAGACAACGAAAAGTTAGTTTTGTCTTTTTATCCAGGTGGCTCTCATCATGTTTTGCATAGTCAACATGCTGATTTACGCGTTCACCCCACTCGACTTCGAAACCACATTTTATCGTTTTTCAAGAATTTCACTTTATTATTCCGGAATTTTTTGATATCATCACGTACTTTTCACATTTCTTTTATTATGGAACAATTTTCAACTGACAAATATCTTACAGTTTTTGTTATTTTTAACGTTTTAGAATTGAGCGACTTCAATATTCCCACTCAAACCCCTGAAGCGATATAGACGACATCTGCTGATTCGATTTTTTTCGAAGATAAACGGTGAGAGCATTTCGTTGTCTATATCATAGACAAATAAAGATATAGACAACGAAAAGTTAGTTTTGTCTTTTTATCCAGGTGGCTCTCATCATGTTTTGCATAGTCAACATGCTGATTTACGCGTTCAACCCACTCGACTTCGAAACCACATTTTATCGTTTTTCAAGAATTTCACTTTATTATTCCGGAATTTTTTGATATCATCACGTACTTTTCACATTTCTTTTATTATGGAACAATTTTCAACTGACAAATATCTTACAGTTTTTGTTATTTTTAACGTTTTAGAATTGAGCGACTTCAATATTCCCACTCAAACCCCTGAAACGATATAGACGACATCTGCTGATTCGATTTTTTTCGAAGATAAACGGTGAGAGCATTTCGTTGTCTATACATAGACAAATGAAGATATAGACAACGAAATGCTCTCACCGTTTATCTTCGAAAACAATCGAAGCAGCAGATGTCGTCTATATCGTTTCAGGGGTTTGAGTGGGAATTTTGAAGTCACTCAATTCAAAAATGTTAAAAATAACAAAAACTGTAAGATATTTGTCAGTTGAAAATTGTTCCATAATAAAAGAAATGTGAAAAGTACGTGATGACATCAAAAAATTCCGGAATAATCAAGTAAAATTCTTGAAAAACGTTAAAATATGTTTTCGAAGTCGAGTGGGTTGAACGCGTAAATCAGCATGTTGACTATGCAAAACATGATGAGAGCCACCTGGATAAAAAGACAAAACTAACTTTTCGTTGTCTATATCTTCATTTGTCTATGGTCTATATCTTCATTTGTCTATGATAGACAACGAAATGCTCTCACCGTTTATCTTCGAAAACAATCGAAGCAGCAGATGTCGTCTATATCGTTTCAGGGGTTTGAGTGGGAATGTTGAAGTCACTCAATTCTAAAACGTTAAAAATAACAAAAACTGTAGGATATTTGTCGGTTGGAAATTGTTCCATAATAAAATAAATGTGAAAATTACGTGATGACATCAAAAAATTCCGGAATAATCAAGTAAAATTCTTGAAAAACGTTAAAATGTGTTTTCGAAGTCGAGTGGGTTGAACGCGTAAATCAGCATGTTGACTATGCAAAACATGATGAGAGCCACCTGGATAAAAAGACAAAACTAACTTTTCGTTGTCTATATCTTCATTTGTCTATGGTAAAACTGTATTCTTAGCTTGTTCTCACATTACTCCTAACTTTTGGCTTCAAATTTATATAAACCATGACAATTTACAGTTAATATTTTTAACATTTTTGGTTTGAGTGACTCCAATATTTTCACATAGACAAATGAAAATGAAGACAACGAAAAGTTAGAGCATAGACAAATTAAGGTATAGACTAAAAAGTTTTAAAATTTACCCCTTCCGGCAGATGTCACCATTGTTGATCTTGGGTCAGTCAAGTCACTCAGGGCTAGTGAAGTCACTCGACTTCGAAAACAATTTATTCATTTTTCTGCTATTTAAGTTCTATATCTTTATATTTCACGTCATATTTGGATAATGTAAAAATAAACAAAGTCACTGTTTCGTTTTTAATTGATAAATAATAAAGTATCATAAAAATATTCAATATTTTGTATTTTGAGAGAATTGAGTGAATAGACTTTTGCTCTCTCACAGCATGAACGACATCTATTGAAGCACTTTTTTCGAAGATAACAGATGAGACAACTTTTTAGTCTATACCTTAATTTGTCTATGGTTAGAGTTGTCTTTTTATCTAGATGGCTCTCATGATGTTTTGCATAGTCATCATGCTGATTTACGCGTTTAACCCACTCGACTTCAAAAACACATTTTATCGTTTTTCAAGGATTTTACTTATTTTTTCCGGAAATTTTTGACGTCATGACGTACTTTACGCATTCCTTTTTATACCTCTTTGAATTTACGAATTGAATTTAAAAATTTTAAATTATTATCACTAAGATTCTTGTATTTTGATTTTTTATAATTGCCAATATTTTCTACAGAAGCATTATAATGGAGTCTGGATATACTATTGCTGTTAGTAGGTGGAGGGCACTCAGACACTAAAATAGGAGGATCAGAAGTAACATTTATATACTAATTGATACTAGTTGTACGGTAGAATGACTTTTGGAAGATGGTACAATTGCTTCTGAAGATTGAACTTCGATTCCAGGATTTGAATTTAAAGAATTTATTTTAGGTTTTGCAGACGAATACAGCTTCAGAGGCGCGAGTTGGTTATTAGAATATAAGTCTTCTTTAATATTGCCAGGCGGAACCACAATCGGTGAATTTAGACTAATTAAATTATCACCGTGAGCAATAGCTGATGTTTTCCTTCTCTTTGGGGAACATATTTTAAAATTTGTAAAACTTTGATTGTACAGCATTCAAATCTTTCTTCACGGATGCTATTTCGATTTTAGCTATTTAGATTTAAATTAGAATTCATTGTATAAATTAGCCATTGTTAAATATATGCCCAATGTATTAATTATAGCAGCCTAAAAATATGCTAGAGAGTCTAAAACAAATTAGTAGACAAGTGAACAGCAAAACAACAATAAATAGAACGATCGTCAGGCTAAGCAAACAAAAGATAAACAAACAAATTGTTCACCAGTAAGAAGGCGCAATGTAATTTACTTATCTTTTACACAAACTCACTGGAATGTAAAATTTCACGCTTCAGTAGTGTGCACTAACACAATCGATCGATTCTTGCTAACTTTAATTTTAAATTTACTGGTAACAACAATTTTGTCCGCACTATTTGGCACAGTATAAGAAATTTCAAATATGTTCAACATTTAATTTTAATTTCTTTATCCTAATACGCTACAATGGGTAACATTTTTTGTTGGAATTTGCAATTTTTTATTATAGCTGGAATTTTATCGTTGTGTTCCTTTGTAACAGAATTAATTATTGGTTATTTGTTGACATTCTTTGTTGATTTTTTTGTGGTTTTCACTCAAATAACACATATTTCGAATGTTATTTAAGCTGACATCTCATAGGAAAACCTTTCTATTCAGTTACTGTAAAATTTTACAGTAACTTTTAAAGTAATTTTTTTATTTTGTTCAGAATTTTTATATATTGTTATTTTTGAATTTAGTTTATTTATTTATCGATCTTTTTATTGTGGTATTTTGTTGCAAAATTAATGATTGATTATTATTTATCATCAGTTTATTAGAATGGGTTCCACTCGAATTAACTTATTTATGCTACCAAATTTATGGTTAGATTCAATACACAATTCGGTGCATTAAAGAAAGGTGATAAAAATTTTTATGATCAAGAGGTTAGTAGTGTAGAAATTTGAGAATTGTGGAAATTAGTTGAAGAAACTTGTAATAACTGTATCTCGTATGTAGAAATTCCTGAAGATCCTGATTAATTAAGTTTGAGGGTTCGTCGAAGGAGTATATGATTTGTACATCTGCGATTAAATTATTGCTATCTAGTTTTCAGAGTGAATAAGATGTATACCTGAACTCTTCTCAGCATAATTCAGTCCCTTCGTTGTTAAAATATCCTTGTGCAATCTATTCGAAAACACAGCCTTTCGGTGTTACACACTTCTCATGATGAGGGTACACAATTGGCGGCTCTGATATATTAGGCATTGAAAACTCCAAAATAGACTTTATCTTTATGGTTTATCCTCTGAAGGAATATAGTACTCATGATCCTGCGATATCTTCTTGTGGTATTGATGTCTTCGATGGGAATGTAATAATTTGGCCCAATTTCAGAGACTCGATTAGTGCTGTGTTCATCATGGTACATGAAGGAGTAAGGTAAAGCTACCAGCTGATTATAATTTTCTTCTAAGTGTGCCCGACTTCTTCCAACTTGGTGTATGTATTTTTTGCTTTGAAAAATGAAAACAAAATATTTTCAAAACCAATGATTGGAAGACACGTTTGCGATTCGCGCTTTAAAGCGGTTAACCAGTATAGCCATAAAATTTAAGGATTGAACAATTTGGATCATATTTTTGAGAGAAAATCTAGGCATTTAATTCAATTTTTGCGCTGATTAATTCATTTTAAAAACAAGTAAGCAAAGGCTATAGTCGTGCAGAGCCGACCATATAATACCCTACAACACTACAATATGTTAGAATCCCCCTTATGACCAAATCTATTTTGGAAGATTTCGCTTGTGAAACTATGTCACAGAGTAGTGCCCAAGGACATTTGCCCAATATCTCCGTCTCCGCCGTGCTGTTAGTTGTTGTCGTCCATTTTACAACTAAATATAATTCAATGCTCATCAAAAATGCTAGATTTCTTACCTGTCCTCAACTCTCCTTTCAGGCGTGTCGATTGGCTTCAATTGCCCCTCTGTATCACCAAATTTAAACTAATTTGCTTGTCTACGATATTTGGCTATATTCGTCAACGAAGTCGACATAAAAAAGCCAGAAGTTCGCCTTTTGTATATTACGGATATCGCCTCTACGTAATGCTGGTATTTTTTCACACAGAAGTAGTGGTCCATTCTACTCGCTGCCCTAAACTCTAACTTCAAATCTGCATCAACATCATTATTGACATCTTTTTATGCGATTTTTTTAGATTTTACTCTTTTATGCCAAGAGGGCATTCCAGCCATTCTTGAGATATAAGCATTCTAGCTAACATCCCCTTCCTTTGTGTATACACATTGTATATATTTCGCTATATATATATATCGGATATATTTGCTATCGGCATCTACGTAACGGTCAGGATTAACCTGTTCGTCTATTTGTGATTTCGCCGGAATTAAAAATATTCACGGTTTAATGAAAAATTTTACTTTTATTTAACACAAATATTATGGTCTATTCAGTGAAATTATGGTCTATTTAGTGGGTAATATTACCCGATGGCCATCAAAATTCTGCCCAGCCCTAAGATCTAGCCCCATGCTAATTTCCGCTTCGATTGGTCTATAATTGCGACCTGTAGAGTAACTGCAAAATCAGGGTTTTTTTAGTTTTTGGTCCGTTTCAACTCCTATATATTATGCGATTATCTCCAAAAGGCTTCTATTCTGGCCCTACCCCCACCTACATTCTAAATTTCGTAAAGATCCGGTCATAATTGCGACTTGTAGAGTGATTAAAAATTAACATGGTCAGACGGATGGACGGACATACATAGCTAGATTGACTCAGCTTGGCGATATGGGAAGATCCATGTATACTTTCCTATGTGAGAAACCAATATTTCGAGGTGTTAAATAATTGTTGGCCCAATCAAACTTATAATACTCCCAACACAGAGTGTTGTAGGGTATAATGAGGAAAAATATTAAAAAGATGGAAACAACATGTTGTATATAATTATGAATGATTCTGACAGGAGGCGGGATTTACGAAGCTGTTCTACCTCTTTATGTCATCATGTACTTTTCACATTTCTTTTATTATATAACAATTTGCCTGACAAATATCTTACAGTTTTTGTTATTTTTAAGAAATAAGGGATTTCAATATTCCCACTCAAACACCTGAAACGATATAGACGACATCTGCTGATCCGATTTTTCGAAGATAAACGGTTAGAGCATTTCGTTGTACATATTTACATTTGTCTATGATTGATTATGCAAAAGCGGACTGAGCCACCTACATAACAACACAAAACTAACTTACAAATTTACTTATCCAATACTCAAAATCGGTACAAATTACAAATTCTCCATTTTTATAAACATCAACATATCCTGAAAAAAAGGAAAGCCCCAAAAAATTCTCATGCTAATTTATTTTATAAATATCTCTTATTGCACAAGAACTATAATAACATATACGAGTGATAAAAGAGAAGCAAAAACGAGCATGGTCAAATAAAATCAAGGTAGGGCAGACTACCATATGGTTTTAATTTTTTTCTTGGCTTAATATGTCATCTTTATTTGTTTATGTGTGTGTATTCTTTTCAATAATATTAAAAAAAATTCAAAAAAATTTCCAATTCGGGTGTTTTCAAAATGCTTATTGCATCGACAAAATCTGCAGTTTTTGCAGCGAAATAAATAAAATCAATGCAACAAGTTGTTTGGTTTTTTGATTGTTTTGATAGTAATTCAGACATTACAAACCAAACAGGTACACCTGTATACTAACAACTTTTTCAAAGTTAGCCTACCTTTTCTTCATTGTACCATGAAAACAAGTATCAAAGGCTGAAGCAAATCCTAATCTAACATTTACTATATCACTTTTTAACTAATTCTTTAACATAATTTGATTTTATAACTTGCATGATATTACTATTTCATAATTTCTTATATTTACTTTTATTTTAACGACGTAATTATTTAATTGTCTTGATATAATTGCATGGTTGTCTCCATATTATTTACGTAGACTTTCAGCAATAATAATTTTCAGTCTTTCTAATAGCCTTGTTCTGAATGTCAATTAAAAAAACTATTTTGGTACCTGATATAATTGTGATGAAAAATTGAATATGCCCGTGTGCACAACTTAAAAGGCTAATATATAAAGGGGAAATCTAAGAGGAAGAAATAATACATATCATTCCCAAAAGATTCAATGTTATTACGATTGAGGTCCAATGTGTTATTTCAGCGGATGAATTCAATTCACTCAAGAGTAAGAAATCAATATATTTTCTGTTGGTTTAAAAATGCAGAAATGTATTTCGTTTAATAATGGAAGAGTTAAGAAGGTAGTAGCGCATTTATACTATTGAAGTATTTTTTTTCTGTATGTCGCCTAACTAATCAAAAATATGATTTTTTTCTCGTGTCAAAAGTGTATTTATAAGTGTTAAATTCTGATATTTCGATCAACAAATATTTAAATAATTGCAATACTGTGAAGTTTTCTTGAAACAAGTGTTTTTTTACTGAGTTCTTTTTTTAACACATATATTTTTATTGTTGCCGTTTTTGTTTCGTACATCGTGGTATATTTTAAGTGTTTTGACCTTTGTAGTGATACCCTTTAATACTGCATACCATTAGTAACAGTAAACTCATTATTATATTGTGTTCATATTAAAGTGATTTCCCTATTTATTTTAGATCAAAATAGCTTGTATTTTCGTCCAATTAGTAGCCTATTAATATTCAAGGAATGGCTTGCTCTTAGAAAGATTGAAATGAACGTCTAATTACTTGCTGAACGTCTAATTACTTGTTTTTTTTTTTTTTTTTTTTTTTTTTTTAATTTGTGGATCTTAATTAAAGGTAGGCAGCTTCATTTTATTAAGGGCAGGAATAGAGCTCTGCGTTGGTCTTGATTCAAGTGAAGAGATCTACAAGTTTATTATCTTTGTCTTTATAAGGAAACTAAGGCTGTTGTTAACACATACGTATCTACATACATATTTATATTTAAGTTGTGATTATTTACAGCTTTATTCTAGTTTGTTAATTCAGCATTTTCATGTAAGCCATTTATTAACGTTTATTTAGGTTCATTGACTATTTGCAATATTTAACAATTTCATTTATTCACTTTGTATTAATAATATTTGTCCTAGTTTTACTTTATGCAATTCATCAATTATGCTACGAAATTATTTGTATAAAAGAATGAAAATAATAAAGAGTTAGTCAGTTGTCTTTTATGAAGCGACCATAACCAATTTGGGTTTATTTAATAAACATCGTCTTTCCTTCAAGTGTATGTGCTTGTATGGAGAATTTTAAGGACTGTAAGTGTCAGTTCAAATTTATGTTTTTAAACTTAATACGCGTTCGTTTACACACATCCTTTTACCCCACAAATGGTAAAGGATTTGAATCGTAATACGCGTTCGTTTACACACATCCTTTTACCCCACAAGTGGTGAAGGATTTTAGTCGTTATACGCGTTCCTTAACACACTTCCTTGTACCGCACAAGTGGTAAAAAGGGTTGATCGTGATACGTGTCGTTAAACACAGCCTTCTGCCCCACAAGTGGTAAAGGACTTGGCAACATACATCCGGTTTTGTCAGATGTGATACACGCATCTTGTACACAAATTTCTTTGGAAATTTAAATCTCAACAATCGTACTGAGTTTAAATATCAACAATGGCATCGCTTCAAGACCTTACAGTCCAACAAGAAGTAAGGGGCAGTAATTTTGAAAAATTCATAGCGACAATTAAGAAGGCCCCGCTTGAAAGAAGAACTGAGGAGTTCTACATTGGCAAGCGTAAGGAGCTAGAGTAGCTTTGGCAGACGTTTGAAACGGCAGAAAACCAGATCCGCAAAGATCCATCATTGGCAGAGGATGATCCGTATATGCGCTGATTAATTCATTTTAAAAACAAGTAAGCAAAGGCTATAGTCGTGCAGAGCCGACCATATAATACCCTACAACACTACAATATATTAGAATCCCCCTTATGACCAAATCTATTTTAAAAGATTTCGCTTGTGAAATTATGTCACAGAGTAGTGCCCAAGGACATTTGCCCAATAACTCCGTCTCCGCCGTGCTGATAGTTGTTGTCGTTCTTTTTACAACTAAATATAATTCAATGCTCATCAAAAATGCTAGAATTCTTACCTGTCCTCAACTCTCCTTTCAGGCGTGTCGATTGGCTTCAATTGTGTGATCAGTAAATTTTTTGCGATCGTCTCCAAAAGCCCCTCTGTATCTCCAAATTTAGACTAATCTATATGATTTGCTTGTCTACGATATTTGGCTATATTCGTCAACGAAGTTGACATAAAAAAGCCAGAAGTTCGCCTTTTGCGTATTTCGGATATCGCCTCTACGTAATGCTGGTATTTTTTCACACAGAAGTAGTGGTCCATTCTACTCGCTGCCCTAAACTCTAACTTCATGCAATATTTCGCGTCCTTTGGTTTCTATTTGTGACCTTTATAACGGCTGGAACATTTTTAGTTGTTGAATAAATACATTGGGAACATATTTGAAAACAATAGGCTTATCCCTTCTGATCCTAACCTTGTAAACATTTGCGTGAGAATCGGGCTATAATTGCAATATGTATGTAATAACCCCAACCTGTGTTGTAAGATAGAAAAATATTACAAAATATACACTTTAATATTATTAGTCAAATTAAAAAAATCGGATGCGATAAAAAATAAGAAAAATAAAATTTTGTGACATATTTTATTTTCCTTATTTTTTATTTATCTATACTACAAAATCTGCATCAACGTCATTATTGGCATCTTTTTATGCGATTTTTTTAGATTTTACTCTTTTATGCCAAGAGGGCATTCCAGCCATTCTTGAGATATAAGCATTCTAGCTAACATCCCCTTCCTTTGTGTATACACATTGTATATATTTCGCTATATATATAACGGATATATTTGCTATCGGCATCTACGTAACGGTCAGGATTAACCTGTTCGTCTATTTGTGATTTCGCCGGAATTAAAAATATTCGCGGTTTAATGAAAAATTTTACTTTTATTTAACACAAATATTATGGTCTATTCAGTGAAATTATGGTCTATTTAGTGGGTAATATTACCCGATGGCCATCAAAATTCTGCCCAGCCCTAAGATCTAGCCCCATGCTAATTTCCGCTTCGATTGGTCTATAATTGCGACCTGTAGAGTAACTGCAAAATCAGGGTTTTTTTAGTTTTTGGTCCGTTTCAACTCCTATATATTATGCGATTATCTCCAAAAGGCTTCTATTCTGGCCCTACCCCCACCTACATTCTAAATTTCGTAAAGATCCGGCCATAATTGCGACTTGTAGAGTGATTAAAAATTAACATGGTCAGACGGACATACATAGCTAGATTGACTCAGCTTGGCGATATAGGAAGATCCATGTATACTTTCCTATGTGAGAAACCAATATTTCGAGGTGTTAAATAATTGTTGGCCCAATCAATCTTGTAATACTCCCAACACAGAGTGTTGTAGGGTATAATGAGGAAAAATATTAAAAAGATGGAAACAACATGTTGTATATAATTATGAATGATTCTGACAGGAGGCGGGATTTACGAAGCTGTTCTACCTCTTTATGTCATCATGTACTTTTCACATTTCTTTTATTATATAACAATTTGCCTGACAAATATCTTACAGTTTTTGTTATTTTTAAGAAATAAGGGATTTCAATATTCCCACTCAAACACCTGAAACGATATAGACGACATCTGCTGATCCGATTTTTCGAAGATAAACGGTTAGAGCATTTCGTTGTACATATTTACATTTGTCTATGATTGATTATGCAAAAGCGGACTGAGCCACCTACATAACAACACAAAACTAACTTACAAATTTACTTATCCAATACTCAAAATCGGTACAAATTACAAATTCTCCATTTTTATAAACATCAACATATCCTGAAAAAAAGGAAAGCCCCAAAAAATTCTCATGCTAATTTATTTTATAAATATCTCTTATTGCACAAGAACTATAATAACATATACGAGTGATAAAAGAGAAGCAAAAACGAGCATGGTCAAATAAAATCAAGGTAGGGCAGACTACCATATGGTTTTAATTTTTTTCTTGGCTTAATATGTCATCTTTATTTGTTTATGTGTGTGTATTCTTTTCAATAATATTAAAAAAAATTCAAAAAAATTTCCAATTCGGGTGTTTTCAAAATGCTTATTGCATCGACAAAATCTGCAGTTTTTGCAGCGAAATAAATAAAATCAATGCAACAAGTTGTTTGGTTTTTTGATTGTTTTGATAGTAATTCAGACATTACAAACCAAACAGGTACACCTGTATACTAACAACTTTTTCAAAGTTAGCCTACCTTTTCTTCATTGTACCATGAAAACAAGTATCAAAGGCTGAAGCAAATCCTAATCTAACATTTACTATATCACTTTTTAACTAATTCTTTAACATAATTTGATTTTATAACTTGCATGATATTACTATTTCATAATTTCTTATATTTACTTTTATTTTAACGACGTAATTATTTAATTGTCTTGATATAATTGCATGGTTGTCTCCATATTATTTACGTAGACTTTCAGCAATAATAATTTTCAGTCTTTCTAATAGCCTTGTTCTGAATGTCAATTAAAAAAACTATTTTGGTACCTGATATAATTGTGATGAAAAATTGAATATGCCCGTGTGCACAACTTAAAAGGCTAATATATAAAGGGGAAATCTAAGAGGAAGAAATAATACATATCATTCCCAAAAGATTCAATGTTATTACGATTGAGGTCCAATGTGTTATTTCAGCGGATGAATTCAATTCACTCAAGAGTAAGAAATCAATATATTTTCTGTTGGTTTAAAAATGCGTTTAATAATGGAAGAGTTAAGAAGGTAGTAGCGCATTTATACTATTGAAGTATTTTTTTTCTGTATGTCGCCTAACTAATCAAAAATATGATTTTTTTCTCGTGTCAAAAGTGTATTTATAAGTGTTAAATTCTGATATTTCGATCAACAAATATTTAAATAATTGCAATACTGTGAAGTTTTCTTGAAACAAGTGTTTTTTTTACTGAGTTCTTTTTTTAACACATATATTTTTATTGTTGCCGTTTTTGTTTCGTACATCGTGGTATATTTTAAGTGTTTTGACCTTTGTAGTGATACCCTTTAATACTGCATACCATTAGTAACAGTAAACTCATTATTATATTGTGTTCATATTAAAGTGATTTCCCTATTTATTTTAGATCAAAATAGCTTGTATTTTCGTCCAATTAGTAGCCTATTAATATTCAAGGAATGGCTTGCTCTTAGAAAGATTGAAATGAACGTCTAATTACTTGCTGAACGTCTAATTACTTGCTTTTTTTTTTTTTTTTTTTTTTTTTTTTTTTTTTAAATTTGTGGATCTTAATTAAAGGTAGGCAGCTTCATTTTATTAAGGGCAGGAATAGAGCTCTGCGTTGGTCTTGATTCAAGTGAAGAGATCTACAAGTTTATTATCTTTGTCTTTATAAGGAAACTAAGGCTGTTGTTAACACATACGTATCTACATACATATTTATATTTAAGTTGTGATTATTTACAGCTTTATTCTAGTTTGTTAATTCAGCATTTTCATGTAAGCCATTTATTAACGTTTATTTAGGTTCATTGACTATTTGCAATATTTAACAATTTCATTTATTCACTTTGTATTAATAATATTTGTCCTAGTTTTACTTTATGCAATTCATCAATTATGCTACGAAATTATTTGTATAAAAGAATGAAAATAATAAAGAGTTAGTCAGTTGTCTTTTATGAAGCGACCATAACCAATTTGGGTTTATTTAATAAACATCGTCTTTCCTTCAAGTGTATGTGCTTGTATGGAGAATTTTAAGGACTGTAAGTGTCAGTTCAAATTTATGTTTTTAAACTGAATCCCACTAGGTCCGATTTATATTAACATTTTTTGGTGACCCCGACGTGATCCTTTTACCCCACAAGTGGTAAAGGATTTGAATCGTAATACGCGTTCGTTTACACACATCCTTTTACCCCACAAATGGTAAAGGATTTGAATCGTAATACGCGTTCGTTTACACACATCCTTTTACCCCACAAGTGGTGAAGGATTTTAGTCGTTATACGCGTTCCTTAACACACTTCCTTGTACCGCACAAGTGGTAAAAAGGGTTGATCGTGATACGTGTCGTTAAACACAGCCTTCTGCCCCACAAGTGGTAAAGGACTTGGCAACATACATCCGGTTTTGTCAGATGTGATACACGCATCTTGTACACAAATTTCTTTGGAAATTTAAATCTCAACAATCGTACTGAGTTTAAATATCAACAATGGCATCGCTTCAAGACCTTACAGTCCAACAAGAAGTAAGGGGCAGTAATTTTGAAAAATTCATAGCGACAATTAAGAAGGCCCCGCTTGAAAGAAGAACTGAGGAGTTCTACATTGGCAAGCGTAAGGAGCTAGAGTAGCTTTGGCAGACGTTTGAAACGGCAGAAAACCAGATCCGCAAAGATCCATCATTGGCAGAGGATGATCCGTATATGCGCTGATTAATTCATTTTAAAAACAAGTAAGCAAAGGCTATAGTCGTGCAGAGCCGACCATATAATACCCTACAACACTACAATATATTAGAATCCCCCTTATGACCAAATCTATTTTAAAAGATTTCGCTTGTGAAATTATGTCACAGAGTAGTGCCCAAGGACATTTGCCCAATAACTCCGTCTCCGCCGTGCTGATAGTTGTTGTCGTTCTTTTTACAACTAAATATAATTCAATGCTCATCAAAAATGCTAGAATTCTTACCTGTCCTCAACTCTCCTTTCAGGCGTGTCGATTGGCTTCAATTGTGTGATCAGTAAATTTTTTGCGATCGTCTCCAAAAGCCCCTCTGTATCTCCAAATTTAGACTAATCTATATGATTTGCTTGTCTACGATATTTGGCTATATTCGTCAACGAAGTTGACATAAAAAAGCCAGAAGTTCGCCTTTTGCGTATTTCGGATATCGCCTCTACGTAATGCTGGTATTTTTTCACACAGAAGTAGTGGTCCATTCTACTCGCTGCCCTAAACTCTAACTTCATGCAATATTTCGCGTCCTTTGGTTTCTATTTGTGACCTTTATAACGGCTGGAACATTTTTAGTTGTTGAATAAATACATTGGGAACATATTTGAAAACAATAGGCTTATCCCTTCTGATCCTAACCTTGTAAACATTTGCGTGAGAATCGGGCTATAATTGCAATATGTATGTAATAACCCCAACCTGTGTTGTAAGATAGAAAAATATTACAAAATATACACTTTAATATTATTAGTCAAATTAAAAAAATCGGATGCGATAAAAAATAAGAAAAATAAAATTTTGTGACATATTTTTATTTTCCTTATTTTTTATTTATCTATACTACAAAATCTGCATCAACGTCATTATTGGCATCTTTTTATGCGATTTTTTTAGATTTTACTCTTTTATGCCAAGAGGGCATTCCAGCCATTCTTGAGATATAAGCATTCTAGCTAACATCCCCTTCCTTTGTGTATACACATTGTATATATTTCGCTATATATATAACGGATATATTTGCTATCGGCATCTACGTAACGGTCAGGATTAACCTGTTCGTCTATTTGTGATTTCGCCGGAATTAAAAATATTCGCGGTTTAATGAAAAATTTTACTTTTATTTAACACAAATATTATGGTCTATTCAGTGAAATTATGGTCTATTTAGTGGGTAATATTACCCGATGGCCATCAAAATTCTGCCCAGCCCTAAGATCTAGCCCCATGCTAATTTCCGCTTCGATTGGTCTATAATTGCGACCTGTAGAGTAACTGCAAAATCAGGGTTTTTTTAGTTTTTGGTCCGTTTCAACTCCTATATATTATGCGATTATCTCCAAAAGGCTTCTATTCTGGCCCTACCCCCACCTACATTCTAAATTTCGTAAAGATCCGGCCATAATTGCGACTTGTAGAGTGATTAAAAATTAACATGGTCAGACGGACATACATAGCTAGATTGACTCAGCTTGGCGATATAGGAAGATCCATGTATACTTTCCTATGTGAGAAACCAATATTTCGAGGTGTTAAATAATTTTTGGCCCAATCAAACTTATAATACTCCCAACACAGAGTGTTGTAGGGTATAATGAGGAAAAATATGAAAAAATGGAAACAACATGTTGTATATAATTATGAATGATTCTGACAGGAGACGGGATTTACGAAGCTGTTCTACCTCTTTATGTCATCATGTACTTTTCATATTTCTTTTATTATATAACAATTTGCCTACAGTTTTTGTTATTTTTAAGAAATAAGGGATTTCAATATTCCCACTCAAACACCTGAAACGATATAGACGACATCTGCTGATCCGATTTTTCGAAGATAAACGGTTAGAGCATTTCGTTGTACATATTTACATTTGTCTATGATTGATTATGCAAAAGCGGACTGAGCCACCTACATAACAACACAAAACTAACTTACAAATTTACTTATCCAATACTCAAAATCGGTACAAATTACAAATTCTCCATTTTTATAAACATCAACATATCCTGAAAAAAAGAAAAGCCCCAAAAATTCTCATGCTAATTTATTTTATAAATATCTCTTATTGCACAAGAACTATAATAACATATACGAGTGATAAAAGGGAAGCAAAAACGAGCATGGTCAAATAAAATCAAGGTAGGGCAGACTACCATATGGTTTTAATTTTTTTCTTGGCTTAATATGTCATCTTTATTTGTTTATGTGTGTGCATTCTTTTCAATAATATTAAAAAAATTCAAAAAAATTTCCAATTCGGGTGTTTTCAAAATGCTTATTGCATCGACAAAATCTGCAGTTTTTGCAGCGAAATAAATAAAATCAATGCAACAAGTTGTTTGGTTTTTTGATTGTTTTGATAGTAATTCAGACATTACAAACCAAACAGGTACACCTGTATACTAACAACTTTTTCAAAGTTAGCCTACCTTTTCTTCATTGTACCATGAAAACAAGTATCAAAGGCTGAAGCAAATCCTAATCTAACATTTACTATATCACTTTTTAACTAATTCTTTAATATAATTTGATTTTATAACTTGCATGATATTACTATTTCATAATTTCTTATATTTACTTTTATTTTAACGACGTAATTATTTAATTGTCTTGATATAATTGCATGGTTGTCTCCATATTATTTACGTAGACTTTCAGCAATAATAATTTTCAGTCTTTCTAATAGCCTTGTTCTGAATGTCAATTAAAAAAACTATTTTGGTACCTGATATAATTGTGATGAAAACTTGAATATGTCCGTGTGCACAACTTAAAAGGCTAATATATAAAGGGGAAATCTAAGAGGAAGAAATAATACATATCATTCCCAAAAGATTCAATGTTATTACGATTGAGGTCCAATATGTTATTTCAGCGGATGAATTCAATTCACTCAAAAGTAAGAAATCAATATATTTTCTGTTGGTTTAAAAATGCAGAAATATATTTCGTTTAATAATGGAAGAGTTAAGAAGGTAGTAGCGCATTTATACTATTGAAGTATTTTTTTTCTGTATGTCGCCTAACTAATCAAAAATATGATTTTTTTTCGTGTCAAAGTGTATTTATAAGTGTTAAATTCTGATATTTCGATCAACAAATATTTAAATAATTGCAATACTGTGAAGTTTTCTTGAAACAAGTGTTTTTTACTGATTTCTTTTTTTAACACTTATATATTTTTATTGTTGCCGTTTTTGTTTCGTACATCGTGGTATATTTTAAGTGTTTTGACCTTTGTAGTGATACCCTTTAATACTGCATACCATTAGTAACAGTAAACTCATTATTATATTGTGTTCATATTAAAGTGATTTCCCTATTTATTTTAGATCAAAATAGTTTGTATTTTCGTCCAATTAGTAGCCTATTAATATTCAAGGAATGGCTTGCTCTTAGAAAGATTGAAATGAACGTCTAATTACTTGCTGAACGTCTAATTACTTGCTTTTTTTTTTTTTTTTTTTTTTAAATTTGTGGATCTTAATTGAAGGTAGGCAGCTTCATTTTATTAAGGGCAGGAATAGAGCTCTGCGTTGGTCTTGATTCAAGTGAAGAGATCTACAAGTTTATTATCTTTGTCTTTATAAGGAAACTAAGGCTGTTGTTAACACATACGTATCTACATACATATTTATATTTAAGTTGTGATTATTTACAGCTTTATTCTAGTTTGTTAATTCAGCATTTTCATGTAAGCCATTTATTAACGTTTATTTAGGTTCATTGACTATTTGCAATATTTAACAATTTCATTTATTCACTTTGTATTAATAATATTTGTCCTAGTTTTACTTTATGCAATTCATCAATTATGCTAAGAAATTATTTGTATAAAAGAATGAAAGTAATAAAAAGTTAGTCAGTTGTCTTTTATGAAGCGACCATAACCAATTTGGGTTTATTTAATAAACACCGTCTTTCCTTCAAGTGTATGTGCTTGTAAGGAGAATTTTAAGGACTGTAAGTGTCAGTTCAAATTTATGTTTTTGAACTGAATCCCACTAGGTCCGATTTACATTAACATTTTTTGGTGAACCCGACGTGATCCTTTTACCCCACAAGTGGTAAAGGATTTGAATCGTAGTACGCGTTCGTTTACACACATCCTTTTACCCCACAAATGGTAAAGGATTTGAATCGTAATACGCGTTCGTTTACACACATCCTTTTACCCCACAAGTGGTGAAGGATTTTAGTCGTTATACGCGTTCGTTAACACACATCCTTGTACCCCACAAGTGGTAAAAAGGGTTGATCGTAATACGTGTCGTTAAACACAGCCTTCTGCCTCACAAGTGGTAAAGGACTTGGCAACATATATCCGGTTTTGTCAGATGTGATACACACGCATCTTGTACACAAATTTCTTTGGAAATTTAAATCTCAACAATCGTACTGAGTTTAAATATCAACAATGGCATCGCTTCAAGACCTTATAGTCCAACAAGAAGTAAGGGGCAGTAATTTCGAAAAATTCATAGCGACAATTAAGAAGGCACCGCTTGAAAGAAGAACTGAGGAGTTCTACATTGGCAAGCGTAAGGAGCTAGAGCAGCTTTGGCAGACGTTTGAAACGGCAGAAAACCAGATCTGCAAAGATCCATCATTGGCAGAGGATGATCCGTATATAGCGGAGAATCTGCACCAGGCCATAGGAGAAAAGTTCAACGCAACAGTGGACTATATAAAGGCGGAGATGAAGAAGCTGAAGTCTGCCAAGGTCAATCCAGATAAATCCGCAAAGGCAAGATCGCCAGAAAATGATTCAGAACCCCAAGCATCAGCCCAGGTTAAGGAACCTGAGTCTGCTCAAGTTTAGGGACTGGCCCGAAGGTTAAAAGCGAGAATGACAGCCCTCGGTCGCCTTCTGCAGAGTTTGTAAAATATAGAGACGGGACAGCCAAACCAAGTCTATGTGATAAAAGAAGAGTCGATTAAAGGGCTGTGGAGTCAAATTACAGGCATGTACGATGAAATTTGGCAACAGGTCGAGGATCCTTCAAGAATCGGGCTGAATCAAGACAACTACGATAGCCTAGAAGATGCGGTTCAAAGCAACTTGATAGGGCTGGCAGTACTGAAAGAGAAATGCGATGGCAATATAACAAGCACACCTCAATTGGGAACTGACTTGGTAGCACACAGCTCACTTCCACTACCAAAGGTAACAATCCCTCAATTAAATGGGAATTGTCTGAAGTGGCGTCAGTTATATGAACTCTTTCTGGAGATGGTGGACAAACAGCATCTTCCTAATGTCCAAAAGATGTGGTACTTAAAAACAAATTTGTCGGGCGAAGCTGGAAAACTCATAAGCCACTTAGCCTTGACAGAGGACAACTACGCAACTGCATGGTTGTTGCTCCAAGAACGGTACAATAACAAACGGGTTCTTGTTACGGTTTGTGCAATCGTTGAAAAGGCCGAAGGAGGTCCCTTCTATGAAAGAACTGTTTGCATTTTTGGAATTGCAATTTGAGTCGATGGAATCGACTGGGGAAGTGGCAACTGCTCACAAAGGTTCAAGCAAAGCTGTTGCGTCCATAACATCAATCTTGGCGATGTCGGAATCTGAAAGACTCCAATGGGTTACAACAACATAAAATGTGCGTGAACTGTTTTAAGGCTGATCATATAGCGAAAAACTGCGCATCTGATAACTGCAAGAAATGTAATAATAAACACAATACGTTGTTACATTTATCAAGGAGATCTCAATCATCATCAACGGGCTTTAATCAAACGTCAACCACAAGTAGCAATCATACACCAGACAATACTGCTGTAATTTCTTCGGCATCAGCAGAAGATCAGAAGAACGTAATTCTTGCCACTGCGAGAGTCACCATAATAACCAAAATAATAGCTGCAAATGGTATGTCAGGCGAGTTCAGAGCTGTGCTTGATTCTGGTTCACAAGTAAATATTGTTTCAGAACGGCCGATTAAAAGGTTATCAATTGCAACAACAGAGACCCCTTTGTCTATTGACGGAGTTGGAAAAATCCAGAAGAAGGCTTAGCATCGTGTGAACATGCAAATGTTGTCTAACAATTCTGGATTTTCATCTTATTTGGAAGTATTTGTTTTACCAACGATTATACCTGCACAACCGAATCACGAATTGGACATATCTAACTGGCAGATTCCAACGAACATTAAATTGGCGTATCCAAATTTTAATATTCAAGGAAAAATTGACATCCTACTCGGGGCGGAGTTTTACTTCAGCCTATTGCAACCGGGTACAATAAAACTGAATAATAATCAACCAATTCTGCAGAATACTGCGCTTGGCTGGATTATAGGCGACTTAATAAAACAATCATCAACGTACGTCACATCAGCAGCGCTAACATTAGCAATTTTCGATAGTGAAACTTCACTGGCACAAGCAATTGAGAAGTATGGAAACTCGAGGAAGTAGCATCAACAGAAAGGATAATGTTTCCGCTGTAAACCCGCTGCGAGTCTCATTATAACCAGCATGTCCAGACGGATCAGAACGGTCGATTCATTGTTAGTATTCCTTTCCAAGAATCTCCAACAACATTGGGAAAATCTCATGCGATGGCGTATAACCAGTTCATGAGTCTTGAACGTCGGCTTCTTCAGAAGGATGATATCCGCATGCAATACATCAAGTTCATGCAGGAATATGAAATGCTAGGACACATGCAGAAAATTGACGTGAATATAATGTCGAACCCTAAATATTTCATTCCGCATCACTGTGTGCTTAAACCGGATAGTAGCACGACAAAATTAAGGGTGGTATTTGATG
This sequence comes from Musca domestica, assembly GCF_030504385.1. NCBI lineage: Eukaryota > Metazoa > Arthropoda > Insecta > Diptera > Muscidae > Musca > Musca domestica. The sequence continues at coordinate 337,707 of NW_026712258.1, forward strand.
CATCCGCGAAAACGTCATCGGGTCATTCGTTAAATGACTTAATGTACACAGGACCAACTGTGCAAAGCGAACTATTCTCCATCCTGCTACGGTTCCGATTACCAAAGTTTGTCTTCACTACTGACATTGAAAAAATGTATAGACAAATCTTATTTCACCCCGATGATCAGAAATATCAACTGATCATTTGGAGGAAAGACCCATCGCTATTACAAGCTCAATACTGTTACATATGGAACTCGTGCAGCACCGTACCTTGCCACAAAGTGTCTACAGAAAATCGTAGACGACAACTTGGATCGCTATCCCCTAGGTTCAGAAATGCTAAAAGAGAAATTTTATATGGACGATGGTCTCGGTGGTTCTGATAGCTTAAACATAGCGATGGAGACGCAAAAGGAATTGATAATCATTTTGAAAAAGCACGGCTTCAGCTTAAGAAAATGGTCGTCAAACAGTCCAAGATTGCTAAAGGATATAACTTATAGTGAACGGGAAGTCAATCTAGATTTTGATGAAAGCAAAACAATAAAGACTTTGGGACTATTTTGGATGCCTCAGGCCGACCATTTTTGCATGAAGGCAAATATTGATCATTGTCAAGTAATAAAGAAACGATCAGTTACGTCTGAGCTAGCGAAACTCTTTGATCCACTTGGTCTGCTTGCACCAATTGTTATAAAAGCAAAGATGTTTATCCAGAAGCTGTGGCAACTTGCATTATGATGGGATGAACCATTACCCGAAAAACTTTTTGCTACTTGGAAAACATTTCAAAGCGAGTTGGAAGGTCTCAACAATTTCAAAATACCACGACATGTATTCGGTGGGCAGATTCCGGCAAAGTTGCAATTACATGTGTTTGCCGATGCGTCGGAGAAAGCGTTTGGGGCAGTTGTATACATTCGCTTTGTTACAAAGGATGGTCTCGTAGCTGTACGTCTGATCTGCGCTAAATCCAGAATTGCTCCGTTGAAACAACAAACACTTCCTCGACTAGAGCTATGTGCCGCAGTGGTAGCAGCCGAACTGGGTAATAGAGTAAGGATTGACTTAAAGCTTCAAAGTCATCCCATGTTTCTAAAATCCCAGTCAACCTTATATAAGACATTTGTGACAAATAGGGTGTCAGTCATTCAAACATTGTCATTACCACAACAATGGAAACACGTTCCGTCAAAGGAGAATCCTGCCGACATGCTTTCTCGAGGCCTGCAACCAGTAGACCTATATAAGAGCCGATTATGGTTTCATGGTCCAGTTTTTCTTCACGGAAAGGAGGAGTTGTGGCCTGCTGAATGTCCTATTCAAAATGCTCTTACAAATAACATGGGGTTAAAGGTTGCCACTACGACTGCTATAGTAGCCTCTGACATCCACTTTATAGATGGAATCGATCACAAAAATTCCTTCAGGAGACTACAAAGGATTGTTTCATACGTCCACAGATTCATAAGAAATGCGCGGATGCAAAGGTCTCAGCGGCCCAGAAGTAAGGCCCCTAACCCTGAGGAGTTAGATGACTCCCTCCGGTTAATTATTCATGCTATACAATCGGCAGAAATCGCAACTGAAATAAAAGAGTTGAAAGCTGAGAAGCAAATTAGCAAACACAGCTCTCTATGCAGCCTATCGCGTAGGTGGAAGATTGGAACATTATATGCTTCAACCGGAGGCAAAACATCGAATAATATTGCCATATAACGGTCCATTAGTAAATTTTTTTTTTACGACGATTCATGATGAAAACAAACATAGTGGACCTCAAGCGCTGTTAAACACAATAAGACAACGATTTTGGCCAATCAGGAGTTGACTATTGTGGGCCATTTTGGATACATTACAAGGTGAGGGGTAAGCGACCAACCAAGGCTTATGTAGCTGTCTCCTGCTGCTTTGCGACAAAAGCAGTTCACCTAGAACTTGTGTCTGATTTATCCACAGAAGCTTTTATTGGCGCACTTAAACGCTTCATTGCGCGGCGTGGACACTGCCAAAACATATATTGCAACAATGCTACGAACTTCGTTGGAGCCAAGAATAATTTAGCGGAGCTATCTGAAAATATATATTCGGATAAAGCGCAAGAATCAATTATTTCAACCTCAAGCGCTAAAGGCATTCACTTTCATTTCATCCCACCAAGAGCACCGCATTTCGAAGGTTTAGAGTGTCAACGGAAAACCTAACACAAGAGGAATTGGAAACGATCATAATCGAGATAGAAGCCATCCTAAATTCTCGGCCGCTCACGCCTTTGTCAAACGATCCTGATTGTCTTGAAGCACTGACACCAGGACACTTTTCAATCGGGGAGGCCTTAACTACACAAGTAGACAGCAGAGCAGAATCTGTTAAGACCTCCAGCACATCTCATTGGAAGCTGCTCTCACATATCAAGCAGCAGTTCTGGAGAGGTTGGTCGGATAAATACCTCCACGAACTGCAACAACGGAACAAATGGAGGAGAAAGATGAACAATCTTCGGAAAGCTGATATGGTCATCATCAAGGAAGATAATTTACCTCCGATGAAGTGGCCATTGGGAATATTTCTCAATGTGTTCGCTGGTGACGATGGAGCTGTACGAGATGCTGATGTGAAAACATCAACTGGAGTATACAAACGGGCCATTCAGAGGCTGGCTCCACTGTTTCCAGAGAAGCATAGTGAATTATCCACAGACCAGACAACGCAGGGTGACATCGGCTCTTCTAGGCAAGAGGAAGATGGAAAAGATACCATCCCGAAGAAAAGAATGAAGATCGCAAATAGCCCCATAATGCTATCAGTAATATTAGCCTTGCTTCTAATGCCTGTGGTCTTATGCGACATGCTGAAAATAACGTAATTTCACAATGATCCGGGATTATATATTGAAGGCTTGGGAACAGTGAAACTTAACACGGCAGAATGGAAAATGTTGATGTATTACGATTTAACGCCTTTTGCATCGGAAATAATGTCGCTTTCAACCGGTGTAAAATCGCTGCAGCAGATGTGTCCTGTAATTCAGCAACACGAGATATGTTTCATGTTCGTGAGCAATCTCAAACACATAAAAAATAAACGACTACAGGAAAAGGAGTTATTTACCAACAGACGGTTTAAAAGATCTCCATTCAATATAGTCGGCAATACTGCGCGTTCACTTTTTCGTGTCCTTGATGCTGATTATACGGAAGAAATGTCTAAAACCATTAGCAAGGCAAGAATCGAGCACGAGCACATGACAAGTCTGTTGAAAGCCCAAACTTTAATAGTTGATTCTACCATTAATGTCATAAAACAGGATGAGATCGACAATCCACAAAAGATACAAGAGATCTCAGAAATAGTTGAGAAAATAAATAATAATGATGCTACAGAGTCTTCCCAGTTAAAAAACTCACTGCTTGTCGGACTCTTGTCAACGTACCTGGTATTCTCCGCAATGAACCTGCAGAGAGTAAAGTCGAAAATCATTGTACTTACCGATACACATAATGACAAAATGAGTCAATTTTTACTGTCTTCTCATCAATTGAGAGATCCAATTTCGCATGCTTTACCAACGGACGATGAGAACTTGATTGAGCTCTATAAACTTATGAGCGTCAAGGGTGCACTGACAAAGCATGAAGTCATCTTCGAGGTCAAGATACCCTTTGTCAATCAACAGTTTTTTGAACTATTCAAGGAAGTACCCGTTCCAACAATAAGGAATGGCACTCTAATAGCCATTAAGCCAGAAAAGTTATACTTGGCTACAGATGCGCACAGAGACGAATACATACTTTTCCAACCTGAGGACATATCAAGATGCCTTAAGCAAAAGAATGACGAATACATCTGTAGAAATCAGCGGTCCAAACTCCGGAGGAACGCAGTCGCCAACCCCTGTGAAGTCAATATCTTTAATAATCATTCAACTACCAATTGCAATCTCAACAATATTATTGGATCTACAGTATAGAGCCAATTGAATCGTCAAAATAGATGGATCGGTATGCGGTACGGAGACAACTCTTATCATCATCAAGAATGCCGGAATAATGGAGATGGGTTCCAACTGTGTCATGAAGAACCATTTTGTTACCATACATGGACATTTTGAACCCTCAAATAGCATACACACTTCATATGTGAGATTAAATGACATCCATTCTATAAGTCCACCACAGGAAATAAAAAAGATTTTAAAGCTCACGAACACTACTTCTCACCATAGACAAATGAAGATATAGACAACGAAATGCTCTCACGGTTTATCTTCGAAAACAATCGAAGCAGCAGATGTCTATATCGTTTCAGGGGTTTGAGTGGGAATTTTGAAGTCACTCAATTCTAAAACGTTAAAATAACAAAAACTGTAGGATATTTGTCGGTTGGAAATTGTTCCATAATAAAATAAATGTGAAAATTACGTGATGACATCAAAAAATTCCGGAATAATCAAGTAAAATTCTTGAAAAACAATAAAATGTGTTTTCGAAGTCGAGTGGGTTGAACGCGTAAATCAGCATGTTGACTATGCAAAACATGATGAGAGCCACCTGGATAAAAAGACAAAACTAACTTTTCGTTGTCTATATCTTCATTTGTCTATGTTTAAGGTTCAACAAACCAGCTCAATTTACACCTACTCTAGCTGTAAGAACTCACCAATCAGCGACAAATGGCTCCGTTTCTGCTTGAACACTGTCAACGCGGCTAAGAATGTTAACACATACGTAACTACATACATATTTATATTTAAGTTGTATTTTAGTTGTGACGTATTTACAGCTATATTCTTGTTTGTTAATTCAGTATTTTCATGTGAGCCATTTATTAACGTTTATTTAGGTTCATTGACTATTTGCAATATTTAACAATTTCATTTATTCACTTTGTATTAATAATATTTGACCTTGTTTTACTTTATGCAATTCATCAATTATGCTAAGAAATTATTTGTATAAAAGAATGAAAATAATAAAGAGTTAGTCAGTTGTCTTTTATGAAGCGACCATAACCAATTTGGGTTTATTTAATAAACATCGTCTTTCCTTCAAGTGTATGTGCTTGTAAGGAGAATTTTAAGGACTGTAAGTGTCAGTTCAAATTTATGTGTTTGAACTGAATCCCACTAGGTCCGATTTATATTAAAATTTTTTGAAAAGACAAGTTAAAGGAAAGTTTTAATTTAACTTTTAAAATATTTGAAAATTGAAAAATTTGTCAAAAGGTTCGAATTTTCTAAATACCCTTCTCACAGGAAAAAAATATAATAAAGACAACGAAAAGTTAATTTTGTCTTTTTATCCAAATGGCTCTCATCATGTTTTGCATGGCCAACATGCTGATTTACGCGTTCAACCCACTCGACTTCGAAAACACATTTTATCGTTTTTCAAGGATTTCACTTGATTATTCCGGATATTGTTGATGTCATGACGTACTTTTCGCATTTCTTTTTATATCTCTTTGAATTTATGATTTAAATTTGAAAATTTTAAATCATTATCACTAAAATTCTTGTATTTTGATTTTTTATAATTGCCAATATTTTCTACAGAAGCATTATAATGGAGTCTGGAAATATTAATAACTATTATACTATTACTATTAACTCGTTGCTGTTAGTAGGGTGAGGCCTCTCAGGCAGGACCAGATGTGACATTTGTATACTAATTGATACTAGTTGTACGGTAGAATGAATTTTGGAAGAAGGTACAATTGCTTCTGAAGATTGAACTTCGATTCCAGGATTTGAATTTAAAGAATTTATTTTAGGTTTTGAAGACGAATACAGCTTCAGAAGCGTGAGTTGGTTATTAGAATATAAGTCTTCTGTAATATTGCGAGGCGGAACCACAATCGGTGAATTTAGACTAATTAAATTATCACCGTGAGCAATAGCTGATGTTTTCTTTCTCTTTGGGGAACATATTTTAAAATTTGTAAAACTTTGATTGTACAGCATTCAAATCCTTCTTCATGGATGCTATTCCGATTTTACCTATTCTAGACATAAACAAATGAAAATATAGACAACGAAATGCTCTCACCGTATATCTTCGAAAAAAATCGAAGCAGCAGATGTCGTCTATATCGTTTCAGCGGTTTGAGTGGGAATATTGAAGTCACTCAATTCTAAAACGTTAAAAATAACAAAAACTGTAGGATATTTGTCGGGTGGAAATTGTTCCATAATAAAATAAATGTGAAAATTACGTGATGACATCAAAAAATTCCGGAATAATCAAGTAAAATTTTTGAAAAACAATAAAATGTGTTTTCGAAGTCGAGTGGGTTGAACGCGTAAATCAGCATGTTGACTATGCAAAACATGATGAGAGCCACCTGGATAAAAAGACAAAACTAACTTTTCGTTGTCTATATCTTCATTTGTCTATGTTCTAGATTTTAGTATTTTAGATCTTAGCTTTTTGACTTAAATTAGAATTTTTTTCGCACAACCAACGTGTTGGAAAACCTTTAGTCAAAGTTGTTACATTACACTCTTTGTATAAATTAGCCATTGTTAAATATATACCCAATGTATTAATTATAGCAGCCTAAAAACATGCTAGAGAGTCTAAAACAATATTAGTAGACAAGTGAACAGCAAAACAACAATAAATAAAACGATCGTCAGGCTAAGCAAACAAAAGATAAACAAACAAATTGTTCACCAGTAAGAAGAGGCAATGTAATTTACTTATCTTTTACACAAACTCACTGGAATGTAAAATTTCACGCTTCAGTAGTGTGCACTAACACAATCGATCGATTCTTGCTAAATTTAACCTTAAATTTGCTGGTAACAACAATTATGCCCGCACTATTCGGCACAGTATAAGATACGTCTTGATTTTACAAGAGCTTCTAGATTTATATGTTATGTAATTTCACAAATAGAACGGAGGCTCGTAATTAGTAAAGAAATAGCACGCTTATATACTTAGCTATAACACAGGGTGGAACGCATACATTTATATGAAAAACATAAGTGTAGCTATAACAGTGAATCTCAGCAGTCCCTTGACACATCTCCTCCTATTCTCTCATTCGAATAAGGATATCCTTTAATTTTGTAGATTTCAAATATGTTCAACATTTAATTTTAATTTCTTTATCCTAATACGCTACAATGGATAACACTTTTTGTTGGATTTTGCAATTTTTTTATTATAGCTGGAATTTTGTCTTTATTATCGTTGTGTTCCTTTGTAACAGAAATAATTATTGGTTACTTGTTGAGATTCTTTGTTGATCTTTTTGTGGTTCCCCTCAAATAACACATATTTCGAATGTTATTTGAGCTGACATCTCATAGGAAACTCTTTCTATTCAGTTACTGTATACAGAGCTTGAGAGTTTAGGTATAAATTCCATTTCTCTATTTCCTCAGAATTTTTTTATATTGTTATTTTTGAATTTTGTTTCGTTATTTATCGATCTTTTTATTGTGGCATTTTTTTTACAAAATTAATGATTTTTTATTATTTATCATCAGTTTATTAAAATGGCTTCCACTCCAATTAACTTATTTATACGTGCTTCCAAATTTATGGTTAGATTCAATACACAATTCGGTGTATTAAAGAAAGGTGATATTGATTTTTATGATCAAGAGGTTTGTAGTGTAGAAATTTGAGAATTGTGGAAATCAGTTGAAGAAACTTGCAATAACTGTGTTTACGAATGCGTAAACTTTTGATCTCTACTGTCAGTTGGAGTTAACGGCCACTGCGGCAAAATTTTAAATATATGTTGCACCAATAGAAATACGCAGTCACCGGTTACTTCCAACTGACTGGAAGTAAATAAGCAGCAAATTGATTTGCAAATTTGGTTGCTAAGCTGATGCAAAATAGGCATCGACGCAGTTCGTCTTGAAATCGTGTCCGCGAATGTTTAAAGTGCTCCCCAGTGATAAGTGAAAATTAAATTAACAAACATAATTACAGAATATTTTCATACAACACACAACAAAAATCATAAAAATATTTAATCAACAAATATGCAACACGAAGAAAGATCATTAGTCACTAAAAAATTTACAAAAATATTAATTTTTACACCAAAAAACATACATAAAAACTACATGAATATAAACACAAAAAAACACACATAAAATTTACATGAATTTTCACACAAAAATACAACAAATAACACTCATTATTATATTTAAACAACACATAAACATAATTTGAATTTGCCACAAAAACCACAACCACTGAATCTTAAATTGAATTTTAAATATTAAATAAACGTCTTGTCAATAAAAAAAGGCATCCCACAGGTAAAGTAATAAACATTTCGTCCTTCGAACCGGATTTGAACCAGCGACCTATGATAATTCATATCGTGATAATGATAGAATTCATATCGTGAAAACATCTCATTTATGCTATAACTGCTTGTCAGCGCACCTGGTGTAAAGGATTGTAAAAGTCGATTTGGATGTCGAACTTGCACAATGAGACATCATACTTTGTTAGATAAGGGAACGGGAACCCAATCTACAAATACATACCTAGCTAGATTGAAGACACGACCTAGAACAAGTGCCGCCGCTCAAACAACAGAAATACAGTCCACACCAGCTACAGTTATAACTTTGACCCTTCAAGATATGCAAATTAGTCAGCAACAATCTGGAGGTACTCAACTCTTTACAGCCATGGTGCAAATAGAAACCAGAGGACAACTTTACGATGCCAGAGCGCTCTTAGACTCTGGATCACAATCAAAATTTATTTCGGAAAAACTTAAAAATCTTTACGCTTGGGATTCCAATGAAAATCTATGGATCAATTTTAACTCAAAGCACAAAATTTGGATGGATTGTAGGAGGACCCATTCCTGGAAATGCTATCCAACGAAAGCAAATTGCATTGTTAAACACAACATCCATTGAGAGAATACTTATACGTTTTTGGGAGGTGAAAGAGCCCCCTAAAAAAGTTTTACGGTCAGAAGAAGACCAATATTGCGAATCGAATTTCCTTGACACAACAATACGGAACAAAAATGGAAGATATGTTATGACTCTCCCATTTAAAAATTGCGAGGAATTTGGGACTTCTAGAAATATTGCTTTACCACAATTCTATCGAATGGAGAGGAAACTTATGAAAACAGCAGATATCAAGGAACAGTACGACAATTCAATACTCGAGTACCTCGAACTTGGCCACATGTAGAAAATTAACCCAAATGAAATTAACGATATGCCCAATTATTACCTGCCACATCACGCAGTTATAAAACCAAACCGCATTACAACAAAGTTAAGAGTCGTATTCAACGCTTCATCCCCTTCAGCGAATAAAACAAGTCTAAATGACATACTATTTCCTGGACCCATATTACAACAGGACTTGGTACTATAAACTTTGAAATGGAGATTTTTCAAATACGCATTTAACGCCGACATTACAAAAATGTATCGTTAATTACTTTTAGACGCAAGTCAAACAAGATTCGCACCCTAGAGCAGTGGATATTATATAGAATAATTTATATGTTGATGATGTACTGGCTGAGGGCCATATATTAGAGGAATCAATCATGGCCAAAAAGGAATTAGAAGCTACTTTGGACTCAGCTGGATTTATTCTAATGAAATGGGCCTCAAATAAACATAATGTAATCAAAGATATTCCGGAAGAAAATTTACTGCCACTGAATTGGTTAGATATTTCTGAGGATGCTTCCACAAAAACGTTGGGGATTCGTTGGAACATTTCCAGATATTTTTTCTCTTTTACGCCACCACAAATGGAAAATCAAGAAAAAAAAAAATACAAAAAGAGAAGTCCTATCAACAATAGCCAAAATGTCTGACCTTGTGGATGGCTGGCGCCAGTGGTGGTTGTAGCAAAACTTATAATGCAGCAAATCTGGCTGGACAAAATTGATTGAGATGGAACGTTGAAGCCTTTGACCCAAATAAACTGGAATAATTTAGTTAAAAAATAGCCAAAATATAGAAAAACTTAAAGTACAAGATGGATTCAATACACCTCAGAACGGTGGAAATTCATGTTTTTTGTGAAGCTTCGGAAAACGCATATGGAGCAGCAATATACATTCGAGTCGAAAATACTGATAAAAGCGCACATACATTCTTGTTACCTGCAAAGACTCGGGTAGCTCCGATCAAAAAACTCTCTATTCCTAAACTCGAATTATGTGGCGCAGTTCTGTTGTCCAAACTGGCAGTATCGATAACGAATAATCTACAAATTTCCCACTATACGGCCCTATTTTGGACAGATTCCACGATTGTCTAACGGCAAATCATCCGACCCTTCTTTCTAACGTCCGATCAGAAGATTTTTTAAATGAAGAATTTTTAAGAATTAAAGATATGAGTTTAATAAAGACATTAGGTATTCGTTGGAATGCCTTTACTGACTCATTTCCTTATAGTATGAATTCACTAGAGGTGACTAGCCCGATAACTAAAAGGAAAATCTTGTCAACCATTTCGAAATTATTTGACCCAGCAGGTCAACAATTTTGTTGCAAGACATTTGGTTAGAAGGTGTTAAATTGGATGAAAGAGTAAGTTCATCCACGTGTGCTAAATGGAAAACATTTTTGGATCAATTTTCAAGTGTTGATTTTATTCAAATACCAAGATGGATTAATTATTGCCTAGAAGGTAATATACAATTTCATGGATTTTGTGACGCTTCTGAGAAAGCGTATTCTGCCGCAGTATACGTTCGAATGGAGACAGAATCAAAGTCATCAGTAAACTTGTTAATAGTGAAAAGTAAAGTTGCTCCATTAAAAATGGCAAGCTTGCCAAGATTAGAGCTTTGTCGTGCCGTATTGCTCTCATCTCTGGTGAAGTATGTTGCTCGAAATTAGATGTGAAAAATTATTCTGTCCACATGTGGACAGATTCAACTATTGTATTGGCATGGTTACTAAAACATCCATTCACATGGAATACTTATGTTGCAAATAGAACCGCAACTATATTCAAAAATATCAAAAATGCAACTTGGAGACGCGTTTCTTCGAAATGTAATCGGGCAGACCTTGGAACAAGAAGTTGTAATTCTGTAGAGTTAAGTAAATGTTCGCTGTGGTGGAATGGCCCAATGTGGTCATTAAGTCCTGGTAATAAGTGGCCAGAATCTAATATGGTTTCGAAGGATCCACCAGAAAAGCGATATATTTAAGTACATTGTGCATCAATTATTGAGAAAAATGATTACAAGGAAATGATTAAAAAATTTTCTTCTTATAACAAAACATTGTGGATTATAGGATATATGTATCATATGAAGAATAAACCAAGAGAAAATGAATATTCAGAGGTAGGAAGTGGAAAGCTTCTATCTCAAGATGAGTTGAATCACGCTAAGATGGTTCTAGTAAGAATGGCACAAAGAGTCCATTACCAACAAGAATATAATGATTCAAATAACTTAAAAACTATATCACGAAAAAGTCCGCTACGTGCTTTGAATCCATTTTTGGATGATAATGGGGTAATGAGAGTTAATAGACGTCTAGCCAATGCAAATGTTTCTAATCACGTATGTAATATATTCTTGGAATTTATCCACAAAACATTAATGCATGCTGATGTAAGAAATATGATGTCCACGGTTCAAAGGCAATTTTACATTCCAAGATTAGGAAGAACCGTTAAAAAGGAGATACATAATTGTGTGATTTGGGCAAGGTACAAGCAAAAGGTGAAATCACAGATAATGGCGACATTGCCTTTAGAGAGAACTTCTTTCTCGCTTCCCTTTACTTATGTTGGAACAGACTTTGCAGATCCATTACAGATTAAAAGTGGCAATTTGAGAAATTCACCGTATCAAAAGTCTTATGTATGTATATTTGTATGTGTTTCGACAAAAGCAATATATCTTGAATCGTGTTCGTCACTATCTACAGAAGCGTTTTTTGCAACATTTATACGTTTCATAGGTAGAAGAGGTTTGCCTAGATGTTTAATGTCAGATAATGGAACCAGTTTTGTGGGTGCCAGTCGTGCTCTTTCGAGTGAATACGAAGAATTTATTAAAAAATCCTCCAAAGAAATTTCAGAGAAATATATTGTTAATGGCTTCGAATGGAAGTTTTTTCCACCTAGCGCTCCACATTTGGGAGGATTATGGGAAGCAGGAGTTAAGACACACATCAAAAAGGTTATGTCTGAAAGGAAAATCAATTTTGAGGAATTTGCCACTGTTTTAGTGAGAATAGAGAGTGTTTTAAACTCTAGGCCTTTAACACCACTGTCAGAGGATCCAGAAGATTTAGAGGCTTTAACATTTCCTAAGAGGTGGACCATTTTTATTCGCTCCGGAAATGCCTATTGACAATTAATCGCTGATAAATCGTTGGGAAAAAATAAAAGCCCTACATCATACCTTTACTAAGAGATGGAAAACAGAATATATCCAGAAACTCCACAAAAGATACAAATGGCAATATCCTAAACGGAATATTCAAGAGAATGACCTACCTCCGAAAGACTGAAAAATGGGACTTGTGGTAAAAGTTCATGAAGGGCATGATGAACACGTAAGAGTAGTTGATGTAAAAACTACAACAGGTATCATATCTCGTCCTATTGTGAAGTTATGTGTACTCCCAGTCAGTGGTTGTCAGTAGAAATGAAATATATGTGTATGTGTATCAAAATCATGATTAAATGTGTAAAATTTTTTTTTGATATCTCTTCTTCCAATTTTATTTTTTGCAGTTACATAGTCATGAATATGGGCCAAGATGAAGTCTGTCAGGTTTGCTAGGGCATTCATCACTTGAGGAACGGTCCCGCATTTTAAGTGATGACCGTGGAACAAAGGGAGAGTGTGGTATTGACCCACAGATACTGCAAGAACTGTCTCGGATGAAACCACGTTGCAAGATTTTGTTCCTGGCCAGGGACATGTCGTATGTGTGGTTCCCGACACAATACGCTGCTGCATCGCCCCGTAGTGGCAGGTGTAACGGGCACCACCATGGGGTTTGCCAGATTTCACCCGTATGCCAACCAAAGAGCGCTGCAAAATCAACAGCAACAACTAATTCTTGCACAACTTCAAAAGGAGGAACGCGCACAATGTCACAGAGACTACAATAAGGCATAAAAATGCAAGCAACATCAGACTAAACAACAGATTGGTGTGCAGAAAACACAAACAAACAACAAACATCGGCGAGATAAGAAAACCCAAAAACAAAATAAACAAAAAAGTCGACATGCCGCACAACAGCCACTGCAGCAGCCCGGAGAAGGACCGGAAGAAAAACCTTTAATGCAGCAGCCAGAGATGATGGACAGGTTCCTGAACGTGCTCGAAAAAACAGCAACAGCGTTAACGGTTGCACCAGTGCAAGGGGCCCGTCATGTTGGAAATAGACCCAACCCCATAGACGATGATATCGATATGGACCTTACCGATCTCGATAATAAAAACTATGGATGAGGTCATATCGTTAAGGATTTCTTTGCACTCTTCTTCTTGAAGTTGAATAAAGTGGATCGCCAGATCAAACAAAATTTGTGAATTTACATTAAATAAAATTGACGACTGTCATTTTTAAGTTCAAATAGCTTTGTGCTTTTTTTCTTTTGTGCGAGCAACAAACGTTAGTATCGCCAGAATACTTTTGTGTTTGTTGCAGGTTGCTAAATAATATTGTTGTTCGTCTTGCAGTCGTGTAGCAATAAATTTCAACAAATTTCACAACAAGTCCATACGACGGTATTGGAACTTGTACAACAATAAACCAAACAAAAAACTAGTTAAAAAGCACCAAGTTCGGCCGGGCCGAACTTTGAATACCCTCCACCATTTGGAACAAATTAGGAGTTTTATAGAAAACTAAAATCCGTTAAAAATTCTGTAAAAATTTAAAAATAACGGATATAGCCGTTATGTTGGGGTCTATACGACGTGGACCTACATATGCATTGTTTGTCATAAGCCATTACCATATTCAAACTCGAAACTTGAAATAAACGGTGAATAATGTAGCTAAAATCATCAAAATATGGAGTTACCGTTATATCGGAGCTGTGCGAAGACCTGGACCTGCATAGACAATTTTCTGTCACAGGCTGTAGCATCCATTACGAACTTCAAACACCACATCTCAAACAATTTCGGTGGGTATTGTACATAAAATCTTCAAAATACCGTATAAAAGGAGATACTGATATATGAGGCATAAACGAAGACCTGGATCTGCATAGACAATTTTCTGTCACAGACTGTAATTTGAAACAATTCTGGTGAACAATGACGCTCAAATCATCAAAATGCCGAATATCGGGAGGTACGATTATATGGGGGCCATACGAAGACGTGGACTTGCACAGACAGTTTTCTGTCTTAGGGTGTATTATACATCGCTAAAATCATCTAAATACCGAATATCGGGAGGTATTGTTACATTGGGGCTATATGAAAACGTGGACCTACATGGCCCATTTACGAACTTGCCTACTGGCAAAATAAACATGTGTGCAAAATTCTAGCCTTCTATCTCGATTCGTTCAATAGATAGCGTGATTATAACAGACAGACAAACAGACACACATACAGACGGACATCGCTAAATCGACATATAATTTTACGCTGATCAAGAATATATATACTTTGTTGGGTCATACATGATTATTTTGAGGAGTTACAAACAAAATGACAAAGTTAATATAGTATGGTGGAGGGTATAAGAACACAAAACCCCCCAGCAAATACTAACGACTATATTTCTTCTGAGGGAGCAACGACCCAGGACCGGTCGGTAATTATTGCAAGAAATTTATCGGCCAGGACCCCGCACATATTACGGAGAGAGAGGATTCTAATCAAGATCAATCTCAAAGTAATTGCAAAGTTTGAAAAGAACCACCCGCAACTACCGAGCTGTTCTCTTAATTAGGTTGTTCTAGCTCTCCCACCATCTGCTATCAACGGTAGGGAAGACTTAGCCGTGGTCCAACCCTCTGTTGAGGATCATATCAGCAAATCCATCATCGACAACACGACTACTCAGGTAGCTGTCCACACGATGGTGGTTGATGCTGACCCCGCTGGGTGATACCCACCTGCCAAGAAGTGCAGGAAGAGTAAGGCTAAGAAGTCAGAGCCCGCGAGAGCCGCAGCCTCAGGAGTTCCCAAGGAAGCTGACAACTTTTTACGCTCAGCATTGAGGAGAGGTCGGTCCTCGGAGGAACCACATCCTGAGGCCAAGAAGGCATCTACGGCTCCGGCCTCCCAGCAAGTCGGTTGTGACCAACCGGCTCTGTCAGCCCCTACAAGCTATAAGCCTGGAAAGGGCCACGAGGGGGAGGTCAAGCCACAACCGGCGAGCCAAACAGAACGGAAGAGGAAGTATTACCAAACGACAAGACTGAACCGGAAGGTAAAATCAGCGAGAGTCGATGGTTGTTATTCGAAGATAGTCCGAGGGAACTTGTCTTTTCGGGTAAGGGAGATCCAAAAAGACTGCAATTTGGCAGAACAACCCTTTACAAGGGCGTGAAAGTCATGTGCTGTGAAAACGAGAATTCTAAGGAATTATTAGTCACCACGGTAGCTGGCTTTCGCGAGCTTTGGCAAGGCTGCGACTTGGCGGCTGTATGCTTAAAGGATATTCCCTGTCGTAAAGTATTGACATTATTGTTTACTCAGAGTCTGGAGTTTTAATTTAATTCAGTTTATTTCATTAAGAAAGATTGTGATGTACAAGTTACAAGAGTAAACTAAGAACTAATAACTAAAGAATATGGAATTGAGAATGTTAGTGAAAATGGGGTTGCCATCTGGCAGATAAAATAAAAGTGATGTAATATCGAGTTTACATATACAACATCTTTCCCCTCTAAGGAGAAAATAGGGCCGTCTTCGAACCCTTGTTGATCACCGCAACCCTTGTCCCCGTTCATCGACATTTGTAGCAGATGATGATGCGGATGATTCCGAGAATCCTAGCAATGGAGTAGATGTCAAAGAAGCTTGGGTGTCCTCATACACATATGTTGATACGGGTGGAGTTGAAAATTGTTCGGTTTGTTCTAGATCAATCTCCGAGTTAGTTGTCTCCACGTCTTTTTCATCTTGTTCGATTACCGATTCTTGTTGTTCGTAGGTGACGATGCTCGAACCAGCTCCGTAGCTATTAGGACGATTCACTGAGTTTTCCTTACTGTTGACTGGTGTGCGACGACTGCATGTGTCAGTACTATTTTGATCTGTACCACGAAGTTCATCAATATGTCTTCTATACTACTTCCCCTGGAACAGAATTTGATAGTGGACATCTCCCAAACATTTGATCACTTTGCCTTTAACCCATTTGCTAATGCGTGGATTTCCGGACAGAAAGTACACGTTTTGATCCTTTTCCAATTTCCTGTATTTTCAGCTGCTCTTCATGAACTGTTTGGTTGTTACTTTACTACTAGTTTCTTGTCGGCGCACTAGATCTAATCGTGTTCGTAACTGTCGTCCTAGGAACAACTGTGCTGGGGACTGACGCGTAGTCGAATGGGCGCATTCCTGTACTGTCTCAGGAATTCGTTTAGATTCTCCTTCAATGTCATATTCGTTGTACACATAGCCTTTAATGCAGTCTTCATCGTTTGGAAACTTCGCTCTGCTTGGCCGTTAGTTGCTGGGTGGTAGGGGGCAGTAAATTTGTGGTACTTAACGCCAATTCTTTCTCGCATTCCCTCGCAGTGCTCTCAATGTCTTTGTCAATGCCCGATCAGTAAAGGAAGGACCGGGCTATGCCTTTCATCTTAACCATCCCTAGATGGGCGCCATGCAAATCTTTCATTAAATCGGCCCGAAATCTAGGAGGAATCACAATTCGGTGTTCAAACATTAAACACCCTGTTCGTTCAGCAGTTACCGGTAATTGATTAATTTGGCGAATCACGAAGCTCTCGAATTCATAAAGGTCATTACATATGGCCTTATCAAAACTGAACTTGTTCGCTCTGTTGGCTGGAGTTACTCGGGACAAAAAATCGGCATTACTGTCCGTTGCAAGTAGAATAGGCAATGCTGGATCGTATGGGATCAGCACTTGCGGAGATATCAACGGTTGCTCAATTTTGGTGAATGCCGCATCTGTATTTTTATTCCAATAGAAAGTTCCTTTTTTCAAAACATCCCGAAGTGGCCTCTCAAGTGTAGACAGGTTTGGTATGAAATTCGAAGTATACGACGCCTATCCCAAAAATAATTGTAACTCCTCCAACGTTCTTGACTTTTTCCATATTCGCTTCAATGTGTTTGTTGGATTTATGAATTCCTTTGGCGTCGATTTTGTGACCTAGAATTTCAATCGATGACGTCACAAATACGCACTTCATGTATAGTCATGTATAGTCATTTCCATCGTTCTTTGTCAAATGGCCGGAATGTTGGGGGCTCCATAAACTGCTCGAGTTGGACGTATCAGTCCATGTGTTGGAGTATTTAGCGTCAAAACATGGGCAAATTCCTCGTCAAGGACCAAGTGTAAGTACATACATATACGTCAGTAATATCCAAATGGGCAAACACCGTTGAGCCCTTCATCCTGTTGAAAATATCCTCCGCTTTCGGAATTGGGTGTTCGTCTATTACAATTTGCGGATTTACGGTTGGTTTGTAGTTACCCGTAATACGTATGTCTCCATTCTTCTTCGTCACTACATGTGTAGTAGATGCCCATTCTGAATACTCCACTCTTTCGTAAAATCCCGTAATGCGAATGGAATTTCTTGAGGACTTGCAAATTTTGGCGTAGCATCTTGCTATAATTGCACTCTAATAGGAGGACCTTTGAACTTACCCGCTACATCACTGAATATATCTTTATGTTTGGCAGTATGGGTTTTTTTACTGCTATAGATGGTATCTTCTCTCCTGCCGCTGCTGAGAACTCGTCCTCGTTGATGCTTCTATTGTGTTCGGCAAAATTTATTTCTCGAACAAAATGTGCGATCCACTCACGGCCACATAATGTGTTAAAAAGCGCCATCAACTACGTATAAGTTCAGCCTACGACTGGTTTTGCCCAAAGACACATTCACCACGGTACGTCCATGCACATAATCTAGTGCCCCTCCTCTCCCTCATGTGACAACAACGACTCCTCTATCTGCTTTGTATTTGACTTGCACACTTTACTTATGTGGCCTATCTTGCCGCATGAAAAACACTTTGCGTTCTTGAATTTACAATCCCGTACGTGTCAACCACAGCAACCATAACATCTCACCTCTTTAGTTTTATTCGACGTCTACTTCACACCATTTTTCGTCTTGACAACTATAAATCCCAATTTGCATGTCGGTTCTGTAGTAATATTCTACACTGTAGTAAATTACTACACCCGTTGATACTTGAGTTAACTCCTTCGCCGTGGCACACTCATGTGCATCCGCAAAACTTTTTGGTTACTTAGCTTCACGTGCAGTGAAAAGCTTGCCCACGATTCCCCTACATCTTGGCGTATCTGTAGTTATATTCTACCCTGTATTTACTACACCCGTTGATACTTGAGGTAACTCCTTTACCGTGGCACACTCATATGCCTCCACAAAACTTTTTATTTGCTTAGCAAAATTTAACCGTTGAGCCATCTGTGCTTTTGTATTCGCTAATTGCAAACCGTGGCGGTCTTGTTGAATTTATGTCTTTTGACGTCACAGAGTACGGCCGCGATGTTTGCACAGCATCCGTCACAGCCGTACGAATTGCATCCGCAAAAACTGCATTCCGACACCAATACTGTATACTCAAAGTCTGGAGTTTTAATATAATTCAGTCTATTTCATTAAGAAAGATTGTGATGTGCAAGTTACAAGAGTAAACTATGAACTAATAACTAATAATATTGAGTTTAAACATACTATACTGGGCAAACAAAACCCCAACCTCAGAACAGAGAAATGGCGTCTTGTCTGTTCAAGCACTGAGGGAGGTGGCCTAGTCATCAAGGTATCTATTGATACGGATGGACAGGAGTACCTTCAAGCTCGTGGGGGCAAGCTGCATTTCGGCGACGGTTGGATCGGTTTCCGCCGTTGCATTAGGAGGAAGGAAACAGCAGCTACTTAGCATTATGCATGCCTATATATACAACAATAGTATAACTGGGCTAGGGAGTGGGCAGTCTCTTACGCAGTCTCCAATGGTGATAAAGTAAGGACGTGCATTGTTGCCAAAAAAGCTTAAATCTTATCTTCCATAGTAACTACAGCAGATGACGAGAATAGAAACTAAATCCGGGAGGGTTCTCATATTCATATACCTCTACCTACCGTACGCGACCCACCCGGCCAAGAAGTAGAGGAGCTGCTCACAGATCTGGGTGGCAAAGGGCATCTAATTATGGGCTGTGATGCCAACGCCCACTACTTCCAATGGTACATCAACGATACAAATGTCAGAGGTGAGTCCATTTTTGATTTTATCTTGAAATATAATCTCAAAATATCGTATAGGGGCAATGATGCAACATTTCAAATCAAAGACAGGGCAGAGTTCATTGACCTCACCCTCACTAACAAAAATGAATCCTGAGTGCTCGTTTTCAGATCACCGGTAGATAGCTTTCAAAATCTTAGTGGAGGGCATTCATCAGAAACCTCATAGAAACCCAAGGAAGGTAAATTGGGACAATTGGAATGCCTATAAGACATCCTTCCACTAATACAACAGTGAAATCAAGAAGGCCAAGCGCACATCTTGGGTATGCTTCACCGAGTCGATAAAAAGCGCCAACGATGCCTCCAGATTCCGTAAAGTCCTTTCGAAGGATCCTAAATTCATATGAAGTATAAAACCTACTGACGGCACGTGGACAGACTCTGGACTAGAGACTCTCAATCTGCTAGCCAGCAATCGGCAAACCGATCAAGTGTATAGTGACTATACGGCTACGACACATTCAAACCTTTTAAATCTTCAGGGCCAGACGGCATTATTCCCGCTATGATCCAGCATGTCTCAGCGTCAATATTCTCAATCCTGGGGAGATTTTCAAAGCTTGTCTGTGTCTATCCTACATCCCGGAACTATGGAGGGAAGTCACAGTTACTTACATCCCAAAAGCAGGGAAACCGAGTCACTCACTTCCCAAGGACTATAGACGAATAAGTCTCTCATCCTTCCCATTAAAAACACTAGAAAGGCTGATAGACATAGAGATCAGATCTTTATTAACCAAGACCGTCATCAGCACTGCTCATGAAAGGCAAATCTGTTGAAACAGCGCAACACGATGTCGTAGGGTACATAAAGAAGAACATAGCTCCTTGTTCTCCTTGACTGTCCTCCTCGATATTGAGGGAGCCTTCAACAACGTCACGCTAGAATCCATTCATGAATCACTTTTCAAAATTAGGGTACCCCAACTCCTCATAAATTGGGTTGATAAGATGTTTAGTAGCAGAATTATCAACTCGAGCCTTGGGGAAACATCCGTCAGGAAATCGGTCACTAGGGGCTGCAAAGTGGTGTCCAATCACTATTACTCTGGCTTCTGGTTATCAACAACATACTCATAGATCTAGAGAAAAAGGGGACAAAGGTATTCGCATACGCTGATGATGTCGTCCTATTGATTGCTGGAAAATTCCTGCAAACAATCTCTGATCTGATGCAAGGAGCTCTAGTCACCATATCAAGGTGAGCGCCTCTCAATGAACTGGACGTGAATCCATTAAAGACAAAGCTCGTCCTCTTCACGAAGAAACATAAATGTCCTTCATTTATACAATTGATGCTAGATGGAGTCTCGTTAAACTTTCATCAGGGGCAAAATACCTTGGCACTATCCTCGACCGCCAGCTAAGTTGGAAGAGGAACACCGAGAAAAGAATATAGAGAGGCTTGATCGCACTCTACTCCTGTAAAACTCCTTAGGATAAAGCTGTGCATCAAACCACACATCATCAAATGGGTGTATGAGTCCTTTGTTCGCACCATACTATCCTATGGAGCTCTAGTCTGGTGGCATTCTCTGAAGAAGTCAACTTACGTACGACACATTGACAAAGTTCAAAGAGCCGCATCCTTACTAATAACGGATGCCTTCAGGAGCACACTTCAAGCAACACTGGGCACTCTACTGTGCTTAAGTCAACTAAACATACATGTAGAGTAATATGCAATCAGGTGTGCTCTTCGACTCAGAGAACTAAACGAACGGCGCAGTCAATCCGTTGGACATTCTGCGATTTCAAAGATGGAATGTGGAACGGGAGCTGGTGTCTTCTGTGATAATCATGATGTTCGTGAATCCTATAAGCATGGAAACGACTGTAGCGTATTACAGGCGGAAATCTTTGCTGTCAAAAAAGCTACAGACCTGCTAGTCACGAGGAATAGTGAGGTTAGCGGTCCGGTGACCATATACGTCGATAGTCAGGCGGCACTGAAGGCCTTAAATTCCTACACCATTAAGTCTAGGGTTGTTTTGAACTGCAGAAGAACCTTGGAAAACACTGGGTTATCAATGAAGCTCTGTTGGGTTCCTGGTCATTATAATGTTCCAGGCAACGAGACTGCAGTCGAATTGGCCTGGCTAGGATCTGAATCAACTACCATTGAAGTAGGGGGGTTAAACCACCCCTGTGCCACTTCCTACAGGTTATTCACAAACACTACTCTGGGAGGATTCAACAAAAATGGCTGGACGAAAAGGTTTTTACCATCTCCAAAAGAACCTGGCCCATTCCCTCGGAGAAGAGAACAAAGTCGCTACTGTCATTGTCGAAACCTGATTTAAAACTTGTGGTGGGTATCATCACAGTTCACTGTAAGTATCGTGATGATTTCATCACGTACATTAAAACGAACAAATAACCGCACCTATTGCACAATAATAACAACAGCAACGATCACTGAAAGAATACAACGAGTGCGACGGCAACAGCACCAACCAACAACCACCACAACGTTCACACATCACGGCCATAGGCAGCACACACGGCGATCACAGCACCAACCAACAACCACAGCATTCGTTATGCGCGTAGTGAACAAATTACATTTCGGTGGTATTCCGTTCACAGCATAAGGCAAATAATTCGCGATGACTTGGTAGGACCGGTCACATATAGTGTTCGGTTTGCGGTGTGATAGAGAGGGCTTGCTATTGCAGGAGCTTGCCAAAGGGTAGCTAGTGGTTTTCTAAAGATCATCGGCCGTCCTCAGACTAACAAAAGCGTTAGCCGGGAATACTTTTTTCAAGACTGGCCCTCATTAAGTTGAGTGGCTGGTAATTCATTTACACAGGAGTATCGACTCGCTGTTCCACAGGAACTTCGGCTCGCTGTTCCACAGGAGTTTCGGCTCGTTGTTCCACAGGAGTTTCGGCTAGCTGTTCCACAGGAGTTTCGGCTAGCTGTTCCACAAGAACCTCGGTTCGTTGTTCCACAGGAGCTTCGGTTCGCTGTTCCACAGGAGCTTCGGTTCGCTGTTCCACAGGAGCTTCGGCATCGTAATTCCTGATCGTCGACAACCGACGACCACAAGTTCCCGATTACCTTCAAATCGTCAACAACCCCATCACCCGAATACACCCATCGTGATTCCTGATCGTCGACAACCGACAACCACAAGTTCCCGATTACCTTCAAATCGTCAACAACCCTGATCATCCCAACACAAACATCGTAATTCCTGATCGTCGACAACCGACGACCACAAGTTCCCGATTACCTTCAAATCGTCAACATACCGCAACACCCAGATACAAACAACAGTCAAAACGTTGACAGTCGACGACCCCCAGTTCCCGATTACCTTCAAGTCGTCAACGCAAACGTCACCCGAACGCAACATCGCAATTCCTGATCTTCTTCAACCCGACATCATCATTCCCTCTAGCCTACGATACGAGTTAACATCGAATTCCCGATCATCAATTGAGCATCATTACACATAAGTAAACTTTTTACCCAGTGATTAACATAAAAGATTTAGTCATAGATATAGTACATTTATTTACTTTAGTTATCAAAGACCCAATAAAAATTATTTAATAATTCCGTGTGATGAGATACACTCAGTGAAAGCCAAAATGGGACAGTACTCAAACTTCATTTGTAAACCAAATAAATTAAAAACAGAAACAGAATTTAAGACTTTTTATATAGACTTTTATTATATATATTCTAAACTACAAGTATTAAGCGATTTTTTTTAAAACTAATAGTCAATATGTAATCCGTTATTCTTTTTCCTCATTTTTAACAGTTTTGGAACACATTCGACCAATCTTTTACAGTAGTCAGTTCGTTTCTTTTGGAAACCGCGTTCATTAACTTTTTGCTTCAAAAAATCCTACAAGTTCTCAACGGGATTAATGCCTGGACTCTGGGGAGGTGTTTCCATAACATGGGGTACATTGTACAATAGCCAAGAACGAACTTTGTACGCCTTATGCATGGGATCGTTATCTTGGTAGAACTGCCAGCCTTCGCTAAGACCCAATTTTTCCACACTTTTTGGTACATTGTCTTTTAAAATGCTTGTAGATTGTGTAGATACATTCTGTTTGTTCAAAAGAACATAATTTTTACACATAATATTTTTAGTCTTTGTTATTTAAAGATTTTGTTCTATGTCAGCATATAACTGACCTAATATAATTTTGGTTTCAGTGTTTATTTTAAGCAAGTCACTAACCCAAATAAAGAAACAACTCGATTGTTTTCACAATTGCATGGGCTACTGGCTGAAGTATTTTATTGCTTACTTTGCATTTAATGCTAGTTGTATTGATATTCAAATATATAAATACCAAGCGAAAATAAAGATTCTTGGTAGATTACAAGAAATTGTAAACATACCAAGGTTACACAATTAAAGTTTTGTGTATATCTACTTTTATTTATATTAATAAACATTTTTTGGTGACCCCGACGTGATCCTGACAAGGATTACTTAATTCAATTATAAATTTTGAATTTCCCCCCACCAGTGGTAAGGAATTTGAAATATTTATTTGTGATAGGAGCCAGTTACGTACAACTAGTAGCACCATACAAGAGCCAGAAACATCTGGAGAAGAAGCCAGTTCCTACATCAAGAACCATCTGGATCAACTGATAGTTAATCAGGCCAAGGCGGACACAGTATGGATCTTCCTACAGTAATAGAGCAACAACAAGCAGCAAATGCCGAAGTGAGGAATGCGATTGCGAACGTGCTCCACTGGAAAGGACAGCGGAGTTCTGCGCCAAAAAGTTAAAGGAGATGGAAGCACTCTGGGAAGAGATCGATCGCAATGAAAACAAAATTCGTGCAGATCCTGCGACAGAGTCACATTTCTATATCACCAATAACGAATACCAAGTCATTGGTGAAGAGCACAGAGCTGCAATCGACAACATCGAGGCAGACTTCAAAAGGGGCAAAGAACAAATGCCTCAGAAACCGCTTCCCGCAACAAGGGAGGGGGTTCAAAAACATACTAGCCAGTTTACTTCAACCAGCAGTGTGGCTGAATTAGTGAGACGTCAGAGAGCTCTTATGCAGTTCATTCAAACTTTAATAAGGGGCAGTTCAGGCCAAGCTGCACCCTGTCCGACAGTGGCTGCAATTGAAAAACTGTGGACACATGTGGAAGATATCCACTTCAAAATGTTCGAGGACTTTGACGACCCAACGTTGGTGAGGTACGATGCATCAGCATACGTTCTTTCAGAGGAAGAGACGTTAAGGCTCAAAGAAAATATATCACGTTAACACAGGTCGATCATTCGTCGTCTCAGCAGAGATCAGGCTGGAACTTGGCAAATCAAGTTAATCTGCCAAAAGCTACAACCCCTCAATTTAATGGCCGAATTGATCGAGGCCACTTACGACATTGTCTGGAAGACACTCCAAGACAGGTACAACAACAAGAGAGCTCAAGTGTCAACTATACTTTAGAGAATGCTAAACATGCCCAACATATCTGGCGATAGCAGATCAGCGAAGGACTTTCATGACAGTCTTCGTGAATCGTTATTGGCATTGGAGGATCTTGGAGTAAAGACAAATGGAATCCACTCTTAATCCACATCCTAACAAAGAGAATAGACAAGACTACTCATGAGTTGTATGAACAGTCAATTGTGGATTCCAAAGAGTTCCAAACGATGGAGTATTTCAAGAAATGTTTGAGGAATCGCTTCGAATCGTTAGAAGCTGTCAATGGGATTCAGAAGAGCAAACCGTCAGCAACGACTGCTACAACCACGATCCGTAGATGTCACATGTGCAAATGCAACCATCCCCTATATTACTGCAAACAGTTCTTGGCAATGACAGTGCCCGAAAGACAGAAATGGGTTGATAGTCACAAGATGTGTCTAAATTGCTTCAAGGATGACCATAAGGCAAAAACGTGCACACGTGGGAGGTTCAGGAAGTGTCAAAAAACACCAATACACTTTTGCATTTTTCAACGAGGCCACAAGTAGAGAACAAGTCAGCAGATTTGTCAGTTCAGCAGCCACCAACAGTAGCATCAGCGAATAGATCCCAATCATACGTACTCCTTGGAACCGCACGGGTTGCGATCAAGGCAAATAATGGAAGAAGCCATGAGTTTAAGGCGATTCTGGATTCCGGTTCACAGATTATTATGGTGTCAGAGCGACTAGTGCAGAGGTTGGGTATCGAACCCATTCAAGCATCGCTCTGTATCGAAGGTGTTGGCGGAAGATTGAGAACCGCAAACCACAGGGTCAACGTGGAGCTTCAGTCACTTAACAGCAAATTCAGAGCACGCCTAGAAGCTTTCGTGTTACTAAATATAGTGCCACCCCAACCAAGCACTGACATCGATATCACATCATGGCCTATTCCAGAAAAGATAAAGCTAGCAGATCCCTATTTTTCTAAAACGGCCAGGATTGACGTACTACTTGGAGCAGAGTTCTACTTCAACATGATTCTCTCACAAGAACTTCGAATGTCCAAGGAGCTTCCTATATTGAAGAACTCAAAACTAGGGTGAATTGCTAGTGGAAGAGTTCAGGCTGAATCGGAAACTGTAACATGCGCCGTTTTCGGAGAAGATGAACGTGCTCTAGAAGATTTATTAAAGATGTTCTGGGAATAAGACAATGTTTGTGAAGATCGGAAGTTGACAATAGCAGAAGAACAGTGTGAAAATCACTTCAACCAAAATACAACAGTGAATGAGAATGGTCGGTTTGTGGTGCGATTACCGTTTGCAGACTGCGCTGAGAGTTCCGAATCCTTGAATATTACAGCATCAAGATTCTTTGCGTTGGAGCGTCGCTTATCTAAGGATGCAAGTCTTCACGAGCAGTATGCTAAATTTATGAAGGAGTATGAGGATCTGGGACATATGACGAAAATACAATCAAGAGATGTGCGTGGTAATCATTACTTTATCCCGCATCATTGTGTCCTACGCCCAAATAGCAGCACAACAAAGCTGAGGGTTGTGTTCGATGCGTCTCGCAAGTCATCATCTGGATGGTCACCCAATGATATTTTGCATTCAGGTCCCAGGGTTCAAGGAGATCTGTTTGGAATGCTGTTGCGATTTAGACTGCCGAGATTTGTCTTTACAACAGACATTGAGAAGATGTATAGCCAAGTGCTAGTCGGCAAAAGAGATCGCAAATATCAGCTAATCCTATGGAGAAACACTCCAGACAAGGAACTCGAACACTACATGTTAAATACGTTAACATATGGTACGACGAATGCCCCATATCTTGCTACATGATGTTTAAAAAGGCTAGCAGATACAAATATGGAAAAATATCCATTGGGGCGCTGGTACTTCAAAAGAATTTCTACGTTGACGATTGCATGTGTGGGTCTGACAGTTTAACAACGGCAATTGAGATGCAGATACAAGTTAATATGTTACTACAGGAAGCTGGATTTAGACTACGAAAATGGCGTGCTAACCGCTTCTGCTGCATGGAGTTCTTCCTGAAGATAGAGAAGTAGATCTAAATTTAAACAAGTCATCAACCAAGGTTTTGGGATTAACATGGATTCCTCAAGCAGACCGATTTTGTTTGAAGAGTGATGTGAATGAATACACATTCGTCACCAAGCGGAAGGTCACGTCGGATTTGGCAAGATTGTTCGACCCCTTAGGAACTGCAGGTCCTGTGGTGTCAGCAGCGAAGATCTTTATTCAGCAACTGTGGAAGGATAAACTTGGCTGGGACGAGGAACTGCCAGCAGAAAGGGCAGCATATTGGTTATCGTTCAGAGAAAGCCTGAAGATGTTAAATGATTTCAAGTTACCCAGACACATGTTTGATGGAGAGAAGCTAACAAAAATTGAGGTACATACTTTTGTGGACGCGTCAGTAAAGGCATATGGTGCTGTGGTGTATCTTCGGGCTGTGCTGCCAGACGGCAGGCATATAGTCAGACTCCTTTGTTCTAAATCAAAAATAGCACCAATAAAGGAGATCACTTTGCCACTGTTAGAGCTTTGTGCCGCTGAATTGGGGGCAAAACTTACGGCTAAAGTCAAAGCCGAATTGGGTTACGAAGATGTACGAACTATTTATTGGTCGGATTCAGAGATTACATTGTACTGAATCAATTCGGAACCATCAGCACTTAAGACGTTCGTTGCCAACAAGGTAAAAAACATACAAGGCCGATCGCTAAGCACTCAATGGCGACATGTGGGGACAAAGGATAATCCTGCCGATTTATTATCCAGAGGCAACATGATGTTGTAGGGTATATAGAGAAGAACATGAATGGTTCCTTATTCACCTTGGCTGCCTTCCTCGATATTGAGGGAGCCTTTAACAACGTCACGCTAGAATCCATTCATGATTATCAAAACTTAAAATACCCCAACTCCTCATAGACTGGATTGATACCATGCTTAGCAGCAGAATTATCAACTCGACCATTGGGGAAATATACATCAGGAAATCGGTCACGAGGGGTACTCCGCAAGGGGGTGTCCTATCACCATTACTCTGGCTTTTGGTCATCAATAATATAATTATGGATCTAGAGGTAACAGGAACGAAAGTAGTCGCATACGCTGATGACGTCGTCCTGTTAATCGCCGGGAAATTCGTGCAAACAATCTCGGATCTAATGCAAGGAGCCCTAGTCACCTTATCACGGTGGGCGCGTCGCAATGGACTAGGCGTGAACCCATCAAAGACAGAGCTCGTCCTTTTCACTAAGAGACGTAAATACCCTACATTTACACCACCGAAACTAGATGGAGTCAGATTAAACCTTTCGCTAGAAGCCAAATACCTTGGCACTGTCCTTGACCACCGACTAAGTTGGAAGAGGAACACCGAGGAACGAGCTAAGAGAGGCTTAATTGCACTCTATTCCTGCAAGAATTCTATAGGCAAAGGCTGGGGCCTCAAACCGCACATCATCAAATGGATGTATGAGTCAATCGTTCGCCCCATTCTAACCTATGGATCTCTAGTATGGTGGCATTCTTTGAAGAAGTTAACTTATCTACGACATATTAACAAAGTTCAACGGGCCGCATCCTTATTAATAACGGGTGCCTTCAGGAGCACGCCTCAAGCAGCACTGGATACTCTACTGGGTCTAGGCCCACTGAATTTATATGTGGAGGAACAGGCATCCAGGAGTGCTCTTCGACTCAGAGAACTAGGTGAATGGCGCAGTCAACCCTTTGGACATTCTGCGATCCTAAGGCGTGTAAGGAATGTGGGAGAGACAGACTTTGCAAGTGACTATATTTCACCACGACTAAGCTTCCACCCACCTGACATACACATACCTGACAGAGACACCTGGGCTCAAAACAACCCACCTTTCCGCGGCATAGCTGTCTATACTGACGGTTCAAAGATGGAGTGTGGAACGGGAGCTGGTGTCTTCTGTGATACTCTTAACGTTCGTGAATCCTACAAGCTTGGAAACAACTGTAGCGTTTTTCAGGCGGAAATCATTGCAGTCAAAAAGGCCATTGACCTGTTGGTCACGAGGAACATTGAAGTCAGTAGTCCGGTGACTATATATGTCGATAGTCAAGCGGTACTGAAGGCCTTGAGTTCCTTTACAATCAAGTCTGGGGCTGTTTTGAACTGCAGGGAAGCCTTGGAAAACACTGGGTTATCCATCAAGCTTTGTTGGGTTCCTGGACATTTTAACATCCCAGACAACGAGACTGCAGACGAACTGGCCAGATTAGGATCCGAATCAACTACAATTCAAGTAGACAACTCGGTTAAACCACCACTGTGCCATTTCCTGCAGGTTATTCACAAACACTACTCTGAGAAGATCCAACAAAAATGGCTGGATGAAATTGGTTGTACCATCCCCAAACGAATCTGGCCCACGCTCTCGGAGAAGAGAACAAGGTCGCTGATGTCATTGTCAAAACCTGATTTAAAACTCGTGGTGGGCATCATCACAGGTCGCTGTAAGGTGAGGGCTATGACATCGAAATGGGATAGCGACGGCATTGACTACTGTAGGATCTGTCAAGATGAAGAAGAAATCGAGACAATCGAACACTTACTCTGCCACTGCCCAGCAATCATTAATGTGAGGCATAGGCTAGTGGGAGAACTAGTGTCACATGACTTGTCATCTTTTTCTAACACTGACCCAGTAGTAATACTTCAACTAGCCAGAAGACTCAAGTGGCTTAAGACGACACGGCAAACTCCTCAGCCGTAGATTCTCACTCTACTACACTATCCCTTATCTTCATTTTCTCTATCAATCACTTTTTTCCTCTATCTCTCAAAACTCTTTTCTAGGATGAACACAATGGACCTATAGGTCTCCGAGTGGAGCGGTTGCCATATGGCAATCGCGCGTCTTTTAACCTAACCTTAACCTATTATCCAGAGGCATGAAACCAGATCGTCTGTAGGGATGTCTGATGTGGTTTTATGGCCCCACGTATCTACATGGAAATGAATCTCTCTGTCCCGAACCCTTCCTAAAGAATAAAGAAAATCAGTCTAATCTTGAATTCAAGACAAAATCTACAGTGTCAGCAATTGCGTCACAGAGTGGGTTACAGGATATAATCTATGGAATCAACCACAAGGGTTCATTTAGACGATTACAACGTATTGTCGATTACGTCCTGCGATAAAGGATAAAATGACACAAGCATGGAAGTTCGACAGATATACTGAAACATGGAGTATTGGACAAATCAAGCACCATACCTAGTTTGACTCTGTTTCTTTATGACAAAGGAATACTTAGAGTCGGTGGCCGGTTGGAAGAGGCAATCTTAGCATACGACACAAAACACCCGATATTGTTACCATACAACGATTCAATTGTGAAACTCATTCTAAACATGATCCATTCAGAGAATAGCCACTGTAGCTCACAACTATTGCTGGCAACGACAAGGCAAAAATATTGGATAATTAAGGGAAAGGCTATGGCTCGCAACATTGTGCAAAATTGCGTAAGGTGCCCCCGGGCGAAGCCAAAGTTATACAACCAAATCATGGGAAATCTCCCACCGAGCAGGGTCACACCTGCAAGGCCTTTTATTGTCTCCGGCGTTGACTATTGCGGACCACTATGGGTCCACTTCAAAATATGAGGCAAGAGGCCACACAAGGTTTACATCGCTGTCTTTGTCTGCTTCGCAACAAAGGCAGTACATTTGGAAGTAGTTACAGACCGAAAACATTCATTGGAGCATTGAAGAGATTTATCTCTCGGCGAGGGAAATGTCAAACCATATATTCAGATAACGCGACCAACTTTGTAGAAGCCAAAAATCAGCTCTATGAATTTAATGAGGCTGTCTTTGGAGAGAAAGGCAAAAAGACAATCCTGAATCCCAAACCGTTAACTCCTATTTCTGACGATCTAGCTGCATTAACACCTGGTCATTTTCTTGTGGGAGAGCCGTTAACGGCACAGGTTGAGCCATCAGCGAACCAATCGTCAACATCATTGACAAGCAGATGGAAGGTAGTATCGCAAATTAGGCGTGAGTTCTGGAAACGTTGGTCCACGCAATACTTAAATACTCTGCAAGAAAGAAGGAAATGGAGTATACCATCTCCAAACGTTGAACCTGGTCAAGTGGTTATTATTAAGGAAGATAACATGCCTGTAATGCAGTGGCCGCTACTCAGAATAACCCGAGCACATAAGGGCAACGATGGAGCTGTTCGTGTAGTTGACATAAAGACACAAAACGGCGAAATTAAAAGAGCCATAACCAAGTTAGCTCCTTTATGGGAAAAGGAATCTCTTCCGCCTATAGAGAGCAAAAGTAGGAGTGAAGGGCCATCTCCAAAGCGATTGAAGACGTCAAGCAGTATGGTAGTATCTCTGCTGCTTGTGGCTTTACTATTTTTACATCTATGCTTGTGTCATTCGTTCAACATACACAAGTTTGAGAATAAGCCCGGAATCTATTTTGTAGGAATTGGAATCACAAAAGTGGTAACAGCAGAGTGGAAACTGATCACTTATTATGATCTTTCCCCATTTTGGGCAGATATGGATGGCTTTTCTACCGGGATAAAAACGCTTCAGAAGTTGTGTAAGATAGCAGTTGAGAACAGAAGCTGTGAGATACTTTCAGAAAATCTCATTCAAGTACGGAATCAGTTGGAATCTAATACACTGAACATATTTCCCAGGCAGGCGAGGAGCTCTAAACATAGTCGGGAACCTCGCACACTCGTTATTTGGTGTCTTGGACTCGAAATATGCGGAGCAAATGACTGTGACAATTGAGAAGGCAAATGAAGACAACCAACATCTGTTGAATCTTCTAAAAAATCAGACATCTATTATTGATTCAACAACCAACATAATCAGAAATGACGATGATTCGAGTCAAAGGAACTTCGGCAACATGCAAATAGAAATGAACCTTTTGGCAAATAAAGTGAAGAAAGAGGAAGATGTTGTAAAGGCAACACAATCAATTATGTTCCTCACTTCGCAGCTCATGCTACTCTCATCAAAGTTGAAACATATAGAAGATAACCTAATCGACGTTTTAACGGATGCTCATCATGGTCGGATCAGCCCATTGCTACTTACTCCACATCAATTGCTATAGGAGCTCCAAACCATCAAGGCTCATATTCCGCCATCTCGTGCTCTACCCATTTGTGAAGATAATGTGCCGGATTTCTTCAGAAGAAATGAACATTTCATGAACAGCTGCATACATACCACAAATGACGTTTTCATTTGCGACCACCAAGCGAAGTTTACCAAAGGCGATCGGTCACATTTATGCGAGGCGAATTTCTTATTGAATAAGAAAGGCAAAAAGACAATCCTGAATCCCAAACCGTTAACTCCTATTTCTGACGATCCAAATGATCTAGCTGCCTTAACACCTGGTCATTTTCTTGTGGGAGAGCCGTTAACGGCACAGGTTGAGCCATCAGCGAACCAATCGTCAACATCATTGACAAGCAGATGGAAGGTAGTATCGCAAATTAGGCGTGAGTTCTGGAAACGTTGGTCCACGCAAAACTTAAATACTCTGCAAGAAAGAAGGAAATGGAGTATACCATCTCCAAACGTTGAACCTGGTCAATTGGTTATTATTAAGGAAGATAACATGCCTGTAATGCAGTGGCCGCTAGGCAGAATAACCCGAGCATATAAGGGCAACGATGGAGCTGTTCGTGTAGTTGACATAAAGACACAAAACGGCGAAATTAAAAGAGCCATAACCGAATTAGCTCCTTTATGGGAAAAGGAATCTCTTCCGCCTATAGAGACCAAAAGTAGGAGTGAAGGGCCATCTCCAAAGCGATTGAAGACGTCAAGCAGTATGGTAGTATCGCTGCTGCTTGTGGCTTTACTATTTTTACCTCTATGCTTGTGTCATTCGTTCAACATACACAAGTTTGAGAATAAGCCCGGAATCTATTTTGAAGGAATTGGAATCACAAAAGTGGTAACAGCAGAGTGGAAACTGATCACTTATTATGATCTTTCCCCATTTTGGGCAGATATGGATGGCTTTTCTACCGGGATAAAAACGCTTCAGAAGTTGTGTAAGATAGCAGTTGAGAACAGAAGCTGTGAGATACTTTCAGAAAATCTCATTCAAGTACGGAATCAGTTGGAATCTAATACACTGAACATATTTCCCAGGCAGGCGAGGAGCTCTAAACATAGTTGGGAACCTCGCACACTCGTTATTTGGTGTCTTGGACTCGAAATATGCGGAGCAAATGACTGTGACAATTGAGAAGGCAAATGAAGACAACAAACATCTGTTGAATCTTCTAAAAAATCAGACATCTATTATTGATTCAACAACCAACATAATCAGAAATGACGAAGATTCGAGTCAAAGGAACTTCGGCAACATGCAAATAGAAATGAACCTTTTGGCAAATAAAGTGAAGAAAGAGGAAGATGTTGTAAAGGCAACACAATCAATTATGTTCCTCACTTCCCAGCTCATGCTACTCTCATCAAAGTTGAAACATATAGAAGATAACCTAATCGACGTTTTAACGGATGCTCATCATGGTCGGATCAGTCCATTGCTACTTACTCCACATCAATTGCTATAGGAGCTCCAAACCATCAAGGCTCATATTCCGCCATCTCGTGCTCTACCCATTCGTGAATATAATGTGCCGGATTTCTTCAGAAGAAATGAACATTTCTTCAGAAGAAATGAACAGCTGCATACATACCACAAATGACGTTTTCATTTGCGACCACCAAGCGAAGTTTACCAAAGGCGATCGGTCACATTTATGCGAGGCGAATTTCTTATTGAATAAATCGTCAGAAGCGTGCGACTTGGAATCAACCATGCACCACCAAACTTGGAGACAAATGGAACAAAAGAATAAATGGATGTTTACTCTAGCCAATTTAACAGGATTGTTCTTTGTTTGTGGTACAAAAATGAGTCACCTGCGTAAATTGCGTAAGGTGCCCCCGGGCGAAGCCAAAGTTATACAACCAAATCATGGGAAATCTCCCACCGAGCAGGGTCACACCTGCAAGGCCTTTTATTGTCTCCGGCGTTGACTATTGCGGACCACTATGGGTCCACTTCAAAATATGAGGCAAGAGACCACACAAGGTTTACATCGCTGTCTTTGTCTGCTTCGCAACAAAGGCAGTACATTTGGAAGTAGTTACAGACCGAAAGCATTCATTGGAGCATTGAAGATATTTATCTCTCGGCGAGGGAAATGTCAAACCTTATATTCAGATAACACGATAAACTTTGTAGGAGCCAAATATCAGCTCGATGAATTTAATGAGGCTGTCTTTGGAGAGAAAGGCAAAAAGGCAGAAAGAACTCCTATTTCTGACGATCCAAATGATCTAGCTGCATTAACACCTGGTCATTTTCTTGTGGTAGAGCCGTTAACGGCACAGGTTGAGCCATCAGCGAACCAATCTTCAACATCATTGACAAGCAGATGGAAGGTAGTATCGCAAATTAGGCGTGAGTTCTGGAAACGTTGGTCCACGCAATACTTAAATACTCTGCAAGAAAGAAGGAACTGGAGTATACCATCTCCAAACATTGAACCTGGTCAATTGGTTATTATTAAGGAAGATAACATGTCTGTAATGCAGTGGCCGCTAGGCAGAATAACCCGAGCATATAAGGGCAACGATGGAGCTGTTCGTGTAGTTGACTTAAAGACACAAAACGGCGAAATTAAAAGAGCCATAACCAAATTAGCTCCTTTATGGGAAAAGGAATCTCTTCCGCCTATAGAGACCAAAAGTAGGAATGAAGGGCCATCTCCAAAGCGATTGAAGATGTCAAGCAGTATGGTAGTATCGCTGCTGCTTGTGGCTTTACTATTTTTGCCTCTATGCTTGTGTCATTCGTTCAACATACACAAGTTTGAGAATAAGCCTGGAATCTATTTTGAAGGAATTGGAATCACAAAAGTGGTAACAGCAGAGTGGAAACTGATCACTTATTATGATCTTTCCCCATTTTGGGCAGATATGGATGGCTTTTCTACCGGGATAAAAACGCTTCAGAAGTTGTGTAAGATAGCAGTTGAGAACAGAAGCTGTGAGATACTTTCAGAAAATCTCATTCAAGTACAGAATCAGTTGGAATCTAATACACTGAACATATTTCCCAGGCAAGCGAGGAGCTCTAAACATAGTCGGGAACCTCGCACACTCGTTATTTGGTGTCTTGGACTCGAAATATGCGGAGCAAATGACTGTGACAATTGAGAAGTCAAATGAAGACAACAAACATCTGTCGAATCTTCTAAAAAATCAGACATCTATTATTGATTCAACAACCAACATAATCAGAAATGACGAAGATTCGAGTTAAAGGAACTTCGGCAACATGCAAATAGAAATGAACCTTTAGGCAAATAAAGTGAAGAAAGAGGAAGATGTTGTAAAGGCAACACAATCAATTATGTTCCTCACTTCGCAGCTCATGCTACTCTCATCAAAGTTGAAACATATAGAAGATAACCTAATCGACGTTTTAACGGATGCTCATCATGGTCGGATCAGCCCATTGCTACTTACTCCACATCAATTGCTATAGGAGCTCCAAACCATCAAGGCTCATACTCCGCCATCTCGTGCTCTACCCATTCGTGAAGATAATGTGCCGGATTTCTTCAGAAGAAATGAACATTTCTTCAGAAGAAATGAACAGCTGCATACATACCACAAATGACGTTTTCATTTGCGACCACCAAGCGAAGTTTACCAAAGGCGATCGGTCACATTTATGCGAGGCGAATTTCTTATTGAATAAATCGTCAGAAGCGTGCGACTTGGAATCAACCATGCACCACCAAACTTGGAGACAAATGGAACAAAAGAATCAATGGATGTTTACTCTAGCCAATTTAACAGAATTGTCCTTTGTTTGTGGTACAAAAATGAGTCACCTGGAGGTGCAAGGAGCTGGAAATTGGGCCAGACTGTATTTTCAAAGACAACACATTTACAATATACGGTCATTACGAAAACAAAACAACAGTGCACACATCATATCTGAGAATTAAGCCACTAGATTCCATAATCTCAAGCAGTAAGCTTGTCTTGCTCAACACAACATTAAACAGCACCTATGAAACACATGCAGCTGAGCTCGTCACCTTACACCAACAGCTAAAAACCATTGAAATCGGACGCCTTCCACAACTAATGGAATCGACGGCCATTCACCATCATACCATCAGCTATCTAGCTCGTTGCATTGGAATTGGAGTAGCTAAATACGTCACTGTCAAGTTTCGTCACCACCGAACTTCCAACAACAACGTCAACCCAACACCTATTCCCCGGCAGTCAGTCTCATCATCATACTATTGGCTGAAGTATTTTATTGCTTACTTTGCATTTAATGCTAGTTGTATTGATATTCAAAATGTATAAATACCAAGCGAAAATAAAGATTCTTGGTAGATTACAAGAAATTGTAAACATACCAAGGTTACACAATTCAAGTGTTGTGTATATCTACTTTTATTTATATTAATAAACACTGAGCTTTCAGAACTCAAACAACGGATTTCTTAAAACAATAGTTATGGATATTTATTAAACTATTTCAACTAAAACGCGAAATTATAAATAAATTATGCAAGAACAATTTTTATAGTTTACATGCTCCCGAAAAGAACACCCTAGGAAACTTCTTCAAACAAACACGTGACTTTTATAAAGTCGGCCAGTAAGCACATCTGGCAACAACGTTTTCTGTCAAAAGACATACAGGCATGTCACAGAAACAAATTCCGAAGGAACACCAATTTTTGTTTTGTCTGAAACCGCTTTGGATACCGATATTCGGTATGTTGATGATTTCAGCGACATTATTCTCCCGGATTGTTTCCAATTTCGTATATGAAGATCTTAATGGTTTCTACAGCCTGTGGGTAAAAAATTGCTTATGCAGGTCCAAGTCTTCGTATAGCCCGCATAAACCAATACCTCCGATAGACGGTATTTTGGTGGTGTTTCCCTAAAACAAAGAAACAATTTTGGAAGAATAAGAAAAAAGTTACGGTGCAGAGCCTAATTAACTCAGTACCGGCGGGTGTTTGTGATCCAGCCACGAGCCACACCTCGTCGTTATCCAACGATCCTGGGCAAATTTCTCCCGCCGATGTGGGTGCCTTGGCATCTATGGTCGAAGGTATTGCTCCGTGTACACCGTCATTTGGGCAAAAAGAGTCTGAGGAACTCCGGGGAAGCGCACACTGGACTCAGCCTTCAACGACAAGAAGTGTATCGGACTTCGAATCTGTCATCTGCTGCGACAATTCTACCGTTTTGCGAATCCAAATAAAGGAAGAGGCGCACAAAAAGATGGAAGAAGTTAGCGACAGCTCGGCGAAGCTCACAAGAAAAACGAAAAAGTTGTCTGGGGCTCAACGGCGAAAGCTCAGGAAGCAACAGACAAGGAAAAATGTAGAGTCGAAGGATGCTCCAAAGGAGGCTACAAGTACTCCACTCATCCATTGGAGTCAGGGAAGATAAGGTCCCCTGAGGAACAGAACACTGCGAAGCCGCAGAAGAAGAAAAAGAGCTTCGCATCTTCACTGCCCAGTCAAGGACATCGCAGAGAAGACTGCCACAAGAATCCTTTGACCGAGGGCGACGGAGTTAGTCCCAACACCGAGAAGATAAGCCCGGGAGAGGGAATCTGCCTACGGAGCAAGTTGAGTTTAGGGGCTATGCTAGGATCATTTTGAAATTTTTACCGCAGGTGGGTATTTTTAACCTGATTAAGGGAAAGTAATTTTTTCGTGGGGGAAATATCCGGTTACCCAGTTATTTGGCCGATATGTACAAAATGGATATCATTTGAAAGCTTATGGAATTACCTATCCAACAAGTTTTCAAGTTACTGGAACCGGTTCCGAAGTAATGCAAGAAAATTGGTATTTTTATACCAGTATGTGTTTGAAAAACACATACAAACTTGAAAATATACCCATTATGGCGTTTTAAGATCTACATGCTACATTATATCCTATATTCTTGCCTTTCCAAAATGGCATTATATGTGCTGATATCTCTTATAGTTCCAAAGATATATGTGATGCAAATTATAAAATTGATATTTTCTCCACTAATATGTATCTAAACATTTTAAAGTAGCCGGCCTTCGGCCGGGGCTTGAGATTTTCTCCCCTGGGGTATGTCCAACACCGGCTACGCGATCCATAGTTTTTATATACATTGTAATTTTGGTAGGTAGCCGGCCTTCGGCCTGGGTTTGAGGTTTTCTCCTCTAGGGTATGTCCAACACCGGCTACGCCATCCATAGTTTTTCTAAACATTGTAAATTTGGTAAATAGACGACCTTCGACCGGGGCTTGAAATTTTCTCCCCTGGGGTATGTCCTACACCGGCTACGCGATCCATAGTTTTTCTAAACATTGTAAATTTGGTAAGTAGCCGGCCTTCGGCCGGGGCTTGAGATTTTCTCCCCTAGAGAATGTCCAACGCCTGCTACGCGATCCATAGTTTTTTTTTAAATATAATAAAGTAAGTAGCCGGAATCCGACTTTAAAGTCAATATCTTCGGAACTACAAAGCTAAGATACATATTAGTGGAGGAAATCTCAATTTCATGATTTGCAACACTAATATCTTCGAAACTACAAGAGATATCAATACCTGTAGCACCTTTTTGGAAAGGCCAGAGTGCAGGCTACAATGTAGTATGTAATTCCTAATACCCCATATACCCGAACTTTCGGGTTGAATAACCGGATATTCCCCCACAAAAAAAGTACCTTGCCGTAATCAGGTTATTGCAAGCTTTTTGGGAACAGATTGACAGCGTAATGATGTGTTAAACATTAAAGTTTTTTTCTAAAATCCATACACAAGCTGAGACAATAATAAGATAGAAACAATAGAAGAGACCCTAGGGTTTTTGATAAACAACAATTCCCGCCTAGCATCCCGCAACACGTAGATATATCAGAAGATAGATGAAATGTGACTGATGAAGCAAAGATGACACACTGGTTATTCAAAAGCGTAATTAGACATATTCCAACATATGCATTAGTAGTCTGGTGGACAGCTTTGGAAAAAAATATAATACCAAAATATCAGGGAAAGCCCGACTGGGAATGTGCGCTGAAATGAGAACGACACCAACTAGGGCGTTAGAGACAATTTTACATGTACACCCAATATATCTTCAGATACGGTATGAAGCGGCCGTCGAGCTCAAGGCGACGAACGAATGCCACGAGACATACCTTAAAAAAATTTTACAGGTAACCGGAATTTGACCCGAAAGTTTGGATACATCATCCGGTTTATCCGGATATACAAAACTGTATCTAAAAATATCAATCCACAAGTGGCCATATTGGAACCGGAATTCCGGAGTAATGCAAGAAAATTGGTATTTTTATACCAATACTTAAGCCCCTTAAAACTCGAAAATGTACCCATTATGGGGTATTATGTTCCCATTATGGCTTTCCAAAATGGTATCATATGTGCTGATATCACTTTTTGTTCCAAAGACATTAGTGAAGCAAATCATGAAATTAAGGTTTTCTCCACTAACGTGTATCTAAAATTTTTAGGTAACTTAAAACTTTCTTGTCTGTCCATATTTGTTCTAAACATTGTAATTTTTGTAAGGGGCTTGGGATTTCTCCTCTGAAGTCTTTCTAAACATTATAATTTTTACTGCAAGAGATATTAATACATATGACACCATTTTGGAAAGGTCTGACTGCAATGTAGTGTGCTTTTTTAATAACACATCATACGTTCACTTGTTGAAAAATATTTCCATAAGCTTTCAAATTATACACATTTTGCACATATCAATAGGAGTAGGAGTTTTGTTCATCCGAGCATAGCTCCAACTTAAGATGGAGGTCTAGGGGATGGTGAAGTGTCTGAACCGGCTTAAGGCCAACACGAGACCCCTACCGTAAACGTACTAACGGACAGTTAGATGTAGAAATTGTCCGCCGCACTTTTCAATCTAACCTAAGTAGACTCGATTACATTGTCACGAACCTGACTACCGTTATTTACTCCGACTTTCTACGAATTATATCACTGGTAAAAGGCTACCTAATACTGAACTGATGCTGTTCGAGGCCAATTACTGTTCCAGAACCTGCAGTAATCTTTTTTTCGATACTTTAATAAAGGGAAAACTTGTTATCATAGAAACTATTTTTACAACCCTGCAGTTCTGAAACGACCAAGTATTGGCAAACATTTTCCATCTCTCCCACATTATTTGTATATATTGTAAAAATCGTGTTGTTAGCAATATAAAACTGCTTTCCTTTATTCACATCGTTATTTAATCTTTGAACTCTTAACGTTTCCTTAACATATTCAAGCGATTCTTGCGCTTCCAAGCAGCACGACGTGATCCACCAATAGTTTGGGAATATCTGTAGCCCTTACCAATTCCACGAGAACTCTTTCCAGCAGAGGTAAGACCACGTAATTCTCTATGCTTATGAACGTGTTTACAAATCCAGTTTATTTTCGGGTCCCGACGAATTGCTGAGTGATGAGTGTCAACCAATATAACTTCGAAATACTTGTATGATGCATCCTGAGCTACCCAATAAGAATTTAAAACTCTTAGCCCACCAAGTCTGCGACCCACACGTTCCTAGGGAAAATTAAAATGATTTCAAATACATGTCATGTAGTTTTATATACTGCGAAAAGCATACTTCCAGATACATGGGGCTTTGAAAAATTTTATGTTTGCAGTTTGACGCCGTAAAGTTGTCCTTTTTTATTTATCCACAAATAGAAACTGGCAAGGTCGGTACTTTTAAACGACACGTAATTATCTAGTTTAGGTAATCAAAATTTTCAAATCCCATATTTCAGGAAGTAACTTTCCCATCAGACCGTCGTTTCGATCAGCATAAGTTCTCAGGGGATACTTACTTCAGCAATAGATTGTAATCCACGATACGGTTTAAGCTCATTCACGCCATGACTTTTGGGCTTTCCGTAGGTACATCCTTTAGGAACGGGACGTTTACGACCACCTCTGCGAACCCGAATCCGATAAATAACGAATCCTTGTTTGGCACGATATCCCAAACGGCGTGCTTTATCAGGCCGGGTTGGTCTTGGGGATCGATGCAGTTTAGTAAGTTGACGATATTGCCATACTCGAATTCGAAGCAAATAGCGCATAACATCGCTCTGCTTTTTTCTATACAACTCCTGCATATAACGATAAGCTCCCATTTTCGTTGTAGACCTAGTAACAAGTATAAAAAAAGTTATTTGATTGTAAATAACAGTCACATCATCGGTCTCCAAGAAGGAAGCACAATTCGTATGTATAGAAAACCATTTGTACAATTCTTCTTAAAATCCGCAAACACACCCACCTCCAACGAGAATTAAAAGTAAAAAGGAGGAAGCCGGGTGAAGTTAGCCGCGTATAGAAATATATTTTGATAACGTCATAAACTAAATTCGTACGTAGAATACGCTACGCTTAGCGCATGATAAAATAATACAGGTTGCCGCATCAGCACACATTTGAATTTCAAATTTTTGAAAACAAAATTTACCCAAATTATTTAAATTGTTTGAAAAATTCATATCACATCACATTTAAATGGTATTGTGTAAAAGAATATTATAATCAATTTAGTTTTGCATAAACTTTTAACATTTATAATAAGTCAATGTTCAAAAGCGTTTATGCATCTATCTGTATTCTTTTACCATAACACAAAGCCATTTTGACAATGCCTCAATAAGTAAAGCTGCCCTCAGACACACCAACA
Source organism: Musca domestica (assembly GCF_030504385.1). NCBI lineage: Eukaryota > Metazoa > Arthropoda > Insecta > Diptera > Muscidae > Musca > Musca domestica. The sequence continues at coordinate 379,456 of NW_026712258.1, forward strand.
GTTGGCCCAACTTGTGACAAGTTGGTACAACTATTGGTGCGTCTGAGGGCTAGTTGTACAACTTTTTCGAAAGATGGTTGAAGTTGGTTGGAAATATCAAAAATTTTTGATAATTTCGTAAGTTGGGCCAACTGTTGGTGCGTGCGAGGGCAAGTTGTACCAACTTCAGTGTTTTCTTCATTTATAGTTGTGTTCCAGTACTGTTTTATTAGTAAAACTAGCAGAAGAGAGAACAGTACGAAATGCCATTCTCATTTAGGTGTGCTCAAAAAATAAGGAAACGGAAAATTAGCAGAAATGTGATAAAATGTCTACATTCAAAATTCCAAAAGTAAACAGTCTAAATCGGACTGGTGAAACCTTACTGCAATGAACGCCAAAATTTAAAAAAAATGAGTATTGAAAAAAAGTAAAATCAATAATTATTTTTGAATGCTTTTTATTCAGAAAGTTTTGTTTTCAGAATGCGTTGAAGAGTATTTAAAGGTGGAGTTTTCTCAAATCCCAACGCCGGAGAAGCTGACATGGTTGGAGGCGCCGGTTAAATTAATGTTAAGTCTGGTAGAAGACTTAATGCCACAAGTTGGGAAGACAACCAAACTAAAAAACAAAAAGAAAATGTTCGCAGTAATAAGCGAACATCTTTCATTTTAAGCTTAAATTCTCAATTTATCTTTCACTAATTTTGCACAGTTTTCCAATACGTTTTCTTCGTCTGATTCCTCATTCAGCCAGTCCTCTTCACTCCTGGAATCATCCCAAAAGTGAAAAATCAGTTGCTCCATATTTTCTCTTTTTGTTTTTTGCACGACAAATATATATATAAAAAGAAAAAAATTCGTCCGCGCATATATATATATATATATATATATATATATATATATATATATATATATAGTAAAACTAGCAGAAACTATATTATATATATACATATATATATATATATAATATATATATATATATATATATATATATATATATATATATATATATATATATATATATATATAATATATATATATATATATATATATATATATATATATATATATATAATTATATATATATATATATATATATATATATATATATATATATATATATATATATATATATAATTAAAAAAATTTTGTTCTCCCAAAATCAGCTGTTTTCACCTTAACGGGCAACAAAAATTTTGTGGAAATCCACAATTTTTCTTCTTTGTTCTGTGGGTTTTCCACAATATAGGAATTTTTCGAAAAAAATTAAATAAACAAAACAATATTTTGTAAACAATATCCATTTAGTTGAAAAGAGCACACATGTAAACCCAACTACTTTCTAGCTATCGTGATTTGATTGTACCATTTATGATTTTGTAAACATACATCCATACATGCCAACCTTAAAAAATTCTGACAAAACACTCGAATTCCTAAGCGCCTGGTCTTTTATTTGCCTTCTACGTACCAAATAATACATAAAGCTCCATTTTCCTTATGTCTCTCTTTCACTCTCTCTCTATTTCTTTTGGTCAAATAATTTATGTTCTCCTACAGTTTCATCAACCTGGGGATGTTAACAATGCTAACGGTGGAGTAATATCTCACGCAACTGCAACTTTGAATACAAATACGACAAACCCATGAATCAAGCAAATTCCAGATTGTAAGATCTGATTCTGGAGAGCCATATTGCATAAATTGCCAAGATTTTAGCTACGCAGCGAATTTGAAGGATTGTCTAGTTTACAAAAAGTACATTACATCTAATAAGACTCAAGTTTATATACATGATCACAAATATCGTTTGCTAGCCATTTTAGGCGAAACGACAACTATTCAACCATTCAGGAACCACCAATAGTGACAGATTTCTTAAAACTAGCTGACTACTTTTTGGATTTAAGAAACATGATCTATAGAATGATTAATTTATTGACATTTTATGTTAGATCTCTTAGACAAATCTTAGATCTTAGGACAAATAGATCTGCTAAGAACGCTTTCGGTCAATTACATCGTTGTGGGATTTGTCCAAGATAGTGACCTACGAAGGAACAGGAAAGTTAGAATAGATGTATGGATATTATTTATGACAACTCTCCAATTGACGTAGCCGTTTTTATACAAAAAGTCCACAATGCATACAAAAATTGTTATCAGTAATGTCTCTAAAAAACAAGCATGATACAAATTGAATCTGAAAGTGATAATAAAAGAATCAATTAGTATTGAACCAGCAGAAATATACAAAAAACGTCTTCAAAATATTAATGCTGGCATGTTTGTTTTTAAAGATATTTATAAAGATATTTATAATAGTGACAAATTTCATAAAACTAGCTGACTACTTTTTGGATTTAAAAAACATGATCTATAGAATGATTAATTAATTGACATTTTATGTTAGATCTCTTAATGACAAAAGTAGACAAATAGATCTGCTAAGAACGCTTTCGGTCAATTACATCGTTGTGGGATTTGTCCAAGATAGTGACCTACGATGGAACAGGAAAGTTAGATTAGATGTATGGATATTATTTATGGCAACTCACCAATTGACGTAGCCGTTTTTAAACAAAAATTTCACAATGCACACAAAAATTGTTATCAGTAATGTCTCTAAAAAACAAGCATGATTCAAATTGAATCTGAAATTAATAATAAAAGAATCAATTAGTATTGAACCAGCAGAAATATACAAAAAACGTCTTCAAAATATTAATGCTGGCATGTTTGCTTTTAAAGATATTTATAAGTTCAGCGGCAGAAAGAAATCCCATTTCCCTAGCAATAGCAGACCAATAACAACACTGTTTTCAATAATTTAGAAATTGCAAATCATTCCCATCAGTACTATACATCTTCCTTCCAAGAAACAGAATTTCCATCTTGTATTGTTGAATCTATAAAATTATAATCATTCTTAATAGTATTATATTTTTTAAAAACTAAAGTGAGTTTCCTCCCTTTGGCGAAACTCGCGTTAAAAAATAACACGTCAATTAAAGTTTGCTGCTGGAATAGAACTAAATCTTTATTTGTGAATGAGTGCAATATACATAATTGTTTATTTTAATTCTAGATACATCGTATGATTATTTATTGGTCTTTTGATTCGATCGTATGATTTGAAATACGATCGATTGTGTGATTTGCAAGAAGGGTGTGGCTTTTTTTTTCTAAATGACAGATGGTACGATAATTGTAATATGAATACGATAATTGTAATATGAATATATTGCCAAGTCATTGGAAAGGCATTTTGGTTTGGGTTATAACACCCCCGGACGAAGACTCTTTCCCGTGTTCCAAAGGAGCTGAGGGGAAGGGCATAGTTACTTTTACTTTTACTGTGCTTGATCTATATTTTACATACAGATACAATGCTATAATAAGTATAATTACAGCTGTCAAGACTATTACTGTGTAATTAGTTACTTTCTGTTCAAATTTTATTTCTGATATGAATTCGGTATTTTTAATATGATGATACTGTATTTCCTCTAAAGAATCATATGAATCATTTATCATATGTATGTCTCTGTAGGGATTTGGAATTATTAACATGTTTTGAAACATTACTTTATTGTACCATTTGTCCAATTTTACTTTGCAATTTTCTATGATCAGCATGTGATTTCCAGATAATTTTAATGGGTATTTGTTACATGTATGATTAACAATTTGATTAGTATTTATAGCAATTATAATATTTAAGCCAATTTCGACAACTTTTGGTTTAGTATTTTGTATATAATGACATTTCATGAGCTTATAATTAAACAGATTGGATATACAATCATCCTCAACTTCCCTTAGATTTGGTGTTTCATTAACATCATAATAAATTTTATTATCTTTTGTGATATACAATTTTTCTGCAATATTAATTTGCATTTTTTCTTTATTAGGTATTGGTTGAATATATACTTCTTGGAATATTTTAGGATTATATTGGGGTACTTTTAAGACAAATACTATATTATTTTTGTAAAGGGCTAAATTCATCTTAATTTCTTTCATTTTATCTATGGTTATATTATATATTCTAATTTCTTCATCACTCAGGATATCTCGAGTGAGAATATTTAATTTGGAAGCCAAGATTAGGTCTCTTACTTTATCTAATAATTTGCCCATATGATCAATTTGGTATTTAAGACGGTAAACTTTATCAGCTTTTGCTGTGTTATCTTTAATTGATTTAACGTTTGACATGCTCTTAATCAACAGTTTTGTTTGGTCATTATATAATTTTGTTAAGTTAGCTAATTGATTGTCAAATTGTGTATTTATGTGTATTTGATTATTAGTTTGCGTTATTATATTATGTTCATTCTTCTCCAAATTTTGCAGTTGTCTTTCAATCTCTTCTCTATCATTATTATCCATTGTACCATATAGATATTTTAATCCTGTACCAAAAAGATTAATTAAACCTCTTCTATTTCTAGCTTGATGGGGAATAATACTTTTAAGTCGTAAATGTATGTGCTCGATTTCATGCGATAAAAATGAATCATTAATATGCGAAACTTCCTCTCCCAATTCATTCAAAAAATCCATATATTTTGTGGTGTTAAATATGTGAAGAATTTTAATATAGTCATCTATTAACATTTTGTCATTAAGTTGTATCATTGCATATCCGTTGCCTTTATTCAAATCGACTACCTCGAGCTTCTGCGCTACCACTGGGGATATCATCAAGAAAATCGCCAGCAAGGACTTCCAGAGACCTGGAAAGACATTTCCTTTTAATGAACTGGTCTTTATGAAGTATTGTATTTCGGTTATCTAATTTATATTTTTTGTCATTAATTTTCCGTGTAGTCAACTGTTTTATTTTAGTCTCGGTCTTATGAGGGATTGCTGTTCTTCCAAATTTAGGATTAATATCTTCATCCTTTCTTTCTTTATTTCTGTATTTTAACATCTTTTCCTTTGCTGTTTCAATTTCATTATAAACTTTTTCCATATGAATATCTGAGTTATAAAAATGAAGGTCAATGGGTTTCTGTTTCGTAGAAAGATGTAAACTATTGTTGTATGCCTGTAATGCCTGCAAAGGTAAATCATAGTTGTATGCTACATCATTATTTTCCTCCCTAATTTTTAATATTCTAATATTCTCATTTAAACTGCTATGAAAACGTTCAATGTCCGAATTACCAGTATGTCTATGAGGTGTTGTAAAGTGATACTGAATATCATTATCTTCAAGGTGTCCCGTAAATACTGGATTAGAAAACGTCGGGTCATTATCCATAGTAATCTTTTGGGGTTTCTTCATGATGAGGAACAATTTATTTACAGCTTTTATAGCCTGTAATGGTGTTTTGTCAGATAATTCTTCCATTGCTGCATATTTTGTAAATTTGTCAATCATGGTCAAATAAAATATTTGGTTATTAAGATACCAAATATCCAAGTGGTAATGAACATAAGGTCCATGTGGTGTTTCCGTTTTCTCGAATGGTAATTTGACGGGGTTTCTTTCTATTTTGAAATTACATATAACGCAGTTATTTATAATTTTAACAATTTCCTTTTTCATATTCGGATAATAGTATTTCCTTTTTAATTCAATATATGTTTTATCTATTCCTGGATGATTGTTTTCAAATCGGTGGTGTCTATTTATGATTTCTAGGAGTTCTTCGTATCTAACATCTTGCAGAAATTTAGTTGTTAATATGATTTCAAATTGTTTTGTATTTAAAGGATTATCTTTTGTGGTTTTATATTTTTCCTGTAATTTCAATAAAATTTCCGTATCCTCACAATACAATGCTGAAAGATTATTTTCCATGGCTTCATTCAATATTCGTGATATTAATTCGTCGTCGAATGTTTCATAAGCGTATATTTTCCTATTCCTATCAAATATCCGTTCATGTGTCGTCTTATTGTCCTTGGAATTGTCAATTTTTATTTGGTTCTTGTAGTGCTGAAGAGGTTTCTCTGATATCTTAAAGAAATTATGGCCATCTTCGTCAGCACTGTGTATTGTAGAAGTAGGTGAAGGTGGTCTTTTCTTTAAATGTTCATCCAAATGTTTCCTAAGCAGATTCTTCTTACTAAACATTTTATTACATATCTCACATTTATGTTTTCTTTTAGCTGTGATTGCATTAACTTCTCTAATTCTTGAGAGAGCATCAGCTACTTTATTATCCTTTCCTTCTACATGTTTGATGTCAAATTCGTATTCATTTAACCTTATTTTCCAACGGATTAGTTTGGAATTAGGGTCCTTAAGATTTGCCAGCCATATAAGGGGTTTATGATCGGTTCTTAGTTCGAATTTCCTACCGTAAAGATAATGTCTGAATTGCTTAACTGCCCAAACAATTGCAAGTAATTCTTTTTCAACTGTGGAATAATTAATCTCATGACGGTTTAAAGTGCGTGAAGCAAACGCTATTGGTCCATTGCTTTGTGACAGGACGGCTCCTAATGCATAATTACTAGCATCGGTAGTCAGAGTAAAACTCTTTTCAAAATCCGGGTATTGAAGTACCATATCGGACATCAGAATCTGTTGTAACTTCTTAAATGCTTGTACATAGTCAGCATCTTCAGTATTAATTATTGCATCTTTTTTAAGTCTCATGGTCAAGGGTTTTGCAATTTTTGCATAACTTGGGATAAACTTTCTGTAATAACCCGTTAATCCCAGAAAACTTTGTATTTCCTTAACATCTTTTGGTATAGGGAACTCCTTAATACATCTTATTTTATTCGGGTTTGGTTTTATCCCATTATTAGTCACTACATGTCCTAAAAATTCAGTCTCTTTTTTCAAGAAGTCTGATTTATTTAAGGATACTTTTAGGTTTGCAACTTCTAATGTTTTCAAAACTTTTCCCAAGTTTTCCATATGCTCCTGTAATGAAGTCGAAAATACTAAAATATCATCCATGTATACCACACATATCCTGTTTATATGCTCTCTGAGCACGTTGTTCATCATTCGCTGAAAAGTTGCCGGAGCATTCTTTAGACCGAATGGCATTCTTATAAATTCATAATGTCCATTTGTTGTAGAGAATGCTGTTTTTTCCCTATCTTTTGGATCTACCTCAATCTGATAAAATCCCTTTGTTAAGTCCAATGTTGTGAAATAGTTAGCTCGACCTAGTTTATCTAGTATGTCGTCAATTACTGGTATTGGATATCTATCATCTTCAGTGATAGCATTCAATTTTCTATAGTCTATAACAATTCTCCATTCCTTGTTTCCTACTTTATCTTCCTTCTTGGGTACTACCCAGATAGGAGAATTATATGGAGATGAACTATGCTTTATTATACCTTGTTCTAGCATTTCATTCATTTGTCGCTCTACCTCTTCAGTATGTATTGCTGGATACCTATATGATTTCGTATATACAGGGCCATGATCTCCTGTTTCTATCTTGTGCTTTATCTCATTGGTAAAGGTCAGATCATCTCCCGGATGGTAAAAGGCATTTTCATATTTAGTTATTAATCTTTGGAGCTCTGATTTTTCTTCTGTATTTAGGTGGTCTGTCCTTAGCTGCTCAGTAATTCCTAGTATGTTAATATGATGGAGTTCTGGCAATGTTTGTAGTGAAAATTCGTCATCTTCAGAATCTCCTTCAAAATATATCCTGAACTTTTGACCGTTAATACTTACTTCTTTTTTCCTATAATCAATTACAGAACAATTTTCTTGTAATGTTTGGTTGCCTAATATTCCATCGAAGAATTTGTGAAAGGTATACACCCTAAATGTTGTACCTGAATTAAGGGGAATCTTAATAGAATTTTTTGGAAAATGGGCATTGCGGTCAACCGTAATGACACCTGCTGCAGATTTAATGTATATTGGAGTGTGAGAATTTTTTATATACTGTGGAGGACAATGATCTTTACATATTAGATTTTCTGTGGAACCCGTGTCAATTAATAATCTTGTTTTCCTTGATCTTCCTTTGAGTATGATATAGGGAAGTCCGGTGGCTCCTTGTAAGGAACTAACCGAAAATTTTCCGCTTTGGCTTCAAAATTTTCATTAGTACCATACTCATATTCAGAACTGTATTGATCTTCTTTATTATCCTGATATACACTGTCTTGATACAAATCATCTTGATACATTTCGCTTATCTCTATTTTATTGTTAATACCTTCTAAATTCTTACATGATTTCTGCTCCTGGTGGTGTGTCTGCCTTTTTGATTGTTGAGATGCATCAACATCCATTGATTCATGCTTTTGTTGATATGATGTTGGAGGCTGTTGTCTGATTTGTGGTTGCTGAGGCTTGTAGTAAGGTTGTTGCGATCCATGTTGCTGGAAATTTGGTTGTACAATTCTCGGCTGCCAATGTTGTTGTTGTTGGTAATGTGGCTGCATTATCCTTGGTTGCCAATGTTGCTGTTGTTGGTAATGTGGCAGCATTATTTTTGGTTGCCAATGTTGTTGTTGTTGTTGGTAATGTGGCTGCATTATCGTTGGTTGCCAATGTTGCTGTTGTTGGTAATGTGGCTGCATTATTTTTGGTTGCCAATGTTGTTGTTGGGGACTAGGTTGTGGTTTGTCCTTCTTCTTTTCGTTGTTCAGGAATCCCGCAGAGCTCAATTCATGCAAAGCTTCCTCCATACTTTGTGGTTTTAATGCGCATAATACAGTCCTCATATGGATTGGAAGACGTGTTATAAAAGTCTTCAGACCAGTTTGGATATTCCTATCAACTTCATCCAATCGATTCTCCTGACCACATTTTTGGTTAAGAATTGCTAGTTTGTGTTGGATGTGGTTGTAGAAATCCATAGTATCTCCTTTATACTGCGCTGCTCTCAGTTCCTGATATAATTGGTCCACAGTGGCAAAGCCACCAAAGTTGGTATTTAGCATCGCTTTTATGTCAGTCCAAAGGGTCAAATGGGGATGAACCTCCATTGCTCTTCTGGCGTTTCCAGTTAGTTTTGATTTTACGATGTTCATACACATTCTTTGAGCTTGTTCGTTGTATAACATTAATGTAGGAATTATGTCATCTACATTTGTTATGAATGTTGTGAGGTCTTCCTTCTTCCCATCAAATTCCCTTAATTTTTCAATATATGTAAGGGGATTGATGTCTAGCGTACGTAATTGTATGTTGTTTTGCGCTGGGTTAAGGGCTGGTTGATTTGCGTTATTCATTTTGTTTCAATTTTTTTATAATCTTATTAATGTTCCAAATTTCACTTCGTTGCTATTTTTTGGCTATTTGTAAGTCTTTTAATGTTTTTTAGTTTTCCTCTAATGTTTTACCACTTTCACTTTTTAAGTTTCGTAATTATTTCTTATATTGTAATTATTTGCTTTTTTAAATTTGTAACAATTTGTTAATCTTAAAAATTTATTTCTCTCTTATTAGGATGTGATGTCCACTTTTAACTTTTCCTAGTTTTCTTGTTTAACGTAATTTTGTTAACTTGTTTCTTTTTTACTATTCACTAAAATGTTTCTTTAATCACTAAGTTTATTGTCCCTTTCCGGAGGACTTATCCTTTTACGTAGGATTTCGTTTCACGGACTACCAAACGATCATGGTAATCCTACCGACTGCGCCAATTATAATCATTCTTAATAGTATTATATTTTTTAAAAACTAAAGTGAGTTTCCTCCCTTTGGCGAAACTCGCGTTAAAAAATAACACGTCAATTAAAGTTTGCTGCTGGAATAGAACTAAATCTTTATTTGTGAATGAGTGCAATATACATAATTGTTTATTTTAATTCTAGATACATCGTATGATTATTTATTGGTCTTTTGATTCGATCGTATGATTTGAAATACGATCGATTGTGTGATTTGCAAGAAGGGTGTGGCTTTTTTTTTTTTCTAAATGACAGATGGTACGATAATTGTAATATGAATACGATAATTGTAATATGAATATATTGCCAAGTCATTGGAAAGGCATTTTGGTTTGGGTTATAACAATAATATATCCATGTCTCACATCCACATCTCCAAGTATATAAACATTCGACCAATAGTTCAACTCAATATCAATTCATCAAATCCATATAACTACCATTTCACCAATCCTGAAAAAATCAATGAAATTATTAAAAAGGTCAGTCCAAAAAAGGCCAATAGAGAAACTGTTGCTGATTATCGTCCGATCTCTCTCCTATCAAATCTTTGCAAAATCTTAGAACTAGTCCTAAAAGAAAAAATAGAAAATGAGTTCATTACAAATCCTATATTTAACTTTCAATTTTGTTTTGGACGGAAGCATTCAGCCCAGCACACTTTTTTAAAGCTTCACACCGATATTACAGCAAATTTGAAAATCAAATTTATACTGTATACGTATCCAGGGAAATTGACTCCGCGTGTAACAAAGCAGTTTATATAAAGTTATTCGGCCCTATTATGGTTGTCGTCGGCTTCGCAAAATGAAGTCGAGGCGACAATAATGATATAGGCAAGGTAGATTGAACAGGTAACCGCCCTGGCGAATTGCTACAACAAAGCAACTTTTGTGGTACCCTCAAATTTCAAAATTGGCATCTAATGCGAAAAAAATATATTCGACATGACATTTAAATTTTGCGGCAAATTTGTTTTTTATTTATTTATTTTCAATTTGTACAGAAACCTAGACGACAGGGCCATGGACGGTTCCAAGAACTCCTATACATGACTACTCTAAACTATTCATATCATCCTTAATATTAAAAATCTTATTAAAAAATTAACATTAAAAAAAAATTAAAAGAAAGGTGAGCAAAAATCACAATTCATTGAAGAATTAGATATATCAACTATGCAAGGAAAAAACAGATTAACACAAGAAAACCTTATATTTTAAACAATATTCGCCCTATTATGGTTGTCGTCGGCGTAGCAAAATGAAGCCGAGGCGACAATATTGATATTAGTGTTGTCGTTTTCGCCGATAGCGACAAATGATTGCTATTATAATTGTCGATACAACAGTCGACATTAAGTCGATTTTTAACAAAATCTGTCGCCGTAAAAGATTGTGACGACATTGTATTTTTTAGTCGACGTTGATATTGTAACTTTTTTGTATTTGATATTTGACCATGAAAATAACAATAGTAAGACAATTTGAAATGTTGGTTTCCGAATTGGAAAAAGGGCCAAAGGTCATTTTCCAGCTAATTTTAAGTCAGATTGGAATCCATTGCTACAAAATTAAATGCAAAGGGGTCACCGATTAGACACTGGCAAAAAGTATGTTAAAATTAAAATTATTTTTGTATGTTATTAGTTAGTTTTCTAAAGTTCTTCTAGGTTTGTAAAGATTTAAAACTAAAAACCAATAGTGCACAATAAGGGTGAATCCAGAAGCATTGGAGATGGTGTTTTTAAGCAAAGGACTTTGGGAGGAGTCCTTCGCGAATGTAATGCAGTTTCAAAAGTTACTGAATCCTCCAGGTCGTGCACTTGGAGTAAAAAATACGGAAAACATATTTGTAGCAGACGTTATAGATCATGAAAATAAGCCAGTGAACAATACTGATGACGAGACTGATGTAACTACTGTCATCAAGGAAAGAATAAGCTTTTGAACTCTTGAAAGAGCAGTATAAACTCTTGGAACAACACAATCAAGAGTCAGGCAATGCAAATATGTTTGTTTGCTGCCTTGGCACTCGCCGCTGCACTACTAATACATTCTCCACTTCATGCTCACTTGAAATTAAGATATGTAACGCTTGTAGAATATCCATTTTTTAACTATATTTTTTATTTTTCCGAAAGAGACGAAATTAGAATTCAAAATACAAACAATTTTTTATCTTATTTTGTCAATAACAAGGGAGTGTAGTAATGTAATTGTTGCCAACTTTTATTTTAAACTGTCGATGTCGCTTCCATGCCTTACCGTAATACCACTTTTGAATCGAAGCGACGGTGAGGGCGACTTGCACATAAATTCAACGACGTCTATAGGAACGACAACCGTAATTGGCCGATTGAAATGAGCATATAATTTACGCTTATAACATTTTAGGGAAGAATTAAATGTCTTAAGTTTAGGTGGCCGATTGTTGAAAATGAGAGCAATTCTTACATAGAAGGGTAATTTCCAACAGAGGAGTCAAGCGTGGTATAACAATTTGCAGGTTCCTCACAGATCTCGAAAACTTAAAAAGATCCAAAAGAGTAGAAGATGTCCTGTTTGTAGAAGAACAACATGGACCTTAAATTCACAAAACACTCAAACGAACAACCGAGAAACTCCTTCACAGAAGGAGGTATATGATCACGACGATTGACACAAAAAACGTATCGCATTACCCTATGAAACAATAGTTTTAACTTACGAAAAACAAAACCGTAGCTACCCCCAGAAATCTCAATACAATATAAAAAGTGAGGCATTATTAATGCATGTACCAACTGAATTCTAATCTTCTTAGGCAATACTATATCCAAAGAGTACAACTTCTTAAAAATGAAATTAATTTAGGACACTAAAGAATTCACATGCACATCAAACACCAAACCAGAATCAAGAAACAAACCATGACATTTCATCGAGCTTCCAACATTTATACGCGTCCAATAAATGGAAACATTAATTGAATTGAATTTTTGAGTATTTATTGAGAGACCGTTACAGGACAACCAAGTTACCAACATATTAATATTAAAATCAATTGATGGCTGCAACACATCCATAAACACCTATTCTCCTTTAAACAAAATTTGAATGTCATCAGCAAATGCAAACGACATACCATTTCTACCGTTAATACAACTCAGCAAATCATTAACATACATAACGAACGATAGAGGGCCAAGAACAGATCCCTGTGGCACACCACTTCTCACTGGAAGAAGATTGGAAACAACATTTTTACCACAGACATACTGTTTTCTCCCGAACAAGTGAGAAAACACTAACTTACAAGCCGAGGACGAAAAATTAAAGAGACGATGTAACTTACTACTTAAATTGGCATGATTAATCCTGTCAAATGCCTTCTCCAAATCAAGTGATAATAAAACACAGCAATCACCAGCACTAACAGAATTTCTTATATTATCAGTCAATCCAACCAGAAGATATGTTGTGCTACGATTACTTCTAAATCCATATTGACTCGGGTGTAATAGTGAATGCTCATTTATATATTCTAACATTTGATCTTTCAATACATATTGAACCATTTTAGAAAGAATTGACATTATTGATATGGGTCTGTAGTCCTCAGAACAACCACCTTTATGAATAGACACTATTTTAGCAACTTTCCAGAGCTCAGGAAACACAGACACTATCAACATCGTATTCACATCATGAAGCACAAAAGGACCAACAAAGGGAAAACAAGTTTAAGAAATTTAAGTTTAACCTACTGCTTTTGACTTAATTTTATTAAAGGCACTAATAACTTCATCATAACTAATGGAACGAAGCGAAAAACCATCATAAGTCCCTACAGGAACACAAGAAATATCAAAGACATCTATAGATTGATTGGAGACAAAACAAGAATTCAACATCCACATTTTCAACTTTACATTCCTCATCGATCAAACCCTTCTTATTTAATATTGACCACACCTCCTTTGTGGCTTTATTCATAAACAATTCCTTGTGACCAATATACTTCAACCTCCTTATGACTTACTTAGCACGGTTTCGACAACGACAAAAATTCCTCCAATTATATAAATTTCATCTTCCAAAGCCAATATATCACCATAAGGCAAATAAACAACGCCAATTAAGAAAACACTATTATTAACAATAACCTCACAATAAACATATATAAGAATTAACTTTACACGCAAGTTTATGACTCATATCCTGTGCAACATACAAAACAACACCACCTCCTCTGCTACCAGGCCTATCACTTCTGTAAGAAATGTAATCTGGAATTGTTATGGCTTCGTTAGAAATTGTAGGTTTTGACCAAGATTCTGTCACACCAAAAGTATTTAGACCTTTCCCTTCTAAAATATTTCTCAATTCATGGATTTTAAACTAAAGTTAAAACTTCTAACATTTACATTAAAATTTTCCCTAACCCCAACATTAAAATTTAAAATTTTAAAATTTTCCCTAAAATTGAGTATATGTGAGGTCTTCCTTCTGGCTCAGGTAAGATAAGATAAGATAAGGTAAATAAGAAAAAGGGGAGGGGGGGGACACCTGTGTAAATAAGATAGGGGGGTAAAGATCAACGGGCACCTTTGTAAATGAGATAAGGGGGGGGGGGGATAAACATCAATGTTCACCTGTGTAAAGGGTTATAAGAAAGGGAAGGGGGTTAGCGGTAATAAGTTATGACAAGTTCTTATCGATCTAGTTTTAAGTGAGGATTTATTTCACACCTAGAACAATTCAAGAAAGGGAAGGGGATTAGGGGGCAATAAATTAATATTCTTGTGTACGAGTTGTGTGTAGTAAGAAAACAAATCCTCGGTGTAAAGGTTTTAAGAAAGGGAAGGGGGTAAGCGGTAATAAATTATGATAAGTTCGGATCGATCTAGTTTTAAGTGAACAATTCAAGAAAGGTAAGGGGATTAGCAATAACTTAATGTTCTTGTGTTAGAGTTGCGTGTAGTAAATCCTAGTTGTTTATTTTGTTACTAAATAGACATAGAGCAATCCAACATACATTTTTGAGCTGCGATAAAAAATGACGTGGAGTTAGATAATTTTGTTTGACTTGTGTGTGAGGTTTTCTTCACACCTACAGTTTTATCGGAAATAATGCTTCGTCTAGGACGTTTAAAACAGCGCACAATTTGTAGAAAGTCATTCTCCCTTCAAAAACAATCTACGTATACAATAATGGCAGCAAGGAAATTTTCACAATGCGAGTGGAGTGACGCATAATAAATGACATATTTTTATCAGGTGATATGTCAGAAGACTTTTTACCATTCTCTGGGGAGCCCTGCGAGGAAGATCAACAACACAAGAAGTCTATCAGCGTATTGTTGATTACTATCTCCCCCTCCTCCCCCAAGACATATTGAACACTACTAATGCTATAGAAGATGACCGTGGTGGTGAAATAAGTCAAGCAGACGAGATCTTTCAAAAAGGACAGCATTTGTGATGATGATGATGAATGGCTGATACAATTCAGTGCGGAGACTCAACATACGAACGGAAATGATTCTGAGCCACAACAAAATAATTTATTACTAGATTTAATTTCATCTATTTCTAATAATATAGAGCAATTAAAAATTCTGGTTGAAGATTTAAAGGATGATGATCCTATTAAAAAATTTATATCAAAAATTTAAATAAAAAATTAAAACAAAAAAAATGTCTTTCTTTATATTACATTTATGGGGTTAGAAAAGGTGCAAACATATTTTATGTAGGAGGGAAAGAGAAAGACAGTGAATCTTTTGAATATAAATAGCTGGTGATGTCGAGTAAAATATCGCAGTGTAATATCAGGACTCAGAAAGCATGGATTTAATTAATTCCTTCCATAGTCTGAACTACAAAAAAAAACCCTTAGTATGAAGGAAATGGAAATAAGCAATATGCTATTGTAGGAGCATATAAAACGAAATATGGAAACAAGATAGTATTGAAATTGGATGATTCAATTCTATATCTGCCTGCACGATTCCTTTCCCTAGGAGATGATGCCATAACACAATTAAGTCAAGAAGGATTTTCAATCACAAAAACACATTTGCATGAAGGGAATGACAATATGTCATATATAAGGAGTTAGAACACATATTACCAACAGAGTTTTTTAACTCCCGATATGCATTTAATACATGAATAAAAATAAAAAAAATGTAAACACATAGATTAAGTAAATAAAAGAAATCTATATTTTAAAACAACACTAATTTTTATATAATGCTATGTAGCAATGATACATTTTTCTATAAATTCTGAATTCTACAGTAAAAGAAAGTTAGTACGTAATCCAGCTTTCACCATTAAAATGCATCGGTTCAATATTAAATGTTGATGATTACCAAAGCTACCAAAATATAGTTTTTTTCGTCTTATTTCTATAGTATGCTACCCAATGTGTGCCAGGTCCATTATGAGAATCAAGATTTATAATTCCAGATTCTATGTTACGTGGTTTATCCCGCATGTAAACTCCCCTAAAATTTGGAATATATTTCTTTCCAAACAATTTAATATCAATATCCGTTAAACGTCTATTGGGTAGCTGACTTAGAAGTTTTTTGTCCAAGATTTCTTTTTGTATACAATACCCATTCCATTTTTAAATGGTTTGAGGTAAAGGCCGTTACCAATGGCGATGTTCTCCATAGATTTATTATGACGAATGTTTTCTTCAAGTTTCTTCTGAGCATTCTTGGCTGAGTTTACTGCTTTCGCTATTGATGAGCCTCCCGTAGCTAATGCACCTACAGCACTCAGTGCTGTTAATATTGGTATTATAGGAAGAAATCCTCCAATTTTTGGTACTCGTATAACCCTGGGAATAACTATATTAGATTTGTTACCCTTAAATGCTTGTCCTATTGTTTTACGAGCAATTTTTATGGCACTATTAATATCGCGTGGTTTCTCCTTTCTAAGGATTGAAGTTGAATTTTTAACAGTCGAAGAAAATAGCTTTTTCTGCATTCAGCATTTTTAGTTATACCCATACCTAATTTTGATTTAGCCTTCATGGTATTGCTAACTAAAAAAGCATTAATTTTTTCACCCCAGTTACTATCTTTTGCTTTCACTCGTTGCCAAGCCCTTTCAGCTAGGTCTTGATCCGCTTTATGCCTTGCGTTTATATCATTAGTTTTGAAATACTCAATATCATGTAGTTTGCAAGCTGAATCTAAACCATTTATTCCTTTATCGCCTCTTCTCAATCTTTTTTCCAATTTTGTACCGGGACCACAAAATTCATATCCAGGTAAATGAAGCTCGAATGGTAGTGCGTCAATAGTGTTATTCAATAGTCCTCTTCCTCGAATGATTCGTTTATAATTAATTAAGTCTTTATAATAAACAACCATTTTATATGTTAGTCAGTAATATAAAAGAAAAAAAATCTTATAAATTTTATGAAGCATCCAAAGTAATACACAGTCTCCAAAATGCTTTTGGTGAAACAAGATACGAATATTAATGTAAAAAACTTTCATATTAATAATATCATGATTAGTTTAATTGAAAGCCCTAACGGATTAAAATTTAAAAATATATACTTATATTCAAAATCTCTTCAACAACCCAAATATAAGTATTTGGAAGAGTTAATTACACCCATTAAGGGAATGGGATTTCACACATATGCTGAAAACAAAGACGTTCTACCAAATGAGGAGGAGGAAAATTCGATAATGATCTTTGATGATGTCGCTTGTGAAAATCAAAACAACATACGCGCATACTTTTGTATGGGTAGACATAGAAATATAGACTCCTTCTGTTTATGTCAAACATATACACGAATTCCGAAACATCTTATTAGAGATAATGCCAACTTCATAATAGCCTTCAAACAGGATAATATCAACATGAAACACATTTTTAATGAGCTCATTGGAGGAGATATGTCATGCAACAAGTTTACTGCTATATGTAGAGAATGTTGGAGCGATAAATATGGATTTTTTGGTTATAAGTAAAGATGATACCATAACTTACGGTCGCTATAGAAAAGGATTTAACGTCTTCATTCATATTTAGTGCTTTATAATATCTTGAGTAAAGCACATCTATATTCAATCGAACCCGCTTCAAAAATTATAATTATAAACCGCCCCTGTTTCAAACTGACCTATTTGCTATAAACCGACCCTGTTTCAAACGATTACCTCCGTTCTGTTGAAAAATCTTAATAATGACTGGAAGAAAAACAAACAAGGAGTATTCTGAGGAAAACATTTCAATCTATTAAAGAAGGAGAGGATGACATCAGAAGACGACTACAGTATACATTTAAACCCATTATAAAACCGTTAAATGATGTGGTTAAATTATCACATTTAAACTTAAATGAAACAAAAAAATTAAAAAAATATTAAAAAGGAAAACGAACTCAAACTAGAAAAGGACTTTGAAAGTGAACATAAAGATGACTCTAATGACGATGATGAAACATTCTATTCTGAAGAGCAGGAGGAGAATGGAAAAGATTGGCAGTATAAGAAGGGAGTGGAAAGTCTTATATCCTTATTTAAAGATAATACATACGAAAATATATGCGGTCCCCAGAAAGACGAAAATGGTGATTGGAAATTCGGTAACAGTAAAATGTACTTTGTTGATGACAAAATAAAAATTGGGAATCAAACATGGGCCTTATCAAGCTGTCTATACAATCTTTTATTCCACAAAAATCCTAGTGGCTTTGATAAATTTGAATTAGGTATATAAAAGAAAATTCTAGAGAATACGTGTGTACACCGGAGAAATTATGAATCAACCGGACAAATTAGAGATAAGAAAGGTCTGAAATATACAAAGATTAAAAAAAAAACTGTTTCAATCAACTCACACAGGTGAAGGATTAATGAATGTTAATCTAAAGAAACCAAATTATATGTATTGGAACGATCCAAATAAGTTGGTTGAACGTTTAAAATTATTAATAGCCTCCAAAAATGCTGGCCATACAAATCAGGACAATGATATAATATCAATAATTGAAGAGCGAAGAGAAGACAATATAATATACTGACGGGGGACAATAAGTATCATCGGAAGACAACGACGCAGTCAACCAAGCTTTTGTACAAAAGAAAATCCTACATTCACAAGAAATATTAAGAAGAGAAATATCATCAGAGATAAGAAATTTATTTAAATAGATCACCTAAAAAAAGAAATAAAACATTTTGGAAATGATAAGAGCATTATATTGCCAATGTCAATGCCACACAGTATTATATTGAATAAAATTCTTAATAAATATGGAAAGAAGGACTATAGTAAATTAACTCCATTCTCAAGCGAGGAAACGTTTTCCTCGCCGAAGAGTTATTACAAAGGGTATTGATGATTTATGGCAAGCAGATTTGGTTGAAATGGGTAATTATTCACCCATTGATAAAGGATATAAATATTTGCTAAATGTTATTGATACCTTCTCAAAATATGCCTGGGCTGAAGCTATTAAAAAAAAAAGCGCGAAAGATGTATGCGCGGCATTTAAAAAAATTTTTGATTGTTGGCAGAGTGCCTAACAACTTACAAACGGATGATGGAAAAGAGTTTTTTAACAAGGACTTTAAGAAGTCAGCAATAATTCACTATTCTACATATAGTGTTATGAAAGCCTCAATTGTTGAAAGATTTAACTGAACCTTAAAAAATAAAATGTTTCGAGAATTTTCTTATGATATGTACCATTATCATTGGATTGATATCTACAGAAAGCTGATTCATGAATACAATCGAACTAAACATGGAACTATAAATATGTGACCCATTGATGTAACCAAAAGCAATGAACAAATTTTGCTAGATTCAGTTTACAATCACATTAAAACATTTCCTAAACCAAATTATCGTGTTGGAGATTATGTTCGAATAAGTAAATATAAAAATGTATTTGAAAAGGGTTATATACCAAACAATAGCACTGAAATCTTACGCATAAAATCGATTCAAATTACAAATCCTGTGACATATATTTTGGAGGATTATGAGGGTAATCCTATCAAGGGAGGATTCTATAACGAAGAAATTAAACATACTCGTTTCCCAAATACGTACCTGGTAGAAAAAGTCTTAAAATCAAAAGGTGATAAGGTATATGAAAAATGATTGGGGTTTACAAACCATCATAACTCATGGATAAATAAAAATGATATATTATAAAAAAAGAAAAACGTTAAATAAAAATTTATAAAAATAAAGTAATGAAAAGTGTGTTTTCATTTATAAACAAACACTCATAATGTCAATAACATTGGCTCTAACGGGAAAATCATCCGTTTTAACGGCAGATTATTTTCCGCCAATTCAGGTGATATGAGATTATGAGTGTGCCTTAATTGATTTTCATTCATATAATTCTATACCTAATGTTGATTATGATAATAATCTATTTCATATTGGAGGACAAATAATAGAGATTCCTATTGGTTCATATGAACTTGAGGATATAGCTGACTATATTAAGACACCATATAAAAACTAAAACAATACAAAATCCATTGAAATTGTAGCTAATAACAACACACTACAGCTTGAAATATTTTCCTCCCATGACTCAATCGATTTTAATCAGCACCGTTCTATAAGCTTACTATTTGGATTCGAGGGCGGTATCTTACCACCAGGTAGAAGACATTGCTCACAACTCTCAGTAAATATTTTGCGAGTAAACGCAATTCAAATCCAGTGTAATATAACTACGGGAGCATATATGAATAATACACCCGTACATACTTTAATGTTTCCCCTGGATATAAAATAGATGAAACACCTCGTAATTTGATTTATTTACCTGTGAATGTGAAAGAAATAAGTTGCCTAAAAATTTGGATTACTGATCAAGAACAACGCCTAATTAATTTTCGCGGTGAAGAAACTACTCTTCGGCTACATTTGAGACCTGTATCAAAATGATTATATATAATAAATATATTAAAACACAGAAAGAGTCTCGCATTCCTATAAAGGTTATCAAACCTAAAACACGAGGACTGACGGAGGAAAATAAAAAATTTTTGAAATCCGTCAAACTACACTTAAAGGAACATGTCTGAAATACTTAATGTTGAAGACGCACCGTATTCTGATGACAGCATAATCAAAAAAGATTATCACAGCTATGTACCATACATTCGTTCTTTTAAGAATAATGATGAAATTAGAATTACAATACAAAATCGAGATATATATGTCTTGCCAAGTGAGAGTTACATCTACGTTGAAGGTGTAATAACATCATCAGATGGAAAACTAACGGCTAATGCTCGTTTACGTAATAACTGCGTAGCATATTTATTTGATGAAATACGATATGAATTAAATGGTATCGAAATTGATCGTAAACGCTATTTAGGAGCATCGAGCACTATAAAAAATTTTGTTTCTCTTACAAGTGTTGAGAGTAATATTATGAAGAATGCTGGGTGGACTAATCAAAATGCATGTTATTCTACCGATTCGAATGAGAAGCTAAATGTAGAAATAAATAATATAACATGGAAGATACCTCATGTACGCTTAGTAGATTCACCAAAGCTGCAGATTATGAGAATAATAAATAATGGAAAACCTCTTCCTATTGCATTTCGAAGTTGGGATTGTCATTTTAATCCAACGTTTCAGGGTACAACTAAATGTCATTGGAATGTAAAATTGTCGACTAATAGAGAACGCCCACGCTTTATATTACTCGCCCTAGAAAAAGAAGGGAAATTTATTCACTCAAATTTGGTAAGCGCGAAAGTTCATTTGAATTCAGAAGCATATCCGTACGATGAAATCTGAAGTTTGATGAAAACAGATATGCTGTACTTTACGATATGTATGCGAAATTTCAACAAAACTACTTTTTAAGGGAACCACAACCAATATTATCTTGGGAAGAGTTTAAAGAAAACCCAATTGTTGTAATTGATGTAAGCCACCAAAACGAAATAGTCAAAAGCGGTCCAATAGATGTTCAAGTGGAATTTGAAACTAATTCACAAATTCCAGCTGGTGTAGCTGCTTACTGCTTAATCCTTAATGATCGATTAATCGACTATAATCCTTTAAATGGAATTGTTCGAAAAATGTTGTAATATTCTATACTCATTTCATTATTTAATTGATAATTAAAAAAAAAAAAAAGATATTTTAAAAATATTTCTTATATTGTTTATTTCTTCGTTTTTTATATAGATATAAACATATACATATATATGAAATACATTAATCTTATCTAAAAAATAAATTATCAATATCAATTGCTTCATTCAATAGATTTGTAAAGTTTTTTTCACGCTCTATAGCTACATGACCCCAAGCATATGTGTTCACCTTATCTTGGCGAACCATTCTTTTAGTATCTTTAAAACTTAATACTATTTTAGATAACTCATTTGTATAAATTTCATGCAACTTAGATCTAAAAGTATACATGGTATCACTAACTATGACTTCATTAAATAGAGTATTGTTATAATCTTCTATGTTATATCGCCTAATGACACATTTTTTACACCATTAGCTTTTTTTAACTTCCACGCCATCATCTACCGTATACGAGTACAATTTTGAGCCTAAATAGAACAGTGTGGCTTGTTTGTTCGGGATACCGTAGTATTTTGTTGTTGCAAAATGGTCTGGCTTTATCCCTTTATTGTTGTTTTTATAAAAACAACGTTTGTTTATTAGTGGAGAACGATGGTAATGTTTACCAGGGGGTAAAGCAGGGAATACCTAGGTTTCGGAAAGAGCCACCCTTGGTAAACATTACCATCGTTCTCCACTAATAAACAAACGTTGTTTTTATAAAAACAACAATAAAGGGATAAAGCCAGACCATTTTGCAACAACAAAATACTACGGTATCCCGAACAAACAAGCCACACTGTTCTATTTATAGACAAGGCACGGTCGACGAAGGTGTTTTTGTTGTAACAGACAAAACCAACTTACATGGTTATGCTACTTCGTTCAGGTTAAACGAAAGCATAACAAGTGGAGAAAGATGAAAATGTTTAGAAGTGCGGTTGTAAGATTTAGAAGACTTTCCAAAAGAATTTTAGTTTTATATAATTCTTTGGTTCCTCTTCTATTGAGCTTACGATCTCGTCACTTGGGTAAAAAATGTTTTTTGTCATAGAAGTTATTTTTAAAATAACTTCTGGGGACAAAAACAAGGGAACTGATGAGGATTGGTGGCTCTTTCCGAAACCTAGGTATTCCCTGCCTTACCCCCTGGTAAACATTACCATCGTTCTCCACTAATAAACAAACGTTGTTTTTATAAAAACAACAATAAAGGGATAAAGCCAGACCATTTTGCAACAACAAAATTTTGAGCCTAAACCAACAAATTCAAGCATAATATTGTCCACAATTCTCGTCTTTCATCATACCTATAACTTTTTTATTTCGTCGGGGTATGTTATACGCATTATCCTCAGGGTAAGCTGATGTATCGAAGTATTGATCAACATCTGCTCTTATATCCTCATAGATATCTTCAGTATATATAGTATATATGAATGAATCCGTATCCATATAATTTAGAATTACGCGCTCACCAAATTTATTCTTCATATAACCGTAATGGAAATCATACATTTTCCACTTTGCTAATTGGAGCAGACTTATTTAGGTTCAACTCCAGCCACAATATTTTAGATAGAGCCCATCCGGAATCCCTTTCTTGAAATTCAGACATCTTATTCTTTATAGAGTCTGCATCTTTATTGAATATTTCATCAACATCATCTGAGAGCGTTATTTGATTCATTTTGGTTATATGCCCCATGCTTACAACCTTGATTTCCTCCTCAAATATCTTTGCATATTCACCAACGACTTCTATATTAAACTTTAAAACTACGTACGTTTCCACAGCATGTTTAATCATATTTGTTATTGCATCTTTAGATTTCAATATTGATTGTAGTTTCTTCGCACTTATATTGATAAGTTTTAATGCGATTTTGAAAACCACTATTTATCAATACCATTCTAGGATCAATAACGGTACAACTTTTTTCTTTGTGAGAGTTTGTTCTACAGTGATTAAACCACAGATTTTTTCGCACATTTATCTTGCACGAATCGCAATACATAAAGACATATGATTGCCTCTTTCTTTCAGACATCTGTTGTTGAATATTTTATTCAATTCCTTCGTGATTGTCCATTTGTTGTTGATGAGAGGTTTGATATTGTTGTTGGTTACATTGTTGCTGCTCATTTCCTTCGATATTTTCCATTTGCTGATGATGGTGATATTGCGACTGTTGTTCATGTTGTTGTTGGTATGTTTGATATTGTTGCTGTTGATGATGAAAACTGTGTTGTTCCTGTTGTTGATCAAGTTGTTGCTGCTGTGATCTATGAAGTTCTTTCTTCCGTTGTTGATGTAAAAGAAATGGATGATAGCGATTATTTTGATATGATTGTAGTTGTTGATTATATTCTCCGGAATAATTATATTGCCCATGATTATTGTATTGTCCAGCATGACGATACTGCTCAAAATTATATTGACCTTGTTGTTGCTGATTGTGATGAGTTCCATAATGAAATTCTAATGCTTGAGAATTTATAAACATCTGATTACATAAATTACATAACTTATGTAGTTCACAATGCTTTTGATATTCCATGCTGTTAACAAATTCTACAGCGCAAATATTGCATTTAAAACCCATCGAATTCATTTTTGATTTTTTTTCTTTTTTTTATTCAGAGAACAAATTTAAAAAATTTGTAGGGATCGTGGATTTTCGTCGAAGTCTCAACAGAAAATGAAGATTTTCATTTAAAATAAATAAAGGAAAAAAAATCATTTCAGTTTACAACAATAATGCACACACTAGCATACACATATGGATAATTTGATACCTATTATTAAAAACATGATTTCACGAAAATTTATGATATTTACGAAAGAAATATTTCAATCTTTTAAAATGGTCTCACATCTTAAAAATGACTTTGAAATGTCTTCCTATTGAAACAGGTGTGAAAAGAAAAAACTCGTAATTTTCTAGTTAAAACAGCAAAAAACAAATAAAGGGTTGATAAAAGAAAAAAACTGTGAGGTATGTAAAAACAATAACCTCAGCAGAAAAGAGCGCCACTTTTCTTCAGCATACAAGACTTTTCAACAGGACCGGGATCGGTCTATTGATATTGTACTATTAAAAAAAAAAAGATCATTCGAAAATAATATTGCACATTTAACCACAATCAATAAAAACACACAAACAAAATTAGAAAAAACACTTGAATGTTATTTTTCCCTAGATAGGATCGTATATGTAAACACTCCTATGTAACAATATTTACTCAAAATGGTCACTTGGGTTGGCTCTAGTTTCCACGCGTGTGAAAAAAAAATCTTTTCTGGTCACTCGTATAAAAAAGTCTTCCTACTCAAACAGTTGTTTAAAGGAACCACTAGTAATTTTCTAGTTAACAACAACGTAAACAAACAGTAGGTGCGAAGAAAAACCTCACACACAAGTCAAACACACAAGTCAACCTGGACCTCGACACACAAGTCAAACAAAATTATCTAACTCCACGTCATTTTTACCGCAACTCAAAAATGTATGTTGGATTGCTCTATGTCTATTTAGGAACAACATAAACAACTAGGATTTGTTTTCTTACTACACACAACTCGAACACAAGAACATTAATTTATTGCCCCTAATCCCCTTCCCTTTCTTGAATTGTTCTAGGTGTGAAATAAATCCTCACTTAAAACTAGATCGATCCGAACTTGTCATAACTTATTACCGCTAACCCCTTCCCTTTCTTATAACCCTTGACACAGGTGACCATTGACCATTGACCTTTCCTTATTTACACAGGTGTCCATTGATGTTTTTCCCCCCTACCCTTTTTCTTATTTGCTTATCTCACATATACTAAATTGCATAGCTGATTTAACAAAAAACTATTGTCGCTAAAAACTTCGCCTAAATTGGTTAAAAAACTCATAACGACAATATAGCGCAAACGATCAAAAATAATGTAAAAGATAACAAAAAAAAAAAAGAAATAACAAATACCAAGAAAATATAAAAATCAAATAAATAGTGTGTAAATTAAACTACTCAACAAGCTCCACATACAACCGCACATTAACATTCAGCTGTGAAACAGGAACAGCATCATTAACACCTTCAACAAGTTCATCATCAGCAGCTGAAATACCATCACCATTCAGCATGTTGACACACCGGGAAATATCAAATTCTTCCTCCCGGCCATCTGGGAGCAAATAGAGTGCCTTAGGGTTGTTCTCACTTTTTAACTTAAATATTCGGATATTGTTGTTTCTCCATAATTTTCGACAAAGATACATTAATTTAGAGGTTGCACGGTTATGGTGATCATTCAAGTAAACTCTACTTCTTACACCTACCCCAGTAATATCACTAAGCAACAGCGAATTACAGCGCTTTTGGTAATTAGCCATAAGTGTGTCTCTCACAAGTACAGAATTGAACTTAACAAGCTCAGATTTGCCTTTCGAAATGTAACAGCAGTGGTTGACATCACAAGGTTGTACATCAACACCGCACAAGGTTGCTATTCTTAGCACAGTGTCTCTTAATTGTTTAATGCCATCAGGCAAGCCACTAATAATTATGTTGGATCGACTGAGACGCCTTGTAAGAACATCACTTTCAGCATCCGTTTCCATACGCTTAACAGCATCTTGGCACCATCGGACTGACTCCTGAACTTTATTAATTCTATCACCAACCTCCGACCGTATTGTTTTCGCAATATCCTTAATTGTAAGCATAATGCTCTCAAATTGCTTCTCAAGGCATAGCTTTTATGATTTGAACTCCTTCTGCATTGTTCTAATAACATCGGCACCAATTTCCATACTGCTAGCATTCTCTGTACAATCAATAGCTGAAGTAGAGGCATTTGCCTTATCATCAGAGATTTTCTTAATACACGTAGGACACTTAAACAAGAACATCAGTGACTTCCTATGTTTGTACAAAAAACTATGCTGCTTTCTGGACACATTTTATGTGAAAAAACATTCCACAAATACCACAGCCGAGACTGTTCTGGTTGCCCTTAAGAACAACTGCACAGATAGGGCATGTATACGATCTTGTCTCAGCAGGCATGGCCAAAGATGCGGATACCACAACAGTTTACAACAACAAGCTCAGTAAAGAGTTATTGCACAGAGATCATTTAACACAGCAAACACAGGAGCAAAGCATATACAGCAATTCCATCAGATCAAACAAACACAGGAACCAAAAAAGCCACTCAATTTGTAGGTCTCAGTACAAGAACAGCCTTCAATTCAACAGCAACGCGCGGCATTTTTTTATTTTTTATTCTTCTTCTTCCTGCTCGCGTATTTATCTTAACAGATATGGATCCAAAAGAGACTACTCCAACAACGTCCGATGGCCAAGACATAAGCTTTATTTTCAGAAACAAAACAAGACAAATAGGACTGCTTACATAAATTATTTATTTGATTTTATAATTTTCCAGAACCCAAAAAATTTAATGACACATCGCTGTAGGGCTCTATAGATCGTTTTTTTTTTTGTTTCAACCAATCAGAAATGAGGTGTTTGTTTACATTTTATGTTGTGTTTGAAAATTAAGCCAAGTAATTACGACTCTCGGGGATCATTGCAACAGCCCCAAGTTGATAGTTATTCCCCGAAATGTTTATACAAGCCCACAACTGTAATATCTTCTATGTCATCGACAAATACCACTAATATTCCAGCAAATTTTGGTAACCGGAGGTTACACCGACTCCAGCACACAGTGGCTAGTGTTCCTGATGAAATGGTTTTAAAGAAAGAACATAGCACCAATATCGCCACCAGTAAAGCCCTTTAAGAATGCCCAGCAATCAAGTTAGTAGCCTCTTGGTGGATACCAAACCTCTCATGATAGCAGAGCCGATGCAAATACCCCAAACCATACAAAGAGTTTTCACAGACCACAGAAGTCTGGTGGAGCTGCGGCTAGTGGAAGTTTGGATAAGACCAACCGAGTCATAGCTCTCGTGAAAAGTTGGAGCAGCAAAGTAAAATGGCTATACAACAGAGTCAGACCGTAAAGGAGTTGAATGGACCCATATAATGCTGCAAGCCCTTGTGACAGCGACTTGGATGCTATCAAAGATTTGCTAAATGAAGGAACCTTTGATTTCAGTGATTCTGGAATACAGCTCCAAGCCATGGACAATTCTCATGTTTCTTTGGTTTCCCTAACATTGCGGTCGGATGGCTTCGACAAATTCAAATTTTATTTTTTTACTGGTAATACGCTCTAAAGTTGATCTTAAATTTTGAAATATTAGAAAAATATACTTTCAATGAAGATGACATAAACAAACTTTGTTTTTGTGTTGCATTCATTTAGGGCGAATTCAGCATTACAACAACTTGTTTTGACATTTAAAGGTGCCGTCAGCTGGGGTGATGCGACTACCTAGTAGATCTACCTTGGATATAGGGTTCTCGTTTTTTGTCGATAGCGACAAATGATTGCTATTATAAATGTCGATACAAAAGCCGACGTTAAGTCGATTTTTAAGAATATTAAAGCAGGCATGTTTGCTTTTAAATATATTTATAAGTTCAGCGGCAGAAAGAAATCCCCATTCTCCTAACAATAGCAGACCAATAACAACACTGTTTTCAATAATTTAGAAGTTGCAAATCATTCCCATCAGTACTATACATCTTCCTTCCAAGAAACAGAACAGAACATTAGACAGATAGTTCAACTCAATATCAAATCATCAAATCCAGATAACTACCATTTCACCAATCCTGAAAAAATCAATGAAATTATTAAAAAGGTCAGTCCAAAAAAGGCCAATGGAGAAATTGTTGCTGATTATCGTCCGATCTCTCTCCTATCAAATCTTTGAAAAATCTTTCTTAAAGGAAAATGAGTTCATTACAAATCCTATATCTAACTTTCAATTTTGTTTTGTTTTGGTGTCGCAAAATGAAGCCGAGGCGACAATAATGATATTAGGGTTGTCGTTTTTTGTCGATAGCGACAAATGATTGCTATTATAATTGTCGATACAACAGTCGACATTAAGTCGATTTTAAGTCGCCGTAAAAATTGTGACGCCATTATATTTTTTAGTCGACGTTGATATTGTAACTTTTTTGTATTTGATATTTGACCATGAAAATAATAACAGCAAATTGTCTTGAAATGTTGGTTTCCGAATTGGAAAAAGGACCAAAGGTAATTTTCCAGCTAATTTTAAATCAGATTGGAATCCATTGCTACAAAATTAAATGCAAACGGGTCACCGATTAGACACTGGCAAAAAGTATGTTAAAATTAAAATTATTTTTGTATGTTATTAGTAAGTTTTCTAAAGTTCTTCTAGGTTTGTAAAGATTTAAAATTTAAAACTAAAAACCAATGGTGCACAATAAGGGTGAATATCCATTTTTATACCCTCCACCATACTATGGAGGGTATATTAACTTTGTCATTCCGTTTGTAACTCCTCGAAATACTCATGTCAGGCCCAACAAAGTATATATATTCTTGATCTGCGTAAAATTCTAAGTCGATTTAGCGATGTCCGTCTGTCTGTCTGTCTGTTGTAATCACGCTATCTTTCGAATGAATTAAGATAGATGGCTAAAATTTTGCACACATGTTTATTTTTCCAGTAGGCAGGTTATGTTCGTAAATGGGTCATGTAGGTCCACGTTTTCATATAGCCCACATATAACGGTACCTCCCTATATTCGGTATTTTGATGATTTTGGGGACATTTTTCACTGGCATTGTTTCAAATTTGGTATTTGAAGTTCAAAATGGATACTACACCCTAAGACAGAAAATTGTCTGTGCAGGTCCACGTCTTCGTATAGCCCCCATATATCAGTACCTCCCTATATTCGGTATTTTCATGATTTTAGTGACATTATTCACCGGAATTGTTTGAAAATTGGTATTTGAAGTTCGTAATGAATACTACAGTCTAAGATAGAAAATTGTCTGTGCAAGTCCATGTCGTCGTATAGCCCCCATATAACGGTACCTCCTGATATTCGGTATTTTGGTGATTTTAACGACATTATTCACGGGAATTGTTTCAAATTTGGTACTTGAAGCTCAAAATGGATAATACACCCTAAGACAGAAAATTGTCTGTGCAGGTCCACGTCTTCGTATAGCCCCCATATAACTGTACCTCCCTATATTCGGTATTTTGATGATTTTAGCGACATTAGTCACCGGAATTGTTTCGAAATTGGTGTTTGAAGTTCGTAATGAATACTACAGTCTGTGACAGAAAATTGTCTGTGCGGGTCCAGGTCTTCGTATAGGCCCCATATATCAGTACCTCCCCATATTCGGTATTTTGACTATTTTAGGTACAATACCCACCGAAATTTTTTGAAATGTGGTATTTGAAGTTCGTAATGGATGCTACAGCCTGTGACAAAAAATTGTCTATGCTGGTCCAGGTCTTTGCACAGCTCCAATTTAACGGCACCTCCTTATATACGATATTTTGGTGATTATAGCTACATTATTCACCGCTTATGACAAATAATGCCTATGTATGTCCACGTCGTATAGACCCCAATATAACGGCTATATTCGGTATTTTTAAAATTTTAACAGAATTTTTTAAGGATTTTATTTTTTAAAAATTTCCAAATTCGTTGCAAATGGTGGAGGGTATTAGGGCAGAGCTAATTTGAAGTTCGTAATGAATACTACAGTCTAAGATAGAAAATTGTCTGTGCAAGTCCATGTCTTTGAAGCTCAAAATGGATACTAGACCCTAAGACAGAAAATTGTCTGTGCAGGTCCACGTCTTCGTATAGCCCCCATATAACTGTACCTCCCTATATTCGGTATTTTGATGATTTTAGCGACATTGGTCAGCGGAATTGTTTCGAAATTGGTGTTTGAAGTTCGTAATGAATACTACAGTCTGTGACAGAAAATTGTCTGTGCGGGTCCAGGTCTTCGTATAGGCCCCATATATCAGTACCTCCCCATATTCGGTATTTTGACTATTTTAGGTACAATACCTACCGAAATTGTTTGAAATGTGGTATTTGAAGTTCGTAATGGATGCTACTGCCTGTGACAAAAAATTGTCAATGCTGGTCCAGGTCTTTGCAAAGCTCCAATTTAACGGCACCTCCTTATATACGATATTTTGGTGATTATAGCTACATTATTAGCCATTATTGAGCCATTATTAATGCATGTACCAACTTAATTTTAATCTTCTTAGGCAAAACTATACAGTACAACTTCTTTATAATAAAGTTAACTTTAAACACTAAAGAATTCACATGCACATCAAACACCAAACCAGAATCAAGAAACAAACCATGACATTTCATCGAGCTTCCAACATTTATACGCGTCCAATAAATGGAAACATTAATTTAATCCTCTTGCAAGTTCCCAAAAAACATAACTTTAGATTTTTGAGTATTTATTGAGAGACCGTTACAGGACAACCAAGTTATCAACATATTAATATTAAAATCAATTGATGACTGCAAAATATCCATAAACACATATTCTCCTTTAAACAAAATTTGAATGTCATCAGCAAATGCAAACGACATACCATTTCTACCGTTAATACAACTCAGCAAATCATTAACATACATAACGAACAATAGAGGGCCAAGAACAGATCCCTGTTACTTACAAGTTAACTTACAAGCCAAGGACGAAAAATTAAAGAGACGATGTAACTTACTAATTAAATTGGCATGATTAATCCTGTCAAATGCCTTCTCCAGATCAAGTGATAATAAAACACAGCAATCATCAGCACTGACAGAATTTCTTATATTATCAGTCAATCCACCTCTACTTCTTACACCTAACCCAGTAATATCATTAAGCAACAGCGAATTACAGCTCTTTTGGTAATTAGCCATAAGTGTGTCTCTCACAAGTATAGAATTGAACTCAACAAGCACAGATTTGCCTTTCGAAATGTAACAGCAGTGGTTGACATCACAAGGTTGTAAATCAACACCGCACAAGCTTGATTTTCTTAGCACAGGGTCTCTTAATTGTTTAATGTCATCAGGCAAGCCACTAATAATTATGTTGGATAGATTAAGACGCCTTGTAAGAACATCACTTTCAGCATCCGTTTCCTGCTTAGCTTGTTCCATATGCTTAACAGCATCTTGCCACCATCGGACTGACTCATCAACTTTATTAATTCTATCATCAACCTCCGACCGTATTGTTTTCACAATATCCTTAATTGTAAGCATAACGCTCTCAAATTGCTTCTCAAGGCATAGCTTTTATGATTTGAACTCCTTCTGCATTGTTCCAATAACATCGGCACCAATTTCCATACTGCTAGCATTCTCTGTACAATCAATAGCTGAAGTACAGAGATCATTATTGTACAGAGATCATTAAACACAGCAAACACAGGAGCAAAGCACATACAGCAATTCCACCAGATCAAACAAACAGGAACCAAAAACGCCACTCAATTTGTAAGTCTCAGTACAAGAACAGCCTTCGATTCAACAGCAATGTGCGGCAATTTTTTTATTTTTTATTCTTCTTCTTCCTGCTCGCGTATTTATCTTAACAGATATGGATCCAAAAGAGACTACTCCAACAACGTCCGATGGCCAAGACATAAGCTTTATTTTCAGCAACAAAACAAGACAAATAGGACTGCTTACATAAATTATTTTCTTGATTTTATAATTTTCCAGAACCCAAAAACTTAACGACACATCGCTGTAGGGCTCTATAGATTGTTTTTTTTTTGTTTCAACCAATCAGAAATGTGGTGTTTGTTTACATTTTATGTTGTGTGTGGAAATTAAGCCAAGTAATTACGACTCTCGGGGACCATTGCAACAGCCCCAAGTTGATAGTTATTCCCCGAAATGTTTATATAAGCCCACAACTGTAATATCTTCTATGTCATCGACAAATACCACTAATATTTCAGCAAATTTTGGTAACCGGAGGTTACACCGACTCCAGCACACAGTGTCAAGTGTTCCTGATGAAATGGTTTTAAAGAAAGAACATAGCACCAATATCGCCACCAGTAAAGCCCTTTAAGAATGCCCAGCAATCAAGTTAGTAGCCACTTGGTGGATATCAAACCTCTCATGATAGCAGAGCGGATGCAAATATCCCAAACCATACAAAGAGTTTTTACAGATCACAGAAGTCTTGTGGAGCTGCGGCTAGTGGAAGTTTGGATAAGACCAACCTAGACATAGCTCTCGTGAAAAGCTGGAGCAGCAAAGTAAAATGGCTATACAACAGAGTCAGGCCGTAAAGGGGTTGTATGGACCCATACAATGCTGCAAGCCTCCGTGACAGCGACTTGGATGCCATCAAAGATATGCTAATGAAGGAACCTTTGATTACAGTGATTCTGGAATACAGCTCCAAGCCATGGACAATTCTCATGTTTCATTGGTTTCCCTAACATTGCGGTCGGATGGCTTCGGCAAATTCAAATTTTAATTTTTTACTTTTACACTCTAAAGTTGCTCTTAAATTTTGAAATATTAGAAAAATATACTTTCAATGAAGACGACATAAACAAACTTTGTTTTTGTGTTGCATTCATTTAGGGCGAATTCAGCATTACAACAACTTGTTTTGACATTTAAAGGTGCCGTCAGCTGGGGTGATGCGACTACCTAGTAGATCTACCTTGGATATAGGGTTGTCGTTTTTTGTCGATAGCAACAAATGATTGCTATTATAAATGTCGATACAAAAGCCGACGTTAAGTCGATTTTTAAGAAAATTGTAAAAAATTGTGACGACATTGTATTTTTTAGTCGACGTTGATATTGTAACTTTTTTGTATTTGATCATGAAAATAACAACAGCAAAACAATTTGAAATGTTGGTTTTCGAAATGGAAAAAAAAAAAACATGTTTGGAAAAGGGTTTACTAAAGGTCATTTTCCAGCTAATTTTAAATGAGATTGGAAACTATTGCTACAATATTAAATGTAAACGGGTCACCGATTAGAGACTGGCAAAAAGTATGTTAAAATTAAAATTTTTTTTGTATGTTTTTATTAGTTAGTTTTCTAAAGTTCTTCTAGGTTTGGAAAGATTTAAAATTTAAAACTAAGAAACAATTATGCACTATAAGGGTGAAGCCAGCAGCACTGGAGGTGGTCCTTCGCGAATGTAATGCAGTCTCAAAAGTTACTGAATCCAAAAGGTCGTTCACTTGCAGTACAAAATATGGAAAACATAAATGTGACAGACGTTATAAATCATGAAAATGAGCCAGTGGACAATGCCGATGAGGAGACTGATGTAACTACTATCCAAGCTTCTCGATCGCCCAGAAAAAAACAATGATAAAATGTTATCAAGGAATGAAGAAAATATTGAACTATATTGAAAAAAATATTGAACTATATAAATATTTGTTTGTTTTCCACTTCATCCTCACTTGAACTTAAGATATGTAAATCATTTATAATATCCATTTTTTCACTTTATTTTTCTTTTTTCCGTAAGAGACGAAATTAGAATTCAAAATTTTTAAATTATTTTGTCAATAACAAGCATAACAAATTTTTATCTTATTTTGTCAATAACAAGGGAGTGTTGCCAACTCTTTTTTAATTGTTGTCAACTTTTATTTTAAAATGTCGCTTCCATGCCTTACTGTGATACCATTTTTGAATCGAAGCGACGGTGAGGGCGACTTGCACATAAAGTCGACGACGACTATAGAAACGACAACCGTAATTGGGCCGATTCAGCTGGGCGTGGATCCACGCTTAATCAAGCTGATACAAAATTATCTTTCTGATCGCAAATTCTTTGTGCAAATGAAAGACGACAAGTCAATCAAAGGATCAGTTAACAGCGGAGTTCTTCAGGGAAGCGGGACGGACCCGGGACCCCAAATTTTTGACCCGAAAATCCTAGTTCAGGGCTAAACCCGGATCGAGGTATCGTTTGAAATTCAGAAAAGTTATTAGCGCAAATTGAAGCATTTTGAAAAGGTAATACTGTCAGCTATAATTTGGCATTTATTTTGTTGACCCCCATAATGAGGCCTTTTTGGTCTTTTTGGGGGTTTTATAATAATATCGGTGTCCAAAAAATCGATCATTTGACTATAATCTCCGAACCGCTTATAAACAATCATATAACCGATTCTTCGATAAAAGTTAAGGTACTAAAGTACAAAATTGAACAGATACATGGCTAAAGAAAAATTTCAATTGGACTGAAACTCAAACCTGCGATGTTGAGCTAACTTGCCAAGGACTTAAGACAAACCTACAGGTTGATTTTTTTCATATACACAGCAAAGTGTGATAAACCATACAAACCCATTTCGCTGGGTTTGGACAAAATGGATCTAAAAATAGTTAAAACTGAGCTTACTAATATGGGTCTGAAATGTGTCAATGTTAAGATTGTAACAAAGAAAATTAAGTAGACCTCTCTAGAAAATGTTATCTACGTTGTTTACTTCCAAAGGAAGTCAATAAGTCTTAAAAACTGCGACTAAGTTATACCGATTTCAGTCACTTAAAAATTCGGTGGGCATAACAAAGACCTAGCAAAATAAAACTACTCAATATTACAACTGCCAGATGCTTGGTCATGGCTCAAATTGTTGCAGCGTTAAAAGTTTTTGTGCTAATTGCGATGGAAATCACAATTCTGCCGAATGTAAAAGTACCACAGTAAAATGTGCTAACTGTTACATAAGCCATAAATCAACTTCACCACAATGTCCTGAGGGAAAATCATTTCTCGAGATTAGCCAAAAATATCAACCAAAGAGTAGAGCGCAGTTTGCAATACAATAGCTACTCTAAGTACAATAACGCCTTTCCTAATGCATTAAACTATAAAAGTGTGTTGCCATCTAACACATGGACTGTTTCACAAAATCAACCTAATCAGTCATTTAATAGAGGAGATGAAAAAATTATTAGTAGAGTTTATCACAAATCTTAGTAGGTGTAAAACTAAACCCGACCAATTCCTGCTTTCAAATGTCTATATTGAATAATTTCAAATTAAAAATAGTATCTTGGAATGCAAGAGGCGTTCGAAACAAATTAAATGAACTATTTTATTTTCTGGACCAAAATATTGATATTTGCCTCCTGAATGAAACCTGGCTAAGTAGAGAAAGTTCTATTAAAAACAGTACATACTTTTGCTACAGAAATGATCGACATGATCAAAGAGGGGTGGAGTTGCCATTTTGGCTAAAAAGGGAATAGTTCATCAATTATTACCCAAAATTAATATGTCACTTATCGAAAATATTGGTGTCTCATATTCTACCGAAAACGGCTTCTTAAATAAATACTCATGCTACTTTAAATAAATACTCATGCTACTTTATGCTTCATTATTGGAGGCGATTTTAATTCGAGGCATACTTATTGGGGTTGTTCCAGAATAATTCTTGGGGAAATATTTTATATGAAAAAAACCAACAGAACAATTTTCCAATTTTGTTTTCTCAAAATTGTTCATATATTCCAGCCGACAACCTTCGAACTTGGACATATTTATCACTAATTGTATGAACATAAGGCATGTTAAAACAATAAATGTTCTCACATGCCACTTATAAGCGTAGGAAATTTTAAAAGAAAAAATGATTCTGTTCACTGATCAAAACAATACAATTCCTCCACAACAATTTGGGTTTAGAAAGGAACACAACACATCCCCACCACTATTTAAAATTCAAGACTTCGTTCATAAAAATTTTTCGGCTGGAAATCTACTGGAATGTTATTATTAGACATAAAATCAGAATCAAATCAAATATTATGTTTAAACTATACAAGATTAATTTCTCCATGGAAATCATAAAAATGATACAAAGCATCTTATCTGATAGATCATTTTATGCCTCGATAGCAACATTTGCCTCTGTCAGAAAATCGATCATTGCTGGTTGTCCTTAAGGATCCTGTCTCTCGTCTATCTTGTGTAACATCTACATCCCAATTACACCAGAATGCATCGCTTCAAATTTCACAGACGACAGTCTGGAACTTTATAATCAGAACATAAATTGGAAAACCAACGTTAAGTACTTGGGTATCATACCTGACCCCAGAATAAATTTCAAGAACCACTTTCCGTACATTGTGGACAAAATTAATAAGCAAATCCGACTTATGTATCCATTTATAATAAGAAACTAATATTCAACGTGATACGAATGAAAAGAAAGTATATGCGCCTGATGGACCTTTTATATGTAAAAATGTTAACAAATACATACACAAAAGAAAAAATACAATACAATAACGGCTTGGAAATTTTGCGCCATGGTTTTTCCTCAACATGTCATTCGTTCTTGAGTTAGTTTTTGAGTCACAAATTGGCAGTAGCAGGGTTGCCATCATCAGCAGGGTTGCCGTCAGCAACATCCCCACCCACGTGAACTGACCCAGTGGGGGAGGATTCACCACATCTTGTGTCAACATCAAGTTAGTTTGGCTATTGGTCTTCTATATATTCCGGTGCTGGTTCGTAATTTGGCTGATCGGGCCACTCCATCATTACCCACATCCAGCTGGATTATTCTACCTCTCTTCCATTGTTAATGGAATTGGAGCATCCAAGCAGGAAATGATTCGGCAGCAACTGCTCGGATTTTTCTGGCGAAACTGGAAGAGGAAGGAACGAAACGTCTCTAATTTAGGCGCCTGCTCCTTCATCATGGCATACAATGCTTTCTTCACGGATTGGACCAGGCTCTCCCAGACACCACCTTCACTAGAATTGCTTGGTCTATTGAACATCCACTTTATCCCAAGAGCCATCACCTTCGAATTAAAAGAATCATTATTGTCAATAAAATTTTCAGTACCGTGAAGTTCCTTGGCAATGCCGACGAAATTTGTCCCATTGTCGCTTCTAATGGTCAC
Source organism: Musca domestica (assembly GCF_030504385.1). Lineage (NCBI taxonomy): Eukaryota > Metazoa > Arthropoda > Insecta > Diptera > Muscidae > Musca > Musca domestica. The sequence goes on from NW_026712258.1 coordinate 417,046, forward strand.
TGGGACACCTCTTCGATTAATAAAGTTTCGAATACACAGCAGGCAGGCATCGCTTTATGGTAAGCGCCGACAAATCATCCACAAATGCTTCTGGTTGTACCTTTCGACAGAGGTACTTCTCGCTTTCATTTACCTCATCAACAGGCAGATCACCAGTCATATTTTCTTGTCCTATAGCTTTCCGTAGACAGTTCTTCACATACCGAAGCAATCTATTATACTTGGAAAAACGTTTAATCTTAGGTATAATAGAAGGTACTTGCCTTGCCACCATCACTTTGTATCTGGAACGCAGCTCGGTTTCGCTTCGGTTAATCGAACTACCTCTTAAGGTGTCCACGGGTCAATACACCATACCTCTCTTTAAAAAATCAGGTCCATTCTTTCACCTTCCTTCAGTATTATACGGCCATGACAGCTTCATGCGGGTCCCATCATCCGCTGCATTGTCTGCACCGGGACACCATTTCCACTAATTAATTTCACTGCGATACAGAATTTCTGCTACACTATTTGCCACAAACTCCTTGGAATCTGTCCAAAAATAAATAGCATTAATGTTTTTTAAATGATTTTTCACAATAGATTCCTTTAACCGCATTCCCATAACAGCGGCTTGAAGCACAACTCGTCTTACCCATAACAAACACCACTTTTATGTCGTCACTTACTACACGCCAATATCCATAGCATCTTCACTGGCATCCGTAAATATATGCAACTCACCACATTAGTATTAAAATTTGGGCTATAATATCTTGGCACATTAAATTTGACAATGTTTTTCATTTGTTCAAGCCACACTTTCCACCGACAATATATTTCTGTCGGCAACTTGTTATCCCACTTAATGCCACTCTTCCACACACACTGCATTATAATCTTTGTGGTCACCATAAAATCGCAAATGAAACCAAACGGGTCATAAATGGACATATTTGAACACAACATCTCACGTTTGGTTGGCACTTTTTCACATTTCAATATTTGTCCGTCCACTTTGTTTACCTTTAAGTCAAAACAGAAAACGTCTGTTTTTGGCGCCCATCGAATTCCGAGTACTCGTTCCACTCCGTCATTAATAAAGGTATTTCCACTTGTTTCACCATCCTCAGTGGGATTGCCATACTGCTTCAAAACATGCTGGGAATTGGATTTTATCCCGTGTAAATTAACTCCGGCCAATTTATAAATTTTAACAACATTGTTGAAAGTATTTGTTGCTTCATCTTCTGCATCAAAACAATCAACATAATCATCGACGTAGTGTCGGTCAATGATCCCATGCACAGCTCTTGGGGATTCACCTATACAGGTTTTGGCATTTAAATTTTTCACAAATTGGGCTATTGTGGGGGAACAGGTGGCACCAAATATCAATCGCTACATAAAGTAAATATCCACAGGCTTGTTCACGTTACCATCTCCCCACAAAAATCTTTGGCAATTTTGGTCGGTTTTTTTGACAGCAATTTGGTGGAACATTTCCTGAATATCGGCGCAAACTGCAATTGGTTCTTCTCTAAATTCAAAAAGAATAGCGATTAGTGGATTATTTATGTCTTGAGAAGACAAAAGACATTAAATTAAATTTGGCAGCTGCATCAAATTCTAGGCGTAATCCCATTTTGTTGGGATTTCTTACGCCAAAGTGTGGAATGTAAAATACATGATTGTTGACTTCATCAATAATAAGCTTCCGGCAATAACCTTTTTGTACGTAGTCTTCAATTTTGGATTTATACTCCTTTGCATATTCTTCGTTTTTTTGCATTTTTCGTTCAACGCTGTATAATCGATTAAGCGCCATACTCTAAGAATCGGGTAGTGAGGGAACGTCTTTCTTCCTCAACAAAGCACATTTATAACGACCATCAATTTGTTTCGTTTCACATTCCAATGTATCCAACGCTCGTCTATCCTCGTCTGACATCAACGGTTTTGTAGCGATTTTGACGCCCAATGTTTCGGTATCAAAATAATTTCGGATCTGGAACATCTGTGGAAATGTAAAACATGTTTAGAATAATTATTTTTCACCTGGAATTGGTCCATAAATTAAAGCTCCCAATCTGGTTAAAGTGACAATTGGCCCAAAATCATTCAAAAGGCGTGGGGCTATCGGGGATCATTGCAACAGCCCCAAGTTGATAGTTATTCCCCGAAATTTGTATACAAGCCCACAACTGTAATATCTTCTACGTCATCGACAATAACCACTAATATTCCAGAACACAGTGGCAGGTGTTCCTGATGAAATGGTTTTAAAGAAAGAACATAGCACCAATATCGTCACCAGTAAAGCCCTTTAAGAATGTCCAGCAATCAAGTTAGTAGCCAGTTGGTGGATACCAAACCTCTCATGATAGCAGAGCCGATGCAAATTCCCCATACCATACAAAGAGTTTTCACAGACCACAGAAGTCTGTTGTAGCTGCGGCTAGTGGAAGTTTGGATAAGACCAACCGAGTCATAGCTCTCGTGAAAAGTTGGAGCAGCAAAGTAAAATGGCTATACAACAGAGTCAGGCCGTAAAGGGGTTGTATGGACCCATACAATGCTGCAAGCCTTCGTGACAGCGATTTGCCAAATGAAGGAACTTTTGATTACAGTGTTTCTGGAATACAGCTCCAAGCCTTGGACAATTCTCATGTTTCATTGGTTTCCCTAACATTGCGGTCGGATGGCTTCGACAAATTCAAATTTTAATTTTTTAATGGTAATACACTCTAAAGTTGCTCTTAAATTTTAAAATATTAGAAAAATATACTTTCAATGAAGACGACATAAACAAACTTTGTTTTTGTGTTGCATTCATTTAGGGCGAATTCAGCATTACAACAACTTGTTTTGACATTTAAAGGTGCCGTCAGCTGGGGTGATCCGACTACCTAGTAGATCTACCTTTGATATAGGGTTGTCGTTTTTTGTCGATAGCGACAAATGATTGCTATTATAAATGTCGATATAAAAGCCGACGTTAAGTCGATTTTTAAGAAAATTGTAAAAAATTGTGACGACATTGTATTTTTTAGTCGACGTTGATATTGTAACTTTTTTGGTATTTGATCATGAAAATAACAACAGCAAAACAATTTGAAATGTTGGTTTTCGAATTAGAAAAAATACATGTTTGGTAAAAGGGTTTACTAAATGTCATTTTCCAGCTCATTTTAAATGAGATTGGAAACCATTGCTACAAAATTAAATATAAACGGGTCACCGATTAGAGACTGGCAAAAAGTATGTTAAAATTAAAATTATTTTTGTATATTTTTATTAGTTAGTTTTCTAAAGTTCTTCTAGGTGTGGAAAGATTTAAAATTTAAAACTAAGAAACAATTGTGCACTATAAGGGTGAATCCAGCAGCACTGGAGGTGGTCCTTGGCGAATACAAAATATGGAAAACATAAATGTAACAGACGTTATAAATCATGAAAATGAGCCAGTGGACAATGCTGATAGCAAAATAAATAGCAAAATAAAATTACTCAATATTACAATTGCCACATGCTTGGTCACGGCTAAAATTGTTGCAGCTTTAAAACTTTTTGGGTTTATTGCGGTGGAAATCACAATTCTGCCGAATGGTAAAGTACCGCAGTAAAATGTGCTAACTGTAACGGAAGCCATAAATCAACTTCACCAGAATGTCCTGCGGGAAAATCATTTCTCGAGATTAGCCAAAAATATCAACCAAAGAGAGCGTAGATTGCAATACAATAGCTCCTCTAAGTACAATAACGCCTTTCCTAATGCATTAAACTATGAAAGTGTGTTGCCATCTAACACATGGACTGTTTCACAAAATCAACCTAATCAGTCATTTAATAGAGGAGATGAAAAACTTAATAGTAGAGTTAATCACAAATCTTAGCAGGTGTAAAACTAAACCCGACCAATTCAAAGTTATCACTTCTCCAGTTTATATTGAATAATTTCAAATTAAAAATAGTGTCTTGGAATGCAAGAAACTTTCGAAACAAATTAAATGAACTATTTTATTTTCTGGACCAAAATATTGATATTTGCCTCCTGAATGAAACCTGGCTAAGTACAGAATGTTCTTTTAAAAATAGGACCTACTTTTGCTACAGAAATGATAGATATGATCAAAGAGGGGTGGAGTTGCCATTTTGGCTAAAAAGGGAATAGTTCATCAATTATTACCCAAAATTAATACGTCAATTATCGAAAATATTGGTGTCTCATATTCTACCGAAAACGACTTCTTAAATAAATACTCATGCTACTTTAATGGTGGGACCAGAGGCCTATCACCAAGTAGACTATTATATGCTTCAGACATCCTAACAATAACTACCTCAAATGGAAACTTCATTATTGGAGGCGATTTTAATTCGAGGCGTACTTATTGGAGCTGTTCCAGAATAATTCTTGGAGAAATATTTTATGTGAAAAATACCAACAGAACATTTTTTTAAATTCTGTTTTCTCAAAATTGCTCTTATATTCCAGCCGACAACCTTCGAACTTAGACCTACTTATCACTAATTGTATGAACATAAGGCATGTTAAAACAATAAATGTTCTCGAATCCGATCACATGCCACTTATAAGTAGAAAATTAAAAAAAAAATGATTCTGTTCACTGATCAAAACAATACAATTCCTCCACAACAATTTGGGTTTAGAAAGGAAAACAACACATCCCCACCACTATTTAAAATTCAAAAAATTCATAAAAATTTTTCGGCTGGATATCTACTGGAATGTTCTTACAAGACATAAAATCAGAATTAAATCAAATATTATGTTTAAACTATACAAGATTAATTTCTCCATGGAAATCATAAAAATGATACAAATCATCTCTGTCAGAAAATCGATCATTGCTGGTTGTCCTTAAGGATCCTGTCTCTCGTCTATCTTGTGTAACATCTACACATCAGACATCCCAATTACACCAGAATGCATCGCTTCAAATTTCACAGACGACAGTCTGGAACTTTATCCTGCAATATCATTGAAAGCCTAGAGAAAAAAATATTTCTTCAAGTGGAAGATCCTACTTAATACAGATAAAACTGAATCTGTATATTTCACGAGAAAGCGTCGCTCAAGTCTTGTTCCACAGAGGCCAATCCTGTTTAATAATCAGAACATAAATTGGAAAACCAACGTTAAGTACTTGGGTATCATACCTGACACTAGAATACATTTCAAGAACCACTTTCCGTACATTGTGGACAAAATTAATAAGCAAATCCGACTTATGTATCCATTTATAATAAGAAACTAATATTCAAAGTGATACAAATGAAAGGAAAGTATATGCTCCTGATGGATCTTTTATATGTAAAAATGTTAACAAGTATACACATAAATGAAAAAAAATACAATACAATAACGGCTTGGAAATTTTGCACCATGGTTTTTCCTCAACATGTCGTTCGTTCTTGATTTAGTTTTTGAGTCACAAATTGGCAGTAGCAGGGTTGCCATCATCAGCAGGGTTGCCGTCAGCAACATCCCCACCCACGTGAACTGACCCAGTGGGGGAGGATTCACCACATCTTGTGTCAACATCAAGTTAGTTTGGCTATTGGTCTTCTATATATTCCGGTGCTGGTTCGTAATTTGGCTGATCGGGCCACTCCATCATTACCCACATCCAGCTGGATTATTCTACCTCTCTTCCATTGTTAATGGAATTGGAGCATCCAAGCAGGAAATGATTCGGCAGCAACTGCTCGGATTTTTCTGGCGAAACTGGAAGAGGAAGGAACGAAACGTCTCTAATTTAGGCGCCTGTTCCTTCATCATGGCATACAATGCTTTCTTCACGGATTGGACCAGGCTCTCCCAGACACCACCTTCACTAGAATTGCTTGGTCTATTGAACATCCACTTTATCCCAAGAGCCATCACCTTCGAATTAAAAGAATCATTATTGTCAATAAAATTTTCAGTACCGTGAAGTTCCTTGGCAATGCCGACGAAATTTGTCCCATTGTCGCTTCTAATGGTCACTGGGACACCTCTTCGATTAATAAAGTTTCGAATACACAGCAGGCAGGCATCGCTTTATGGTAAGCGCCGACAAATCATCCACAAATGCTTCTGGTTGTACCTTTCGACAGAGGTACTTCTCGCTTTCATTTACCTCATCAACAGACAGATCACCAGTCATCTTTTCTTGTCCTATAGCTTTCCGTAGACAGTTCTTCAAATACCGAAGCAATCTATTATACTTGGAAAAACGTTTAATCTTAGGTATAATAGAAGGTACTTGCCTTGCCACCATCACTTTGTATCTGGAACGCAGCTCGGTTTCGCTTCGGTTAATCGAACTACCTCTTAAGGTCTCCACGGGTCAATACACCATACCTCTCTTTAAAAAATCAGATCCATTCTTTCACCTTCCTTCAGGATTATACGGCCATGACAGCTTCATGCGGGTCCCATCATCCGCTGCATTGTCTGCACCGGGACACCATTTCCACTAATTAATTTCACTGCGATACAGAATTTCTGCTACACTATTTGCCACAAACTCCTTGGAATCTGTCCAAAAATAAATAGCATTAATGTTTTTTAAATGATTTTTCACAATAGATTCCTTTAACCGCATTCCCATAACAGCGGCTTGAAGCACAACTCGTCTTACCCATAACAAACACCACTTTTATGTCGTCACTTACTACACGCCAATATCCATAGCATCTTCACTGGCATCCGTAAATATATGCAACTCACCACATTAGTATTAAAATTTGGGCTATAATATCTTGGCACATTAAATTTGACAATGTTTTTCATTTGTTCAAGCCACACTTTCCACCGACAATATATTTCTGTCGGCAACTTGTTATCCCACTTAATGCCACTCTTCCACACACACTGCATTATAATCTTTGTGGTCACCATAAAATCGCAAATGAAACCAAACGGGTCATAAATGGACATATTTGAACACAACATCTCACGTTTGGTTGGCACTTTTTCACATTTCAATATTTGTCCGTCCACTTTGTTTACCTTTAAGTCAAAACAGAAAACGTCTGTTTTTGGCGCCCATCGAATTCCGAGTACTCGTTCCACTCCGTCATTAATAAAGGTATTTCCACTTGTTTCATCATCCTCAGTGGGATTGCCATACTGCTTCAAAACATGCTGGGAATTGGATTTTATCCCGTGTAAATTAACTCCGGCCAATTTATAAATTTTAACAACATTGTTGAAAGTATTTGTTGCTTCATCTTCTGCATCAAAACAATCAACATAATCATCGACGTAGTGTCGGTCAATGATCCCATGCACAGCTCTTGGGGATTCACCTATACAGGTTTTGGCATTTAAATTTTTCACAAATTGGGCTATTGTGGGGGAACAGGTGGCACCAAATATCAATCGCTACATAAAGTAAATATCCACAGGCTTGTTCACGTTACCATCTCCCCACAAAAATCTTTGGCAATTTTGGTCGGTTTTTTTGACAGCAATTTGGTGGAACATTTCCTGAATATCGGCGCAAACTGCAATTGGTTCTTCTCTAAATTCAAAAAGAATAGCGATTAGTGGATTATTTATGTCTTGAGAAGACAAAAGACATTAAATTAAATTTGGCAGCTGCATCAAATTCTAGGCGTAATCCCATTTTGTTGGGATTTCTTACGCCAAAGTGTGGAATGTAAAATACATGATTGTTGACTTCATCAATAATAAGCTTCCGGCAATAACCTTTTTGTACGTAGTCTTCAATTTTGGATTTATACTCCTTTGCATATTCTTCGTTTTGTTGCATTTTTCGTTCAACGCTGTATAATCGATTAAGCGCCATACTCTAAGAATCGGGTAGTGAGGTAACGTCTTTCTTCCTCAACAAAGCACATTTATAACGACCATCAATTTGTTTCGTTTCACATTCCAATGTATCCAACGCTCGTCTATCCTCGTCTGACATCAACGGTTTTGTAGCGATTTTGACGCCCAATGTTTCGGTATCAAAATAATTTCGGATCTGGAACATCTGTGGAAATGTAAAACATGTTTAGAATAATTATTTTTCACCTGGAATTGGTCCATAAATTAAAGCTCCCAATCTGGTTAAAGTGACAATTGGCCCAAAATCATTCAAAAGGCGTGGGGCTATCGGGGATCATTGCAACAGCCCCAAGTTGATAGTTATTCCCCGAAATTTGTATACAAGCCCACAACTGTAATATCTTCTACGTCATCGACAATAACCACTAATATTCCAGAACACAGTGGCAAGTGTTCCTGATGAAATGGTTTTAAAGAAAGAACATAGCACCAATATCGTCACCAGTAAAGCCCTTTAAGAATGTCCAGCAATCAAGTTAGTAGCCAGTTGGTGGATACCAAACCTCTCATGATAGCAGAGCCGATGCAAATTCCCCATACCATACAAAGAGTTTTCACAGACCACAGAAGTCTGTTGTAGCTGCGGCTAGTGGAAGTTTGGATAAGACCAACCGAGTCATAGCTCTCGTGAAAAGTTGGAGCAGCAAAGTAAAATGGCTATACAACAGAGTCAGGCCGTAAAGGGGTTGTATGGACCCATACAATGCTGCAAGCCTTCGTGACAGCGATTTGCCAAATGAAGGAACTTTTGATTACAGTGTTTCTGGAATACAGCTCCAAGCCATGGACAATTCTCATGTTTCATTGGTTTCCCTAACATTGCGGTCGGATGGCTTCGACAAATTCAAATTTTAATTTTTTAATGGTAATACACTCTAAAGTTGCTCTTAAATTTTAAAATATTAGAAAAATATACTTTCAATGAAGACGACATAAACAAACTTTGTTTTTGTGTTGCATTCATTTAGGGCGAATTCAGCATTACAACAACTTGTTTTGACATTTAAAGGTGCCGTCAGCTGGGGTGATCCGACTACCTAGTAGATCTACCTTTGATATAGGGTTGTCGTTTTTTGTCGATAGCGACAAATGATTGCTATTATAAATGTCGATATAAAAGCCGACGTTAAGTCGATTTTTAAGAAAATTGTAAAAAATTGTGACGACATTGTATTTTTTAGTCGACGTTGATATTGTAACTTTTTTGGTATTTGATCATGAAAATAACAACAGCAAAACAATTTGAAATGTTGGTTTTCGAATTAGAAAAAATACATGTTTGGTAAAAGGGTTTACTAAATGTCATTTTCCAGCTAATTTTAAATGAGATTGGAAACCATTGCTACAAAATTAAATATAAACGGGTCACCGATTAGAGACTGGCAAAAAGTATGTTAAAATTAAAATTATTTTTGTATATTTTTATTAGTTAGTTTTCTAAAGTTCTTCTAGGTGTGGAAAGATTTAAAATTTAAAACTAAGAAACAATTGTGCACTATAAGGGTGAATCCAGCAGCACTGGAGGTGGTCCTTGGCGAATACAAAATATGGAAAACATAAATGTAACAGACGTTATAAATCATGAAAATGAGCCAGTGGACAATGCTGATAGCAAAATAAATAGCAAAATAAAATTACTCAATATTACAATTGCCACATGCTTGGTCACGGCTAAAATTGTTGCAGCTTTAAAACTTTTTGGGTTTATTGCGGTGGAAATCACAATTCTGCCGAATGGTAAAGTACCGCAGTAAAATGTGCTAACTGTAACGGAAGCCATAAATCAACTTCACCAGAATGTCCTGCGGGAAAATCATTTCTCGAGATTAGCCAAAAATATCAACCAAAGAGAGCGTAGATTGCAATACAATAGCTCCTCTAAGTACAATAACGCCTTTCCTAATGCATTAAACTATGAAAGTGTGTTGCCATCTAACACATGGACTGTTTCACAAAATCAACCTAATCAGTCATTTAATAGAGGAGATGAAAAACTTAATAGTAGAGTTAATCACAAATCTTAGCAGGTGTAAAACTAAACCCGACCAATTCAAAGTTATCACTTCTCCAGTTTATATTGAATAATTTCAAATTAAAAATAGTGTCTTGGAATGCAAGAAACTTTCGAAACAAATTAAATGAACTATTTTATTTTCTGGACCAAAATATTGATATTTGCCTCCTGAATGAAACCTGGCTAAGTACAGAATGTTCTTTTAAAAATAGGACATACTTTTGCTACAGAAATGATCGATATGATCAAAGAGGGGTGGAGTTGCCATTTTGGCTAAAAAGGGAATAGTTCATCAATTATTACCCAAAATTAATACGTCAATTATCGAAAATATTGGTGTCTCATATTCTACCGAAAACGACTTCTTAAATAAATACTCATGCTACTTTAATGGTGGGACCAGAGGCCTATCACCAAGTAGACTATTATATGCTTCAGACATCCTAACAATAACTACCTCAAATGGAAACTTCATTATTGGAGGCGATTTTAATTCGAGGCGTACTTATTGGAGCTGTTCCAGAATAATTCTTGGAGAAATATTTTATGTGAAAAATACCAACAGAACATTTTTTTAAATTCTGTTTTCTCAAAATTGCTCTTATATTCCAGCCGACAACCTTCGAACTTAGACCTACTTATCACTAATTGTATGAACATAAGGCATGTTAAAACAATAAATGTTCTCGAATCCGATCACATGCCACTTATAAGTAGAAAATTAAAAAAAAAATGATTCTGTTCACTGATCAAAACAATACAATTCCTCCACAACAATTTGGGTTTAGAAAGGAAAACAACACATCCCCACCACTATTTAAAATTCAAAAAATTCATAAAAATTTTTCGGCTGGATATCTACTGGAACGTTCTTACAAGACATAAAATCAGAATTAAATCAAATATTATGTTTAAACTATACAAGATTAATTTCTCCATGGAAATCATAAAAATGATACAAATCATCTCTGTCAGAAAATCGATCATTGCTGGTTGTCCTTAAGGATCCTGTCTCTCGTCTATCTTGTGTAACATCTACACATCAGACATCCCAATTACACCAGAATGCATCGCTTCAAATTTCACAGACGACAGTCTGGAACTTTATCCTGCAATATCATTGAAAGCCTAGAGAAAAAAATATTTCTTCAAGTGGAAGATCCTACTTAATACAGATAAAACTGAATCTGTATATTTCACGAGAAAGCGTCGCTCAAGTCTTGTTCCACAGAGGCCAATCCTGTTTAATAATCAGAACATAAATTGGAAAACCAACGTTAAGTACTTGGGTATCATACCTGACACTAGAATACATTTCAAGAACCACTTTCCGTACATTGTGGACAAAATTAATAAGCAAATCCGACTTATGTATCCATTTATAATAAGAAACTAATATTCAAAGTGATACAAATGAAAGGAAAGTATATGCTCCTGATAGATCTTTTATATGTAAAAATGTTAACAAGTATACACATAAATGAAAAAAAATACAATACAATAACGGCTTGGAAATTTTGCACCATGGTTTTTCCTCAACATGTCGTTCGTTCTTGATTTAGTTTTTGAGTCACAAATTGGCAGTAGCAGGGCTGTCATCATCAGCAGGGTTGCCGTCAGCAACTTCCCCACCCACGTGAACTAACCCAGTGGGGGAGGATTCACCACATCTTGTGTCAACATCAAGTTAGTTTGGCTATTGGTCTTCTATATATTCCGGTGCTCGTTCGTAATTTAGCTGATCATGCCACTCAATCATTACCCACATACAGCTGGATTATTCTGCTTCTCTTCCATTGACTGCTTGGTAGATCCGGATCACACACAAAAACTAGGCAGCCAACTGTGACTGGTTGCGAAGGCAGGCACCACTTCGTGCGACGAGTCAGCTCTGGCAAGTACTCTCGCAACCATTGGTTCCAAAAACCATTTTTCATGTTTTGCAGAACACGCTACTGCTTCCTCAAACACATCAACCTCGGCTCAAATGGTGCAGGCGTGTTAATGGACTTGGAGCATCCAAGCAGAAATGATTCGGCGTCAACGGCTCGGAATCTTTTGGCGAAACTGGAAGATGGGTCAACGGCCTGGAATTGACCATATTTTCGGCTTCTATAAGGAAGGAACGAAACGTCTCTAATTTAGGCGCCTGCTCCTTCATCATGGCATACAATGCTTTCTTGACGGATTGGACCAGGCTCTCCCAGACACCACCTTCACCAGAATTGCTTGGTCTATTGAACATCCACTTTATCCCAAGAGCCGTCACCTTCGAATTAAAAGAATCATTATTGTCAATAAAGTTTTCAGTACCTTGGCGATGCCGACGAAATTTGTCCCATTGTTGCTTCTAATGGTCACTGGGACACCTCTTCGATGAATGAAGTTTCGAACACACAGCAGACAGGCATCGCTTGAGAGGTCGGTGGCAATTTCAAGGTGAACGGCTCTTACCGTCAGGCAAGTAAAAAGTGCTACCCATCTTTTTCTTTTTGACGCCGAATGGTAACATTAATAGGGCCAAAATAGTCCAAGCCGATGTAGGTAAACGCTCTGACATAAGGCGTCACACGCTTCACAGGTAATGGCGCCATTTGTGGCTGACGAGGTTTGGCCCGAAGTATGTTGCAATACACACAGCTGGCTTGAATTCTTTTAAGTAGTTGACGAAGTGCCAAGAACAGGATTCAACGTCTTTAGCTCTTGTCAGACAATCTGCCGTTTATGGTAAGCGCCGACAAATCATCCACAAATGCTTCTTGTTGTACCTTTCGACAGAGGTACTTCTCGCTTTCATTTACCTCATCAACAGGCAGATCACCAGTCATATTTTCTTGTCCTCTAGCTTTCCGTAGACAGTTCTTCACATACCGAAGCAATCTATTATACTTGGAAAAACGTTTAATATTAGCTATAATAGAAGGTACTTGCCTTGCCACCATCACTTTGTATCTGGAACGCAGCTCGGTTTCGCTTCGGTCAGTCGAACTACCTCTTAAGGTGTCCACGGACCAATACTCCATACCTCTCTTTAAAAAATCAGGTCCATTCTTCCACCTTCCTTCAGGATTATACGGCCTTGACAGCTTCATGCGGGTCCCATCATCCGCTGCATTGTCTGCACCGGGACATCATTTCCACTATTTGCCACAAACTGCTTGTACATTCAATGGTCAGATCTTATCCACCGTACTACGGTTGAGGAATCTGTCCAAAAATAAATAGAATTAATGTTTTTTTAGTGATTTTTCACAATAGATTCCTTTAACCGCATTCCCATAACAGCGGCTTGCAACTCCAATTTTTGTATAGTGTGATACCGCGTTGGGGCACAACTCGTCTTACCCATAACAAACACCACTTTTATGTCGTTACTTACTACACGCCAATATCCAACTGCAGCCATAGCATCTTCACTGGCATCCGTAAATATATGCAACTCACCACATTAGTATTAAAATTTGGGCTATAATATCTTGGCACATTAAATTTGACAATGTTTTTCATTTGTTCAAGCCACACTTTCCACCGACAATATATTTCTGTCGGCAACTTGTTATCCCACTTAATGCCACTCTTCCACACACACTGCATTATAATCTTTGTGGTCACCATAAAATCGCAAATGAAACCAAACGGGTCATAAATGGACATATTTGAACACAACATCTCACGTTTGGTTGGCACTTTTTCACATTTCAATATTTGTCCGTCCACTTTGTTTACCTTTAAGTCAAAACAGAAAACGTCTGTTTTTGGCGCCCATCGAATTCCGAGTACTCGTTCCACTCCGTCATTAATAAAGGTATTTCCACTTGTTTCATCATCCTCAGTGGGATTGCCATACTGCTTCAAAACATGCTGGGAATTGGATTTTATCCCGTGTAAATTAACTCCGGCCAATTTATAAATTTTAACAACATTGTTGAAAGTATTTGTTGCTTCATCTTCTGCATCAAAACAATCAACATAATCATCGACGTAGTGTCGGTCAATGATCCCATGCACAGCTCTTGGGGATTCACCTATACAGGTTTTGGCATTTAAATTTTTCACAAATTGGGCTATTGTGGGGGAACAGGTGGCACCAAATATCAATCGCTACATAAAGTAAATATCCACAGTAAATATCCATCTCCCCACAAAAATCTTTGGCAATTTTGGTCGGTTTTTTTGACAGCAATTTGGTGGAACATTTCCTGAATATCGGCGCAAACTGCAATTGGTTCTTCTCTAAATTCAAAAAGAATAGCGATTAGTGGATTATTTATGTCTTGAGAAGACAAAAGACATTAAATTAAATTTGGCAGCTGCATCAAATTCTAGGCGTAATCCCATTTTGTTGGGATTTCTTACGCCAAAGTGTGGAATGTAAAATACATGATTGTTGACTTCATCAATAATAAGCTTCCGGCAATAACCTTTTTGTACGTAGTCTTCAATTTTGGATTTATACTCCTTTGCATATTCTTCGTTTTGTTGCATTTTTCGTTCAACGCTGTATAATCGATTAAGCGCCATACTCTAAGAATCGGGTAGTGAGGGAACGTCTTTCTTCCTCAACAAAGCACATTTATAACGACCATCAATTTGTTTCGTTTCACATTCCAATGTATCCAACGCTCGTCTATCCTCGTCTGACATCAACGGTTTTGTAGCGATTTTGACGCCCAATGTTTCGGTATCAAAATAATTTCGGATCTGGAACATCTGTGGAAATGTAAAACATGTTTAGAATAATTATTTTTCACCTGGAATTGGTCCATAAATTAAAGCTCCCAATCTGGTTAAAGTGACAATTGGCCCAAAATCATTCAAAAGCCGTGGGGCTATCGGGGATCATTGCAACAGCCCCAAGTTGATAGTTATTCCCCGAAATTTGTATACAAGCCCACAACTGTAATATCTTCTACGTCATCGACAATAACCACTAATATTCCAGAACACAGTGGCAAGTGTTCCTGATGAAATGGTTTTAAAGAAAGAACATAGCACCAATATCGTCACCAGTAAAGCCCTTTAAGAATGCCCAGCAATCAAGTTAGTAGCCAGTTGGTGGATACCAAACCTCTCATGATAGCAGAGCCGATGCAAATTCCCCATACCATACAAAGAGTTTTCACAGACCACAGAAGTCTGTTGTAGCTGCGGCTAGTGGAAGTTTGGATAAGACCAACCGAGTCATAGCTCTCGTGAAAAGTTGGAGCAGCAAAGTAAAATGGCTATACAACAGAGTCAGGCCGTAAAGGGGTTGTATGGACCCATACAATGCTGCAAGCCTTCGTGACAGCGATTTGCCAAATGAAGGAACTTTTGATTACAGTGTTTCTGGAATACAGCTCCAAGCCATGGACAATTCTCATGTTTCATTGGTTTCCCTAACTTTGCGGTCGGATGGCTTCGACAAATTCAAATTTTAATTTTTTACTGGTAATACACTCTAAAGTTGCTCTTAAATTTTAAAATATTAGAAAAATATACTTTCAATGAAGACGACATAAACAAACTTTGTTTTTGTGTTGCATTCATTTAGGGCGAATTCAGCATTACAACAACTTGTTTTGACATTTAAAGGTGCCGTCAGCTGGGGTGATCCGACTACCTAGTAGATCTACCTTTGATATAGGGTTGTCGTTTCTTGTCGATAGCGACAAATGATTGCTATTATAAATGTCGATATAAAAGCCGACGTTAAGTCGATTTTTAAGAAAATTGTAAAAAATTGTGACGACATTGTATTTTTTAGTCGACGTTGATATTGTAACTTTTTTTGGTATTTGATCATGAAAATAACAACAGCAAAACAATTTGAAATGTTGGTTTTCGAATTAGAAAAAATACATGTTTGGTAAAAGGGTTTACTAAAGGTCATTTTCCAGCTAATTTTAAATGAGATTGGAAACCATTGCTACAAAATTAAATATAAACGGGTCACCGATCAGAGACTGGCAAAAAGTATGTTAAAATTAAAATTATTTTTGTATATTTTTATTAGTTATTAAAATTTAAAACTAAGAAATAATTGTGCACTATAAGGGTGAATCCAGCAGCACTGGAGGTGGTCCTTGGCGAATACAAAATATGGAAAACATAAATGTAACAGACGTTATAAATCATGAAAATGAGCCAGTGGACAATGCTGATAACAAAATAAATAGCAAAATAAAATTACTCAATATTACAATTGCCACATGCTTGGTCACGGCTAAAATTGTTGCAGCTTTAAAACTTTTTGGGTTTATTGCGGTGGAAATCACAATTCTGCCGAATGGTAAAGTACCGCAGTAAAATGTGCTAACTGTAACGGAAGCCATAAATCAACTTCACCAGAATGTCCTGCGGGAAAATCATTTCTCGAGATTAGCCAAAAATATCAACCAAAGAGAGCGTAGATTGCAATACAATAGCTCCTCTAAGTACAATAACGCCTTTCCTAATGCATTAAACTATGAAAGTGTGTTGCCATCTAACACATGGACTGTTTCACAAAATCAACCTAATCAGTCATTAAATAGAGGAGATGAAAAACTTAATAGTAGAGTTAATCACAAATCTTAGCAGGTGTAAAACTAAACCCGACCAATTCAAAGTTATCACTTCTCCAGTCTATATTGAATAATTTCAAATTAAAAATAGTGTCTTGGAATGCAAGAAACTTTCGAAACAAATTAAATGAACTATTTTATTTTCTGGACCAAAATATTGATATTTGCCTCCTGAATGAAACCTGGCTAAGTACAGAATGTTCTTTTAAAAACAGGACATACTTTTGCTACAGAAATGATCGACATGATCAAAGAGGGGTGGAGTTGCCATTTTGGCTAAAAAGGGAATAGTTCATCAATTATTACCCAAAATTAATACGTCAATTATCGAAAATATTGGTGTCTCATATTCTACCGAAAACGACTTCTTAAATAAATACTCATGCTACTTTAATGGTGGGACCAGAGGCCTATCACCAAGTAGACTATTATATGCTTCAGACATCCTAACAATAACTACCTCAAATGGAAACTTCATTATTGGAGGCGATTTTAATTCGAGGCGTACTTATTGGAGCTGTTCCAGAATAATTCTTGGGGAAATATTTTATGTGAAAAATACCAACAGAACATTTTTTTAAATTCTGTTTTCTCAAAATTGCTCTTATATTCCAGCCGACAACCTTCGAACTTAGACCTACTTATCACTAATTGTATGAACATAAGGCATGTTAAAACAATAAATGTTCTCGAATCCGATCACATGCCACTTATAAGTAGAAAATTAAAAAAAAAATGATTCTGTTCACTGATCAAAACAATACAATTCCTCCACAACAATTTGGGTTTAGAAAGGAAAACAACACATCCCCACCACTATTTAAAATTCAAAAAATTCATAAAAATTTTTCGGCTGGATATCTACTGGAATGTTTTTACAAGACATAAAATCAGAATTAAATCAAATATTATGTTTAAACTATACAAGATTAATTTCTCCATGGAAATCATAAAAATGATACAAATCATCTCTGTCAGAAAATCGATCATTGCTGGTTGTCCTTAAGGATCCTGTCTCTCGTTTATCTTGTGTAACATCTATACATCAGACATCCCAATTACACCAGAATGCATCGCTTCAAATTTCACAGACGACAGTCTGGAACTTTATCCTGCAATATCATTGAAAGCCTAGAGAAAAAAATATTTCTTCAAGTGGAAGATCCTACTTAATACAGATAAAACTGAATCTGTATATTTCACGAGAAATCGTCGCTCAAGTCTTGTTCCACAGAGGCCAATCCTGTTTAATAATCAGAACATAAATTGGAAAACCAACGTTAAGTACTTGGGTATCATACCTGACACTAGAATACATTTCAAGAACCACTTTCCGTACATTGTGGACAAAATTAATAAGCAAATCCGACTTATGTATCCATTTATAATAAGAAACTAATATTCAAAGTGATACAAATGAAAGGAAAGTATATGCGCCTGATGGATCTTTTATATGTAAAAATGTTAACAAGTATACACATAAATGAAAAAAATACAATACAATAACGGCTTGGAAATTTTGCACCATGGTTTTTCCTCAACATGTCGTTCGTTCTTGATTTAGTTTTTGAGTCACAAATTGGCAGTAGCAGGGCTGTCATCATCAGCAGGGTTGCCGTCAGCAACTTCCCCACCCACGTGAACTAACCCAGTGGGGGAGGATTCACCACATCTTGTGTCAACATCAAGTTAGTTTGGCTATTGGTCTTCTATATATTCCGGTGCTCGTTCGTAATTTAGCTGATCGGGCCACTCCATCATTACCCACATACAGCTGGATTATTCTGCTTCTCTTCCATTGACTGCTTGGTAGATCCGGATCACACACAAAAACTAGGCAGCCAACTGTGACTGGTTGCGAAGGCAGGCACCACTTCGTGCGACGAGTCAGCTCTGGCAAGTACTCTCGCAACCATTGGTTCCAAAAACCATTTTTCATGTTTTGCAGAACACGCTACTGCTTCCTTAAACACATCAACCTCGGCTCAAATGGTGCAGGCGTGTTAATGGACTTGGAGCATCCAAGCAGAAATGATTCGGCGTCAACGGCTCGGAATCTTTTGGCGAAACTGGAAGATGGGTCAACGGCCTGGAATTGACCATATTTTCGGCTTCTATAAGGAAGGAACGAAACGTCTCTAATTTAGGCGCCTGCTCCTTCATCATGGCATACAATGCTTTCTTGACGGATTGGACCAGGTTCTCCCAGACACCACCTTCACCAGAATTGCTTGGTCTATTGAACATCCACTTTATCCCAAGAGCCGTCACCTTCGAATTAAAAGAATCATTATTGTCAATAAAGTTTTCAGTACCTTGGCGATGCCGACGAAATTTGTCCCATTGTTGCTTCTAATGGTCACTGGGACACCTCTTCGATTAATGAAGTTTCGAACACACAGCAGGCAGGCATCGCTTGAGAGGTCGGTGGCAATTTCAAGGTGAACGGCTCTTACCGCGCCGACAAATCATCCACAAATGCTTCTTGTTGTACCTTTCGACAGAGGTACTTCTCGCTTTCATTTACCTCATCAACAGGCAGATCACCAGTCATATTTTCTTGTCCTCTAGCTTTCCGTAGACAGTTCTTCACATACCGAAGCAATCTATTATACTTGGAAAAACGTTTAATATTAGCTATAATAGAAGGTACTTGCCTTGCCACCATCACTTTGTATCTGGAACGCAGCTCGGTTTCGCTTCGGTCAGTCGAACTACCTCTTAAGGTGTCCACGGACCAATACTCCATACCTCTCTTTAAAAAATCAGGTCCATTCTTCCACCTTCCTTCAGGATTATACGGCCTTGACAGCTTCATGCGGGTCCCATCATCCGCTGCATTGTCTGCACCGGGACACCATTTCCACTATTTGCCACAAACTGCTTGTACATTCGATGGTCAGATCTTATCCACCGTACTACGGTTGAGGAATCTGTCCAAAAATAAATAGCATTAATGTTTTTAAGTGATTTTTCACAATAGTTTCCTTTAACCGCATTCCCATAACAGCGGCTTGCAACTCCAATTTTTGTATAGTGTGATACCGCGTTGGGGCACAACTCGTCTTACCCATAACATACACCACTTTTATGTCGTTACTTACTACACGCCAATATCCAACTGCAGCCATAGCATCTTCACTGGCATCCGTAAATATATGCAACTCACCACATTAGTATTAAAATTTGGGCTATAATATCTTGGCACATTAAATTTGACAATGTTTTTCATTTGTTCAAGCCACACTTTCCACCGACAATATATTTCTGTCGGCAACTTCTTATCCCACTTAATGCCACTCTTCCACACACACTGCATTATAATCTTTGTGGTCACCATAAAATCGCAAATGAAACCAAACGGGTCATAAATGGACATATTTGAACACAACATCTCACGTTTGGTTGGCACTTTTTCACATTTCAATATTTGTCCGTCCACTTTGTTTACCTTTAAGCCAACAGAAAACGTCTGTTTTTGGCGCCCATCGAATTCCGAGTACTCGTTCCACTCCGTCATTAATAAAGGTATTTCCACTTGTTTCATCATCCTCAGTGGGATTGCCATACTGCTTCAAAACATGCTGGGAATTGGATTTTATCCCGTGTAAATTAACTCCGGCCAATTTATAAATTTTAACAACATTGTTGAAAGTATTTGTTGCTTCATCTTCTGCATCAAAACAATCAACATAATCATCGACGTAGTGTCGGTCAATGATCCCATGCACAGCTCTTGGGGATTCACCTATACAGGTTTTGGCATTTAAATTTTTCACAAATTGGGCTATTGTGGGGGAACAGGTGGCACCAAATATCAATCGCTACATAAAGTAAATATCCACAGGCTTGTTCACGTTACCATCTCCCCACAAAAATCTTTGGCAATTTTGGTCGGTTTTTTTGACAGCAATTTGGTGGAACATTTCCTGAATATCGGCGCAAACTGCAATTGGTTCTTCTCTAAATTCAAAAAGAATAGCGATTAGTGGATTATTTATGTCTTGACAAGACAAAAGACATTAAATTAAATTTGGCAGCTGCATCAAATACTAGGCGTAATCCCATTTTGTTGGGATTTCTTACGCCAAAGTGTGGAATGTAAAATACATGATTGTTGACTTCATCAATAATAAGCTTCCGGCAATAACCTTTTTGTACGTAGTCTTCAATTTTGGATTTATACTCCTTTGCATATTCTTCGTTTTGTTGCATTTTTCGTTCAACGCTGTATAATCGATTAAGCGCCATACTCTAAGAATCGGGTAGTGAGGGAACGTCTTTCTTCCTCAACAAAGCACATTTATAACGACCATCAATTTGTTTCGTTTCACATTCCAATGTATCCAACGCTCGTCTATCCTCGTCTGACATCAACGGTTTTGTAGCGATTTTGACGCCCAATGTTTCGGTATCAAAATAATTTCGGATCTGGAACATCTGTGGAAATGTAAAACATGTTTAGAATAATTATTTTTCACCTGGAATTGGTCCATAAATTAAAGCTCCCAATCTGGTTAAAGTGACAATTGGCCCAAAATCATTCAAAAGGCGTGGGGCTAGCGGGGATCATTGCAACAGCCCCAAGTTGATAGTTATTCCCCGATATTTGTATACAAGCCCACAACTGTAATATCTTCTACGTCATCGACAATAACCACTAATATTCCAGAACACAGTGGCAAGTGTTCCTGATGAAATGGTTTTAAAGAAAGAACATAGCACCAATATCGTCACCAGTAAAGCCCTTTAAGAATGCCCAGCAATCAAGTTAGTAGCCAGTTGGTGGATACCAAACCTCTCATGATAGCAGAGCCGATGCAAATTCCCCATACCATACAAAGAGTTTTCACAGACCACAGAAGTCTGTTGTAGCTGCGGCTAGTGGAAGTTTGGATAAGACCAACCGAGTCATAGCTCTCGTGAAAAGTTGGAGCAGCAAAGTAAAATCGATAGCGATAAATGATTGCTATTATAAATGTCGATATAAAAGCCGACGTTAAGTCGATTTTTAAGAAAATTGTAAAAAATTGTGACGACATTGTATTTTTTAGTCGACGTTGATATTGTAACTTTTTTGGTATTTGATCATGAAAATAACAACAGCAAAACAATTTGAAATGTTGGTTTTCGAATTAGAAAAAATACATGTTTGGTAAAAGGGTTTACTAAATGTCATTTTCCAGCTAATTTTAAATGAGATTGGAAACCATTGCTACAAAATTAAATATAAACGGGTCACCGATTAGAGACTGGCAAAAAGTATGTTAAAATTAAAATTATTTTTGTATATTTTTATTAGTTAGTTTTCTAAAGTTCTTCTAGGTGTGGAAAGATTTAAAATTTAAAACTAAGAAACAATTGTGCACTATAAGGGTGAATCCAGCAGCACTGGAGGTGGTCCTTGGCGAATACAAAATATGGAAAACATAAATGTAACAGACGTTATAAATCATGAAAATGAGCCAGTGGACAATGCTGATAGCAAAATAAATAGCAAAATAAAATTACTCAATATTACAATTGCCACATGCTTGGTCACGGCTAAAATTGTTGCAGCTTTAAAACTTTTTGGGTTTATTGCGGTGGAAATCACAATTCTGCCGAATGGTAAAGTACCGCAGTAAAATGTGCTAACTGTAACGGAAGCCATAAATCAACTTCACCAGAATGTCCTGCGGGAAAATCATTTCTCGAGATTAGCCAAAAATATCAACCAAAGAGAGCGTAGATTGCAATACAATAGCTCCTCTAAGTACAATAACGCCTTTCCTAATGCATTAAACTATGAAAGTGTGTTGCCATCTAACACATGGACTGTTTCACAAAATCAACCTAATCAGTCATTTAATAGAGGAGATGAAAAACTTAATAGTAGAGTTAATCACAAATCTTAGCAGGTGTAAAACTAAACCCGACCAATTCAAAGTTATCACTTCTCCAGTTTATATTGAATAATTTCAAATTAAAAATAGTGTCTTGGAATGCAAGAAACTTTCGAAACAAATTAAATGAACTATTTTATTTTCTGGACCGAAATATTGATATTTGCCTCCTGAATGAAACCTGGCTAAGTACAGAATGTTCTTTTAAAAATAGGACATACTTTTGCTACAGAAATGATCGATATGATCAAAGAGGGGTGGAGTTGCCATTTTGGCTAAAAAGGGAATAGTTTATCAATTATTACCCAAAATTAATACGTCAATTATCGAAAATATTGGTGTCTCATATTCTACCGAAAACGACTTCTTAAATAAATACTCATGCTACTTTAATGGTGGGACCAGAGGCCTATCACCAAGTAGACTATTATATGCTTCAGACATCCTAACAATAACTACCTCAAATGGAAACTTCATTATTGGAGGCGATTTTAATTCGAGGCGTACTTATTGGAGCTGTTCCAGAATAATTCTTGGAGAAATATTTTATGTGAAAAATACCAACAGAACATTTTTTTAAATTCTGTTTTCTCAAAATTGCTCTTATATTCCAGCCGACAACCTTCGAACTTAGACCTACTTATCACTAATTGTATGAACATAAGGCATGTTAAAACAATAAATGTTCTCGAATCCGATCACATGCCACTTATAAGTAGAAAATTAAAAAAAAATGATTCTGTTCACTGATCAAAACAATACAATTCCTCCACAACAATTTGGGTTTAGAAAGGAAAACAACACATCCCCACCACTATTTAAAATTCAAAAAATTCATAAAAATTTTTCGGCTGGATATCTACTGGAATGTTCTTACAAGACATAAAATCAGAATTAAATCAAATATTATGTTTAAACTATACAAGATTAATTTCTCCATGGAAATCATAAAAATTATACAAATCATCTCTGTCAGAAAATCGATCATTGCTGGTTGTCCTTAAGGATCCTGTCTCTCGTCTATCTTGTGTAACATCTACACATCAGACATCCCAATTACACCAGAATGCATCGCTTCAAATTTCACAGACGACAGTCTGGAACTTTATCCTGCAATATCATTGAAAGCCTAGAGAAAAAAATATTTCTTCAAGTGGAAGATCCTACTTAATACAGATAAAACTGAATCTGTATATTTCACGAGAAAGCGTCGCTCAAGTCTTGTTCCACAGAGGCCAATCCTGTTTAATAATCAGAACATAAATTGGAAAACCAACGTTAAGTACTTGGGTATCATACCTGACACTAGAATACATTTCAAGAACCACTTTCCGTACATTGTCGACAAAATTAATAAGCAAATCCGACTTATGTATCCATTTATAATAAGAAACTAATATTCAAAGTGATACAAATGAAAGGAAAGTATATGCTCCTGATGGATCTTTTATATGTAAAAATGTTAACAAGTATACACATAAATGAAAAAAAATACAATACAATAACGGCTTGGAAATTTTGCACCATGGTTTTTCCTCAACATGTCGTTCGTTCTTGATTTAGTTTTTGAGTCACAAATTGGCAGTAGCAGGGCTGTCATCATCAGCAGGGTTGCCGTCAGCAACTTCCCCACCCACGTGAACTAACCCAGTGGGGGAGGATTCACCACATCTTGTGTCAACATCAAGTTAGTTTGGCTATTGGTCTTCTATATATTCCGGTGCTCGTTCGTAATTTAGCTGATCGGGCCACTCCATCATTACCCACATACAGCTGGATTATTCTGCTTCTCTTCCATTGACTGCTTGGTAGATCCGGATCACACACAAAAACTAGGCAGCCAACTGTGACTGGTTGCGAAGGCAGGCACCACTTCGTGCGACGAGTCAGCTCTGGCAAGTACTCTCGCAACCATTGGTTCCAAAAACCATTCTTCATGTTTTGCAGAACACGCTACTGCTTCCTCAAACACATCAACCTCGGCTCAAATGGTGCAGGCGTGTTAATGGAATTGGAGCATCCAAGCAGGAAATGATTCGGCGTCAACGGCTCGGAATCTTTTGGCGAAACTGGAAGATGGGTCAACGGCCTGGAATTGACCATATTTTCGGCTTCTATAAGGAAGGAACGAAACGTCTCTAATTTAGGCGCCTGCTCCTTCATCATGGCATACAATGCTTTCTTGACGGATTGGACCAGGCTCTCCCAGACACCACCTTCACCAGAATTGCTTGGTCTATTGAACATCCACTTTATCCCAAGAGCCGTCACCTTCGAATTAAAAGAATCATTATCGTCAATAAAGTTTTCAGTACCTTGGCGATGCCGACGAAATTTGTCCCATTGTTGCTTCTAATGGTCACTGGGACACCTCTTCGATGAATGAAGTTTCGAACACACAGCAGACAGGCATCGCTTGAGAGGTCGGTGGCAATTTCAAGGTGAACGGCTCTTACCGTCAGGCAAGTAAAAAGTGCTACCCATCTTTTTCTTTTTGACGCCGAATGGTAACATTAATAGGGCCAAAATAGTCCAAGCCGGTGTAGGTAAACGCTCTGACATAAGGCGTCACACGCTTCACAGGTAATGGCGCCATTTGTGGCTGACGAGGTTTGGCCCGAAGTATGTTGCAATACACACAGCTGGCTTGAATTCTTTTAAGTAGTTGACGAAGTGCCAAGAACAGGATTCAACGTCTTTAGCTCTTGTCAGACAATCTGCCGTTTATGGTAAGCGCCGACAAATCATCCACAAATGCTTCTTGTTGTACCTTTCGACAGAGGTACTTCTCGCTTTCATTTACCTCATCAACAGGCAGATCACCAGTCATATTTTCTTGTCCTCTAGCTTTCCGTAGACAGTTCTTCACATACCGAAGCAATCTATTATACTTGGAAAAACGTTTAATATTAGCTATAATAGAAGGTACTTGCCTTGCCACCATCACTTTGTATCTGGAACGCAGCTCGGTTTCGCTTCGGTCAGTCGAACTACCTCTTAAGGTGTCCACGAACCAATACTCCATACCTCTCTTTAAAAAATCAGGTCCATTCTTCCACCTTCCTTCAGGATTATACGGCCTTGACAGCTTCATGCGGGTCCCATCATCCGCTGCATTGTCTGCACCGGGACATCATTTCCACTATTTGCCACAAACTGCTTGTACATTCGATGGTCAGATCTTATCCACCGTACTACGGTTGAGGAATCTGTCCAAAAATAAATAGAATTAATGTTTTTTAAGTGATTTTTCACAATAGATTCCTTTAACCGCATTCCCATAACAGCGGCTTGCAACTCCAATTTTTGTATAGTGTGATACCGCGTTGGGGCACAACTCGTCTTACCCATAACAAACACCACTTTTATGTCGTTACTTACCACTTTTATGTCCAACTGCAGCCATAGCATCTTCACTGGCATCCGTAAATATATGCAACTCACCACATTAGTATTAAAATTTGGGCTATAATATCTTGGCACATTAAATTTGACAATGTTTTTCATTTGTTCAAGCCACACTTTCCACCGACAATATATTTCTGTCGGCAACTTGTTATCCCACTTAATGCCACTCTTCCACACACACTGCATTATAATCTTTGTGGTCACCATAAAATCGCAAATGAAACCAAACGGGTCATAAATGGACATATTTGAACACAACATCTCACGTTTGGTTGGCACTTTTTCACATTTCAATATTTGTCCGTCCACTTTGTTTACCTTTAAGTCAAAACAGAAAACGTCTGTTTTTGGCGCCCATCGAATTCCGAGTACTCGTTCCACTCCGTCATTAATAAAGGTATTTCCACTTGTTTCATCATCCTCAGTGGGATTGCCATACTGCTTCAAAACATGCTGGGAATTGGATTTTATCCCGTGTAAATTAACTCCGGCCAATTTATAAATTTTAACAACATTGTTGAAAGTATTTGTTGCTTCATCTTCTGCATCAAAACAATCAACATAATCATCGACGTAGTGTCGGTCAATGATCCCATGCACAGCTCTTGGGGATTCACCTATACAGGTTTTGGCATTTAAATTTTTCACAAATTGGGCTATTGTGGGGGAATAGGTGGCACCAAATATCAATCGCTACATAAAGTAAATATCCACAGGCTTGTTCACGTTAATATCTCCCCACAAAAATCTTTGGCAATTTTGGTCGGTTTTTTTGACAGCAATTTGGTGGAACATTTCCTGAATATCGGCGCAAACTGCAATTGGTTCTTCTCTAAATTCAAAAAGAATAGCGATTAGTGGATTATTTATGTCTTGAGAAGACAAAAGACATTAAATTAAATTTGGCAGCTGCATCAAATTCTAGGCGTAATCCCATTTTGTTGGGATTTCTTACGCCAAAGTGTGGAATGTAAAATACATGATTGTTGACTTCATCAATAATAAGCTTCCGGCAATAACCTTTTTGTACGTAGTCTTCAATTTTGGATTTATACTCCTTTGCATATTCTTCGTTTTGTTGCATTTTTCGTTCAACGCTGTATAATCGATTAAGCGCCATACTCTAAGAATCGGGTAGTGAGGGAACGTCTTTCTTCCTCAACAAAGCACATTTATAACGACCATCAATTTGTTTCGTTTCACATTCCAATGTATCCAACGCTCGTCTATCCTCGTCTGACATCAACGGTTTTGTAGCGATTTTGACGCCCAATGTTTCGGTATCAAAATAATTTCGGATCTGGAACATCTGTGGAAATGTAAAACATGTTTAGAATAATTATTTTTCACCTGGAATTGGTCCATAAATTAAAGCTCCCAATCTGGTTAAAGTGACAATTGGCCCAAAATCATTCAAAAGGCGTGGGGCTATCGGGGATCATTGCAACAGCCCCAAGTTGATAGTTATTCCCCGAAATTTGTATACAAGCCCACAACTGTAATATCTTCTACGTCATCGACAATAACCACTAATATTCCAGAACACAGTGGCAAGTGTTCCTGATGAAATGGTTTTAAAGAAAGAACATAGCACCAATATCGTCACCAGTAAAGCCCTTTAAGAATGTCCAGCAATCAAGTTAGTAGCCAGTTGGTGGATACCAAACCTCTCATGATAGCAGAGCCGATGCAAATTCCCCATACCATACAAAGAGTTTTCACAGACCACAGAAGTCTGTTGTAGCTGCGGCTAGTGGAAGTTTGGATAAGACCAACCGAGTCATAGCTCTCGTGAAAAGTTGGAGCAGCAAAGTAAAATGGCTATACAACAGAGTCAGGCCGTAAAGGGGTTGTATGGACCCATACAATGCTGCAAGCCTTCGTGACAGCGATTTGCCAAATGAAGGAACTTTTGATTACACTGTTTCTGGAATACAGCTCCAAGCCATGGACAATTCTCATGTTTCATTGGTTTCCCTAACATTGCGGTCGGATGGCTTCGACAAATTCAAATTTTAATTTTTTAATGGTAATACACTCTAAAGTTGCTCTTAAATTTTAAAATATTAGAAAAATATACTTTCAATGAAGACGACATAAACAAACTTTGTTTTTGTGTTGCATTCATTTAGGACGAATTCAGCATTACAACAACTTGTTTTGACATTTAAAGGTGCCGTCAGCTGGGGTGATCCGACTACCTAGTAGATCTACCTTTGATATAGGGTTGTCGTTTTTTGTCGATAGCGACAAATGATTGCTATTATAAATGTCGATATAAAAGCCGACGTTAAGTCGATTTTTAAGAAAATTGTAAAAAATTGTGACGACATTGTATTTTTTAGTCGACGTTGATATTGTAACTTTTTTGGTATTTGATCATGAAAATAACAACAGCAAAACAATTTGAAATGTTGGTTTTCGAATTAGAAAAAATACATGTTTGGTAAAAGGGTTTACTAAAGGTCATTTTCCAGCTAATTTTAAATGAGATTGGAAACCATTGCTACAAAATTAAATATAAACGGGTCACCGATTAGAGACTGGCAAAAAGTATGTTAAAATTAAAATTATTTTTGTATATTTTTATTAGTTAGTTTTCTAAAGTTCTTCTAGGTGTGGAAAGATTTAAAATTTAAAACTAAGAAACAATTGTGCACTATAAGGGTGAATCCAGCAGCACTGGAGGTGGTCCTTGGCGAATACAAAATATGGAAAACATAAATGTAACAGACGTTATAAATCATGAAAATGAGCCAGTGGACAATGCTGATAGCAAAATAAATAGCAAAATAAAATTACTCAATATTACAATTGCCACATGCTTGGTCACGGCTAAAATTGTTGCAGCTTTAAAACTTTTTGGGTTTATTGTGGTGGAAATCACAATTCTGCCGAATGGTAAAGTACCGCAGTAAAATGTGCTAACTGTAACGGAAGCCATAAATCAACTTCACCAGAATGTCCTGCGGGAAAATCATTTCTCGAGATTAGCCAAAAATATCAACCAAAGAGAGCGTAGATTGCAATACAATAGCTCCTCTAAGTACAATAACGCCTTTCCTAATGCATTAAACTATGAAAGTGTGTTGCCATCTAACACATGGACTGTTTCACAAAATCAACCTAATCAGTCATTTAATAGAGGAGATGAAAAACTTAATAGTAGAGTTAATCACAAATCTTAGCAGGTGTAAAACTAAACCCGACCAATTCAAAGTTATCACTTCTCCAGTCTATATTGAATAATTTCAAATTAAAAATAGTGTCTTGGAATGCAAGAAACTTTCGAAACAAATTAAATGAACTATTTTATTTTCTGGACCAAAATATTGATATTTGCCTCCTGAATGAAACCTAAAAATAGGACATACTTTTGCTACAGAAATGATCGATATGATCAAAGAGGGGTGGAGTTGCCATTTTGGCTAAAAAGGGAATAGTTCATCAATTATTACCCAAAATTAATACGTCAATTATCGAAAATATTGGTGTCTCATATTCTACCGAAAACGACTTCTTAAATAAATACTCATGCTACTTTAATGGTGGGGCCAGAGGCCTATCACCAAGTAGACTATTATATGCTTCAGACATCCTAACAATAACTAGCTCAAATGGAAACTTCATTATTGGAGGCGATTTTAATTTGAGGCGTACTTATTGGAGCTGTTCCAGAATAATTCTTGGGGAAATATTTTATATGAAAAATACCAACAGAACATTTTTTTAAATTCTGTTTTCTCAAAATTGCTCTTATATTCCAGCCGACAACCTTCGAACTTAGACCTACTTATCACTAATTGTATGAACATAAGGCATGTTAAAACAATAAATGTTCTCGAATCCGATCACATGCCACTTATAAGTAGAAAATTAAAAAAAAAAATGATTCTGTTCACTGATCAAAACAATACAATTCCTCCACAACAATTTGGGTTTAGAAAGGAAAACAACACATCCCCACCACTATTTAAAATTCAAAAAATTCATAAAAATTTTTCGGCTGGATATCTACTGGAATGTTTTTACAAGACATAAAATCAGAATTAAATCAAATATTATGTTTAAACTATACAAGATTAATTTCTCCATGGAAATCATAAAATGATACAAATCATCTCTGTCAGAAAATCGATCATTGCTGGTTGTCCTTAAGGATCCTGTCTCTCGTCTATCTTGTGTAACATCTACACATCAGACATCCCAATTACACCAGAATGCATCGCTTCAAATTTCACAGACGACAGTCTGGAACTTTATGTCCTGTCCTGCAATATCATTGAAAGCCTAGAGAAAAAAATATTTCTTCAAGTGGAAGATCCTACTTAATACAGATAAAACTGAATCTGTATATTTCACGAGAAACCGTCGCTCAAGTCTTGTTCCACAGAGGTCAATCCTGTTTAATAATCAGAACATAAATTGGAAAACCAACGTTAAGTACTTTGGTATCATACCTGATACTAGAATACATTTCAAGAACCACTTTCCGTACATTGTGGACAAAATTAATAAGCAAATCCGACTTATGTATCCATTTATAATAAGAAACTAATATTCAAAGTGATACAAATGAAAGGAAAGTATATGCTCCTGATGGATCTTTTATATGTAAAAATGTTAACAAGTATACACATAAATGAAAAAAATACAATACAATAACGGCTTGGAAATTTTGCACCATGGTTTTTCCTCAACATGTCGTTCGTTCTTGATTTAGTTTTTGAGTCACAAATTGGCAGTAGCAGGGCTGTCATCATCAGCAGGGTTGCCATCATCAGCAGGGTTGCCGTCAGCAACTTCCCCACCCACGTGAACTGACCCAGTGGGGGAGGATTCACCACATCTTGTGTCAACATCAAGTTAGTTTGGCTATTAGTCTTCTATATATTCCGGTGCTCGTTCGTAATTTAGCTGATCGGGCCACTCCATCATTACCCACATACAGCTGGATTATTCTGCTTCTCTTCCATTAACTGCTTGGTAGATCCGGATCACACACAAAAACTAGGCAGCCAACTGTGGCTGGTTGTGAAGGCAGGCACCACTTCGTGCGACGAGTCAGCTCTGGCAAGTACTCTCGCAACCATTGGTTCCAAAAACCATTCTTCATGTTTTGCAGAACACGCTACTGCTTCCTCAAACACATCAACCTCGGCTCAAATGGTGCAGGCGTGTTAATGGAATTGGAGCATCCAAGCAGGAAATGATTCGGCGTCAACGGCTCGGAATCTTTTGGCGAAAATGGAAGATGGGTCAACGGCCTGGAATTGACCATATTTTCGGCTTCTATAAGGAAGGAACGAAACGTCTCTAATTTAGGCGCCTGCTCCTTCATCATGCTTTCTTGACGGATTGGACCAGGCTCTCCCAGACACCACCTTCACCAGAATTGCTTGGTCTATTGAACATCGACTTTATCCCAAGAGCCGTCACCTTTGAATTAAAAGAATCATTATTGTCAATAAAGTTTTCAGTACCTTGGCGATGCCGACGAAATTTGTCCCATTGTCGCTTCTAATGGTCACTGGGACACCTCTTCGATGAATGAAGTTTCGAACACACAGCAGGCAGGCATCGCTTGGGAGGTCGGTGGCAATTTCAAGGTGAACGGCTCTTACCGTCAGGCAAGTAAAAAGTGCTACCCATCTTTTTCTTTTTGACGCCGAATGGTAACATTAATAGGGCCAAAATAGTCCAAGCCGGTGTAGGTAAACGCTCTGACATAAGGCGTCACACGCTTCACAGGTAATGGCGCCATTTGTGGCTGACGAGGTTTGGCCCGAAGTATGTTGCAATACACACAGCTCGCTTGAATTCTTTTAAGTAGTTGACGAAGTGCCAAGAACAGGATTCAACGTCTTTAGCTCTTGTCAGACAATCTGTCGTTTATGGTAAGCGCCGACAAATTATCCACAAATGCTTCTTGTTGTACCTTTCGACAGAGGTACTTCTCGCTTTCATTTACCTCATCAACAGGAAGATCACCAGTCATATTTTCTTGTCCTCTAGCTTTCCGTAGACAGTTCTTCACATACCGAAGCAATCTATTATACTTGGAAAAACGTTTAATATTAGCTATAATAGAAGGTACTTGCCTTGCCACCATCACTTTGTATCTGGAACGTAGCTCGGTTTCGCTTCGGTCAGTCGAACTACCTCTTAAGGTGTCCACGGACCAATACTCCATACCTCTCTTTAAAAAATCAGGTCCATTCTTCCACCTTCCTTCAGGATTATACGGCCTTGACAGCTTCATGCGGGTCCCATCATCCGCTGCATTGTCTGCACCGGTACACCATTTCCACTATTTGCCACAAACTGCTTGTACATTCGATGGTCAGATCTTATCCACCGTACTACGGCTGAGGAATCTGTCCAAAAATAAATAGCATTAATGTTTTTTAAGTGATTTTTCACAATAGATTCCTTTAACCGCATTCCCATAACAGCGGCTTGCAACTCCAATTTTTGTATAGTGTGATACCGCGTTGGGGCACAACTCGTCTTACCCATAACAAACACCACTTTTATGTCGTTACTTACTACACGCCAATATCCAACTGCAGCCATAGCATCTTCACTGGCATCCGTAGATATATGCAACTCACCACATTAGTATTAAAATTTGGGCTATAATATCTTGGCACATTAAATTTGACAATGTTTTTCATTTGTTCAAGCCACACTTTCCACCGACATTATATTTCTGTCGGCAACTTGTTATCCCACTTAATGCCACTCTTCCACACACACTGCAATATTATCTTTGTGGTCACCATAAAATCGCAAATGAAACCAAACGGGTCATAAATGGACATATTTGAACACAACATCTCACGTTTGGTTGACACTTTTTCACATTTCAATATTTGTCCGTCCACTTGGTTTACCTTTAAGTCAAAACAGAAAACGCCTGTTTTTGGCGCCCATCGAATTCCGAGTACTCGTTCCACTCCGCCATTAATAAAGGTATTGCCTTTTGTTTCATCATCCTCAGTGGGATTGCCATACTGCTTCAAAACATGCTGGGAATTGGATTTTATCCCGTGTAAATTAACTCCGGCCAATTTATGAATTTAAACAACATTGTTTAAAGTATTTGTTGCTTCATCTTCTGCATCGAAACAATCAACATAATCATCGACGTAGTGTCGGTCAATGATCCCATGCACAGCTCTTGGAGATTCTATAGTGTGTTTGATTCATCCATGTTGCCATACCTTCCGTACGACAACGTATTATACTGGTTTACATATTTGTACAAGTTGGCATACCTTCTTTATCCAACTAATAGTATGCTTTTACTCAAGTTACAACACATTCAGTATGTAACTTTACACACTCACTTTATTGAGGAGTGTTGTCCGCACTACTAGCTTATTATGCTTACTAAGCGTTTCCCATTTAAGTTAATTTGTGTAAGATAAAATTAGTTCAGTTCTAATTTGAATAAAGTAAGGGGAAGTCGCATTTTGCGGCTTCCCCAATAAACCCAAAAGAGTTTTCATTTCATGGCGATCCTGCCAAGTAAAAAAAAATATATAAAATCTACAAAAGGGGTGCACCATGTATAATGTGATTTCGGATAATCTATATATATTAAACGCTTAAACTATGGGCCGGTAATACGGACCGGGCCAGCTCGTAAATTATAAATAGAAAAGAGAAAGAAACAAGTGACTGATACAGAAAGCAACGGCTCTAAAAAAACAACTAATGAAATTATATATCAACTACAATTATAATAATACAATTTTCAACTTGTTTCGCTACAACTACCACAGTGATGTTGGTGCAAGACGGGGTCCAGTGTCTGAACGGACCAACAACCAAAAGCAACCCAAACGTTGCCTACTAATGGCAAAACATCAATACATTATCGCAAATCAATACATTTGGAATTCCGTCCTCGTAGTTCGGTAATTTCAAACGTACCCAACTTAATCCCAAAGATTCCTGGCTACAGCTCAACGAAGTAGCGGAACTTTTAAACTTGGAGTTAGAGCCGGAACCGCAATAACAGAACAAATCAAATCAGCAGCTGCAGCAGTCATCTAGCGTGTCAGCGGATTAATTTTCATCCAGTTAAACACCACTTGAGGAGATTCCAATCTTACTTCTATGTATGTAATGTATGTATGTATTTATGCATCTTTATATGTATGTATTAAACTGTAGTAAAAAAAAAACAACATTTATGTATTAACTAGGTGCCCTTTGCTACCCCTTTTGACTTTATATGCATAAAATGTTATATACGAAAATTTTGTGGATTTTAAAATTTTATTAAAAAAGACAAATAATAATTTTTTTTTAAGAGAAATTCTCTCTTATAATTTCACTCACTTCTGTAATGATATTTATTGTTCCCATTCTATTAGTGTTCACAATATAACGGAAAACTTATCCGATTATAGTTTTATACATATACAATGCCCCCGTGACGTCGTAGTGAACAAGTGTTGAAAAGGCTAACAAATTTTCCTGATTTTGCAAAAAACGTTTAACTGACTTATGTACCGAATTCTCAGACATTTTTGCTCTGGAAACCGATAAAATCTCAACTAATAAACAACAGTACCGAGTAATGGATGATACCCCAGTTTATATAAAAAATAATAAAATTCCACATAGCCAAAAACAGGAAATCAAAGCTCAGGTTGACAAATTAATACAAGATGATATTATAGAGCCATCATTTTCATGTTACAACAGTCCGGTATTATTAGTATCAAAGAAATCCACTTCAGGTAACTCCACAAAGAGATGGCGAATAGTTGTAGACTACAGACAAATTAATAAAAGGTTAATAGCGGACAAATATCCCTTACCAAGAATCGAAGATATGCTAGACCAACTAGGTCGAGCAAAATAGTTTTCCTGTCTGGATCTAATGTCTGGATTTCATCAAATAGAATTAAAAGAGGAGTCTAGGGATATAACTTCATTCTCCACGAATGAAGGATCATTTCGCTTTAAACGTCTCCCTTATGGAATCAAGGTAGCGCCAAACTCCTTCCAAAGAGTTTGGAAAAGCATTTTCTGGTCGTACGCTTGAACAGGCATTCCTGTATATGGATGATCTCATCGTAATTGGATGCTCAGTAAAACATATGATTAAAACTCTGCGGGATGTCTTCACGACGTGCAGAAAATATAATCTGAAGCTGCATCCTGATAAGTGTATATTTTTCAGACATGAATTAACCTTTTTGGGTCATATATGGACTGACAAGGGAATTCTTCCCGATAACTCAAAATATGAGACAATCCAAACATATCCTACTCCAAAAAGCGCGGACGAAACTAAAAGATTTGTTGCCTTTTGTAATTACTACAGAAGATTTATACCGAATTTTGCAGAATACTCTCTGCCATTAACAATACTAACTAGGAAAAATTCAAAGTTTATTTGGACTGAAGAGTGCCAAAAATGCTTTGAGTATTTAAAGAATTCACTTTTAACCCCAAGAATACTCCAGTACCCCGATTTCAATAAACAATTTTGCATTACTTCCGATGCAAGTAAATATGCATGCGGTGCCGTTCTAAGCCAAGAGCATAAGGGTGTACAATTACCCGTGGCATATGCATCAAGATCCTTTACCAAACGTGAAAACAATAGATCTGTAATTGAACAAGTACTCGCAGCAGTACATTGGGCAATAAAATACTTCAGACCATACATATATGGTACAAAATTTTTGGTGAGAAGTGATCCCCGCCCATTGACCTACTTCTTCTCTTTGAAGAATCCATCTTCAAAATTAACCCGGATGAGATTGGACCTCGAAGAATATGACTTTGAAATACAGTACATAAAAGGAAAGGACAACTGTGGAGCCGATGCCCTCTCCAGAATTGATTTTGACCATATTAAGAATATAAAGAGACTCTATGTGGTAACAACGCGGTCTAAATCAAAGAAAGACCAAACACAAAAAGATAAAAAATTAAGAAGTGTGTCAGACATTCCTAGGGTCTACGAACCACTAAATGCAAAGGTGGTAAAGAAAAGTGTTCGCCTAAAGATTTCTCTCTCTGGTGCAACCCCAAAGTGTAGTCTTAAATATGGGAGAAAAACTTTAGCAAATGTAAAGATTGATGACCTTATTGCTAATGGAAGCTTTGATCTAAGTCAATCCATTCCTAGGTTGGAGAAAATAACCGGTAATAAGGGATTATTCAAATTGCAACTCTCATTAAATGAGGATTTATTCAATATGATTCGAATCAATGATTTCAAAAACTGTGCGAACCAGTTATTAAAGAAACTAACAATAGCGTTAACGCCAATATTAGAGAAAATATCTGCTGAAGAGCAAAAAAAAAAATTCTTACAAACGTATCATAATGACCCATTATACGGAGGTCAGCCTGGCACTAAATATCGTTGGAAAGGAATGTCTAAAGACATCAAAAACTACGTTAAAAATTGCAGTAAATGCCAAGAGAACAAGTCCCTTAAAAGGTCGAAAGAACTTATGTGTATAACGGAAACCCCAGCAAGTGCCTTTGATATTCTCGTTATTGATACAATAGGTCCGTTTATTAAGTCGAACAGCGGTAACGAATACGCTGTGACAATAATATGTGATCTCACCAAGTACCTGGTAACTATACCAGTACCCGATAAAACGGCAAAAACAATAGCTATGGCAATATTTGAAAACTTTGTACTTACATATGGACCAATGAGAAAAGTTTTAACTGACAGAGGAACTGAGTATAAAAACCAGACCCTGCAGGAACTTTTTAAGATGATGGATACGAAACATGCCCCCTCGACAGCATACCACCATCAAACAGTTGGATCCATAGAAAGGTCACATAGGACATTTAATGAATATATTCGTTCTTATGTATCATTAGAACGGACGGATTGCTTAAATATTTTACATACTGTTTTAATACTACTCCATCAACAGTCCATGGTTATTGTCCGTATGAATTGGTTTTCGACAAAATTCCGACTACCATTGATTCTCTTGGCCTAAACACTGTAGATCCACTTTATAATGTTGACTCTTATGAAAAAGAAGTGAAGTACAGACTCCAAATGGCAGGACAACGAGCAGCCAAAATGATTATCAATCAAAATTCTCCAATAAACTACAATATGACAAAACGGCTAATCCTTTACACTTTCAAATAGGAGATTTAGTACTAGTAGAGAATAATGGCGGCCATAAATTGGAACAATTATTCAAAGGCCCCTACTCTGTCGAAAATATCGATTCTAATGGGAATTGCTCACTGTCATTGTCAGAAAAAGTATTGAAGTACATAAAAACCGTTTAAAATTGTTCAATGCATTAAGCAATAACTTGAATAAAGAACAAAAATATTGAAGATACTATTTTTTTAACTGCCTCTTAAATATAAATCTGCATCTAAAATATACGTACGTATAAATTTAGCATATACATACAATAAATTATAATACTTACATAAAACATAGATAACTGGCCAGTACCTTTGAAAATATAATAATATAATATATAATAATAATATATATAAACATACTTTGATCTAAATCCACTTTAGAGCATTTAATTTTTCAATTCGACTTAGTAAACTAATATATAAGAATACATCTATTAATTAATAAAAAAATAGATATATATGTAAAATAATGATAAAAACGCATTAAATCACTTAAATTAAAATTTAAGAATTTATAAAATTATATTTGATTTTTACAAACCATAAATTATATTTTAAAAATATCGCTTAAGTAAAAAAATGTTCTATTTTTCGTTATTCTCACATAATAATTTTTTTACTACAAAATATATTATAGAACAAAAATTGTAACCGCATTTAACAAGTAACGTTAAATATATTTGAAAGCATTAGTCTCTATACAAAAAAATATGAGTAACTTGAAAACATTAAACTAAATTTTAAAATTAACCAGAACTAACTAACTTTAAATGATGCCAGCACTGACTGTTAATTGTAAATTTATATGAATAAAATTCATGAATTATAAAATTATATGAATTAAATTCAACTAAGAATAATCAATATAAATAATAAATAATCAATATAAAAAGGGAGGTGTAGTGTGTTTGATTCATCCATGATGCCATACCTTCCGTACGACAACGTATCATACTGGTTTACATATTTGTCCAAGTTGGCATAACTTCTGTATCCAATTAATAGTATGTTTTATTCAAGTTACAATACATTCAGTATGTAACTTTACACACTCACTTTATTGAGGTGTGTCGTCCGCACTACTCCGAGATAGTAAGCATGCTTTATGCTTACTAAGCGTTTCCTACGCTCACTTAATTTTTCATTTAGCTTAAGTTAATTTGTGTAAGATAAAATTAGTTCAGTTTTAATTTGAATAAAGTAAGGGAAGTCGCATTTAGCGGCTTCCCCAATAAACCCAAAAGAGTTTTCATTTCAATTCACCTATACAGGTTTTGGCATTTAAATTTTTCACAAATTGTGCTATTGTGGGGGAACAGGTGGCACCAAATAGCAATCGCTCCATAATGTAAATATCCACAGGCTTGTTCACGTTACCATTTGGCAATTTTGGTCGGTTTTTTTGACAGCAATTTGGTGGAACATTTCCTGAATATCGGCGCAAACTGCAATTGGAACTTCTCTAAATTCAAAAAGAATAGTGATTAATGGAATATTTATGTCCTAACCAGACAAAAGACATTTGTTTAAAGACATTCCATTAACTTTGGCAGCTGCATCAAATACTAGGCGTAATCCCATTTTGTTAGGATTTCTTACGCCAAAGTGTGGAATGTAAAATACATGATTGTTGACTTCATCAATCTCATTTGCCATAAGCTTCCGGCAATAACCTTTTTGTACGTAGTCTTCAATTTTGGATTTATACTCCTTTGCATATTCTTCGTTTTGTTGCATTTTTCGTTCAACGCTGTATAATCGATAAAGCGCCATACTCTAAGAATCGGGTAGTGAGGGAACGTCTTTCTTCCACAACAAAGCACATTTTAACGACTATCAATTTGCTTCGTTTCACATTCCAATGTATCCAACGCTCGTCTATCCTCGTCTGACATCAACGGTTTTGTAGCGATTTTGACGCACAATTAAATTAAAGCTCCCAATCTGGTTAAAGTGACAATTGGCCCAAAATCATTCAAAAGGCGTGGGGCTATCGGGGATCATTGCAACAGCCCCAAGTTGATAGTTATTCCCCGAAATTTGTATTCAAGCCCACAATTGTAATATCTTCTACGTCATCGACAAATACCACTAATATTCCAGAACACAGTGGCAAGTGTTCCTGATGAAATGGTTTTAAAGAAAGAACATAGCACCAATATCGTCACCAGTAAAGCCCTTTAAGAATGCCCAGCAATCAAGTTAGTAGCCACTTGGTGGATACCAAACCTCTCATGATAGCAGAGCCGATGCAAATTTCCCATACCATACAAAGAGTTTTCACAGACCACAGAAGTCTGTTGTAGCTAGTGGAAGTTTGGATAAGACCAACCGAGTCATAGCTCTCGTGAAAAGTTGGAGCAGCAAAGTAAAATGGCTATACAACAGAGTCAGGCCGTAAAGGGGTTGTATGGACCCATACAATGCTGCAAGCCTTCGTGACAGCGATTTGCCAAATGAAGGGACTTTTGATTACAGTGTTTCTGGAATACAGCTCCAAGCCATGAACAATTCTCATGTTTCATTGGTTTCCCTAACATTGCGGTCGGATGGCTTCGACAAATTCAAATTTTGATTTTTACTGGTAATACACTCTAAAGTTGCTCTTAAATTTTAAAATATTAGAAAAATATACTTTCAATGAAGACGACATAAACAAACTTTGTTTTTGTGTTGCATTCATTTAGGGCGAATTCAGCATTACAACAACTTGTTTTGACATTTAAAGGTGCCGTCAGCTGGTATTGATATAGGGTTGTCGTTTTCTGTCGATAGCGACAAATGATTGCTATTAAAAATGTCGATATAAAAGCCGACGTTAAGTCGATTTTTAAGAAAATTGTAAAAAATTGTGACGACATTGTATTTTTTAGTCGACATTGATATTGTAACTTTTTTGGTATTTGATCATGAAAATAACAACAGCAAAACAATTTGAAATGTTGGTTTTCGAATTAGAAAAAAAAACATGTTTGGTAAAAGGGTTTACTAAAGGTCATTTTCCAGCTAATTTTAAATGAGATTGGAAACCATTGCTACAAAATTAAATGTAAACGAGTCACCGATTAGAGACTGGCAAAAAGTATGTTAAAATTAAAATTATTTTTGTATATATATACAATATACAAAATATGGAAAACATAAATGTAACAGACGTTATAAATCATGAAAATGAGCCAGTGGACAATGCTGATAGCAAAATAAATAGCAAAATAAAATTACTCAATATTACAATTGCCAGATGCTTGGTCACGGCTAAAATTGTTGCAGCTTTAAAACTTTTTGGGCTAATTGCGGTGGAAATCACAATTCTGCCGAATGGTAAAGTACCGCAGTAAAATGTGCTAACTGTAACGGAAGCCATAAATCAACTTCACCAGAATGTCCTGCGGGAAAATCATTTCTCGAGATTAGCCAAAAATATCAACCAAAGAGAGCGTAGTTTGCAATACAATAGCTCCTCTAAGTACAATAACGCCTTTCCTAATGCATTAAACTAGGAAAGTGTGTTGCCACCTAACACATGGACTGTTTCACAAAATCAACCTAATCAGTCATTTAATAGAGGAGATGAAAAACTTAATAGTAGAGTTAATCACAAATCTTAGCATGTGTAAAACTAAACCCGACCAATTCAAAGTTATCACTTCTCCTGCTTTCCAATGTCTATATTGAATAATTTCAAATTAAAAATAGTGTCTTGGAATGCAAGAGACTTTCGAAACAAATTAAATGAACTATTTTATTTTCTGGACCAAAATATTGATATTTGCCTCCTGAATGAAACCTGGCTAAGTACAGAATGTTCTTTTAAAAACAGGACATACTTTTGCTACAGAAATGATCGACATGATCAAAGAGGGCTGGAGTTACCATTTTGGCTAAAAAGGGAATAGTTCATCAATTATTACCCAAAATTAATACGTCATTTATCGAAAATATTGGTGTCTCATATTCTACCGAAAACGGCTTCTTAAATAAATACTCATGCTACTTTAATGGTGGGACCAGAGGGCTATCACCAAGTAGACTATTATATGCTTCAGACATCCTACCAGACATAACTACCTCAAATGGAAACTTCATTATTGGAGGCGATTTTAATTCGAGGCATACTTATTGGAGTTGTTCCAGAATAATTCTTGGGGAAATATTTTATATGAAAAATACCAACAGAACATTTTTTTAAATTCTGTTTTCTCAAAATTGCTCTTATATTCCAGCCGACAACCTTCGAACTTCGACCTACTTATCACTAATTGTATGAACATAAGGCATGTTAAAACAATAAATGTTCTCGAATCCGATCACATGCCAATTATAAGTAGAAAATTAAAAAAAAAATGATTCTGTTCACTGATCAAAACAATACAATTCCTCCACAACAATTTGGGTTTAGAAAGGAAAACAACACATCCCCACCACTATTTAAAATTCAGACTTCGTTCATAAAAATTTTTCGGATGGAAATCTACTTTTTATTAGACATAAAATCAGAATCAAATCAAATATTATGTTTAAACTATACAAGATTAATTTCTCCATGGAAATCATAAAAATGGTACAAAGCATCTTATCTGATAGATCATTTTATGCCTCGATAGAGATATTTGCCTCTGTCAGAAAATCGATCATTGCTGGTTGTCCTTAAGGATCCTGTCTCTCGTCTATCTTGTGTAACATCTACACATCAGACATCCCAATTACACCAGAATGCATCGCTTCAAATTTCACAGACGACAGTCTGGAACTTTATCCTGCAATATCATTGAAAGCCTAGAGAAAAAAATATTTCTTCAAGTGGAAGATCCTACTTAATACAGATAAAACTGAATCTGTATATTTCACGAGAAAGCGTCGCTCAAGTCTTGTTCCACAGAGGCCAATCCTGTTTAATAATCAGAACATAAATTGGAAAACCAACGTTAAGTACTTGGGTATCATACCTGACACTAGAATAAATTTCAAGAACCACTTTCCGTACATTGTGGACAAAATTAATAAGCAAATCCGACTTATGTATCCATTTATAATAAGAAACTAATATTCAAAGTGATACAAATTAAAAGAAAGTATATGCGCCTGATGGATCTTTTATATGTAAAAATGTTAACAAGTATACACATACATGAAAAAAATACAATACAATAACGGCTTGGAAATTTTGCACCATGGTTTTTCCTCAACATGTCATTCGTTCTTGATTTAGTTTTTGAGTCACAAATTGGCAGTAGCAGGGTTGCCATCATCAGCAGGGTTGCCGTGAGCAACTTCCCCACCCACGTGAACTGACCCAGTGGGGGAGGATTCACCACATCTTGTGTCAACATCAAGTTAGTTTGGCTATTGGTCTTCTATATATTCCGGTGCTCGTTCGTAATTTAGCTGATCGGGCCACTCCATCATTACCCACATACAGCTGGATTATTCTGCTTCTCTTCCATTAACTGCTTGGTAGATCCGGATCACACACAAAAACTAGGCAGCCAAATGTGACTGGTTGCGAAGGCAGGCACCACTTCGTGCGACGAGTAGCTCTGGCAAGTACTCTCGCTACTATTGGTTCCAAAAACCATTCTTCATGTTTTGCAGAACACGCTACTGCTTCCTCAAACACATCAACCTCGGCTCAAATGGTGCAGGCGTGTTAATGGAATTGGAGCATCCAAGCAGGAAATGATTCGGCGTCAACGGCTCGGAATCTTTTCTTTTTATGGTAAGCGCCGACAAATCATCCACAAATGTTTCTTGTTGTACCTTTCGACAGATGTACTTCCCGCTTTCATTTACCTCATCAACAGACAGATCACCAATAATCTTTTCTTGTCCTCTAGCTTTCCGTAGACAGTTCTTCACATACCGAAGCAATCTATTATACTTTGAAAAACGTTTAATCTTAGGTATAATAGAAGGTACTTGCCTTGCCACCATCACTTTGTATCTGGAATGCAGCTCGGTTTCGCTTCGGTTAATCGAACTACCTCTTAAGGTCTACACGGGTCAATACACCATACCTCTCTTTAAAAAATCAGGTCCATTCTTTCACCTTCCTTCAGGATTATACGGCCTTGACAGCTTCATGC
Organism: Musca domestica; assembly: GCF_030504385.1. Taxonomy (NCBI): domain Eukaryota; kingdom Metazoa; phylum Arthropoda; class Insecta; order Diptera; family Muscidae; genus Musca; species Musca domestica. The sequence goes on from NW_026712258.1 coordinate 460,002, forward strand.
CGGTCCGATCATCCGCTGCATTGTCTGCACCGGGACACCATTTCCACTAATTAATTTCACTGCGATACAGAATTTCTGCTACACTATTTGCCACAAACTCCTTGTACATTCGATGGTCAGATCTTATCCACCGTACTACGGTTGAGGAATCTGTCCAAAAATAAATAGCATTATTGTTTTTTAAATGATTTTTCACAATAGATTCCTTTAACCGCATTCCCATAACAGCGGCTTGGGGCACAACTCGTCTTACCCATAACAAACACCACTTTTATGTCGTCACTTACTACCAATATCCAACTTCAGCCATAGCATCTTCACTGGCATCCGTAAATATATGCAACTCACCACATTAGTATTAAAATTTGGGCTATAATATCATGGCACATTAAATTTCACAATGTTTGGCAGTTGTTCAAGCCACATTTTCCACCGACAATATATTTCTGCCGGCAACTTGTTATCCCACTTAATGCCACTCTTCCACACACACTGCAATATTATCTTTGTGGTCACCATAAAATCGCAAATGAAACCAAACGGGTCATAAATGGACATATTTGAACACAACATCTCACGTTTGGTTGGCACTTCTTCACATTTCAATATTTCTCCGTCCACTTTGTTTACCTTTAAGTCAAAACAGAAAACGTATGTTTTTGGCGCCCATCGAATTCCGAGTACTCGTTCCACTCCGCCATTAATAAAGGTATTGCCTTTTGTTTCATCATCCTCAGTGGGATTGCCATACTGCTTCAAAACATGCTGGGAATTGGATTTTATCCCGTGTAAATTGGCACTTCTTCACATTTCAATATTTCTCCGTCCACTTTGTTTACCTTTAAGTCAAAACAGAAAACGTATGTTTTTGGCGCCCATCGAATTCCGAGTACTCGTTCCACTCCGCCATTAATAAAGGTATTGCCTTTTGTTTCATCATCCTCAGTGGGATTGCCATACTGCTTCAAAACATGCTGGGAATTGGATTTTATCCCTTGTAAATTGGCACTTCTTCACATTTCAATATTTCTCCGTCCACTTTGTTTACCTTTAAGTCAAAACAGAAAACGTATGTTTTTGGCGCCCATCGAATTCCGAGTACTCGTTCCACTCCGCCATTAATAAAGGTATTGCCTTTTGTTTCATCATCCTCAGTGGGATTGCCATACTGCTTCAAAACATGCTGGGAATTGGATTTTATCCCGTGTAAATTAACTCCGGCCAATTTATGAATTTAAACAACATTGTTTAAAGAATTTGTTGCTTCATCTTCTGCATCAAAACAATCAACATAATCATCGACGTAGTGTCGGTCAATGATCCCATGCACAGCTCTTGGTGATTCACCTATACAGGTTTTGGCATTTAAATTTTTCACAAATTGGGCTATTGTGGGGGAACAGGTGGCACCAAATATCAATCGCTCCATAAAGTAAATATCCACAGGCTTGTTCACGTTACCATCTCCCCACAAAAATCTTTGGCAATTTTGGTCGGTTTTTTGACAGCAATTTGGTGGAACATTTCCTGAATATCGGCGCAAACTACAATTGGATCTTCTCTAAATTCAAAACGAACAGCGATTAGTGGATTATTTATGTCCTAACCAGACAAAAGACATTCCATTAAATTTGGCAGCTGCATCAAATACTAGGCGTAATCCCATTTTGTTGGGATTTCTTACGCCAAAGTGTGGAATGTAAAATACATGATTGTTGACTTCATCAATCTCATTTGCCATAAGCTTCCGGCAATAACCTTTTTGTACGTAGTCTTCAATTTTGGATTTATACTCCTTTGCATATTCTTCGTTTTGTTGCATTTTTCGTTCAACGATGTATAATCGATTAAGCGCCATACTCTAAGAATCGGGTAGTGAGGGAACGTCTTTCTTCCACAACAAAGCACATTTATAACGACCATCAATTTGCTTCGTTTCACATTCCAATGTATCCAACGCTCGTCTATCCTCGTCTGACATCAACGGTTTTGTAGCGATTTTGACGCCCAATGTTTCGGTATCAAAATAATTTCGGATCTGGAACATCTGTGGAAATGTAAAACATGTTTAGAATAATTATTTTTTCAATTAGCCCAAAATCATTCAAAATGCGTGGGGCTCTCGGGGATCATTGCAACAGCCCCAAGTTGATAGTTATTCCCCGAAATTTTTATACAAGCCCACAATTGTAATATCATCTACGTCATCGACAAATACCACTAATATTCCAGAACACAGTGGCAAGTGTTCCTGATGAAATGGTTTTAAAGAAAGAACATAGCACCAATATCGCCACCAGTAAAGGCCTTTAAGAATGTCCAGCAATCAAGTTAGTAGCCACTTGGTGGATACCAAACCTCTCATGATAGCAGAGCCGATGCAAATTCCCCAAACCATACAAAGAGTTTTCACAGATCACAGAAGTCTGGTGGAGCTGCGGCTAGTGGAAGTTTGGATAAGACCAACCGAGTCATAGCTCTCGTGAAAAGTTGGAGCAGCAAAGTAAAATGGCTATACAACAGAGTCAGGCCGTAAAGGGGTTGTATGGACCCATACAATGCTGCAAGCCTTCGTGACATCGACTTTGATACCATCAAAGATTTGCTAAATGAAGGAACCTTTGATTACAGTGATTCTGGAATACAGCTCCAAGCCATGGACAATTCTCATGTTTCATTGGTTTCCCTAACATTGCGGTCGGATGGCTTCGACAAATTTAAATTTAATTTTTTACTGGTAATACACTCAAAAGTTGCTCTTAAATTTTGAAATATTAGAAAAATATACTTTCAATGAAGTCGACATAAACAAACTTTGTTTTTGTGTTGCATTCATTTAGGGCGAATTCAGCATTACAAGAACTTGTTTTGACATTTAAAGGTGCCGTCAGCTGGGGTGATGCGACTACCTATTAGATCTACCTTGGATATAGGGTTGTCGTTTTTTTTCGATAGCGACAAATGATTGCTATTATAATTGTCGATACAAAAGTCGACGTTAAGTCGATTTTTAAGAAAATCGTAAAAAATTGTGACGACATTGTATTTTTTGTAACTTTTTTGTATTTGATATTTGATCATGAAAATAACAACAGCAAAACAATTTGATATGTTGGTTTTCGAATTGGAAAAAAACATGTTTGGCAAAAGGGTTTACTAAAGGTAATTTTCCAGCTAATTTTAAATCCATTGCTACAAAATTAAATGTAAACGAGTCATCGATTAGAGACTGGCAAAAAGTATGTTAAAATTAAATTATTTTTGTATATTTTTATTAGTTAGTTTATTAACGCTGGAGGTGGTCCTTGGCGAATGTAATGCAGTTTCAAAAGTTACTGAATACAAAAGGTCGTACACTTGGAGTACAAAATATATGAAACATAAATGTAACAGACGTTATAAATCATGAAAATGAGCCAGGGGACAATGCTGATGGCAAAATAAATGCTGATAGCAAAATAAATAGCAAAATAAAATTACTCAATATTACAACTGCCAGATGCTTGGTCACGGCTCAAATTGTTGCAGCGTTAAAACTTTTTGTGCTAATTGCGGTGGAAATCACAATTCTGCCGAATGTAAATGTAACAGTAAAATGTGCTAACTGTAACGGAAGCCATAAATCAACTTCACCACAATGTCCTGTGGGAAAATCATTTCTCGAGATTAGCCAAAAATATCAACCAAAGAGTAGAGCGCTGTTTGCAATACAATAGCTCCTGCAGGTGTAAAACTAAACTCGACCAATTCGAAGTTATCACTTCTCCTGCTTTCCAATGTCTATATTGAATAATTTCAAATTAAAAATAGTGTCTTGGAATGCAAGAGGCTTTCGAAACAAATTAAATGAACTATTTTATTTTCTGGGCCAAAATATTGATATTTGCCTCCTGAATGAAACCTGGCTAAGTACAGAATGTTCTATTAAAAACAGGACATACTTTTGCTACCGAAATGATCGACATGATCAAAGAGGGGTGGAGTTGCCATTTTGGCTAAAAAGGGAATAGTTCATCAATTATTACCCAAAATTAATACGTCATTTATCGAAAATATTGGTGTCTCATATTCTACGGAAAACGGCTTCTTAAATAAATACTCATGCTACTTTAATGGTGGAACCAGAGGTCTATCAACAAGTAGACAATTATATGCTTCAGATTAGGATGTCTGAAGCATATAATCGTAACTACCTCAAATGGAAACTTCATTATTGGAGGCGATTTTAATTCGAGGCATACTTATTGGGGTTGTTCCAAAATAATTCTTGGGAAAATATTTTATATGAAAAATACCAACAGAACAATTTTCAAATTCTGTTTTCTCAAAATTGTTCATATATTCCAGCCGAAAACCTTCGAACTTGGACCTATTTATCACCAATTGTATGAACATAAGGCATGTTAAAACAATAAATGTTCTCGGATCCGATCACACGCCACTTATAAGCGTAGAAAATTTTAAAATTTTTATAAGCGTAGAAAATTAAAAAATGATTCTGTTCCCTGATCAAAACAATACAATTCCTCCACAACAATTTGGGTTTAGAAAGCAACACAACACATCCCCATCACTATTTAAAATCTGGAAATCTACTGGAATGTTATTATTAGACATAAAATCAGAATCAAATCAAATATTATATTTAAACTATACAAGATTAATTTCTCCATGGAAATCATAAAAATGGTACAAAGCATCTTATCTGATAGATCATTTTATGCCTCTATAGCGACATTTGCCTCTGTCAGAAAATCGATCATTGCTGGTTGTCCTTAAGAATCCTGTCTCTCGTCTATCTTGTGTAACATCTACACATCAGACATCCCAATTACACCAGAATGCGTCGCTTCAAATTTCACAGACGACAGTCTGGAACTTTATTCTGCAATATCATTGAAAGCCTAGAGAAAAAAAATATTTCTTCAAGTGGAAGATCCAACTAATACAGATAAAACTGAAGATGAATATTTTACGAGAAAGCGTCGCTCAAGTCTTGTTCCACAGAGGCCAATCCTGTTTAATAATCAGAACATAAATTGGAAAACCAACGTTAAGTACTTGGGTATCATACTTGACACTAGAATAAATTTCAAGAACCACTTTCCGTACATTGTGGACAAAATTAATAAGCAAATCCGACTTATGTATCCATTTATAATAAGAAACTAATATTCAAAGTGATACAAATGAAAAGAAAGTACATGCGCCTGGTGGATCTTTTACATGTAAAAATGTTAACAAGTATACACATACATGAAAAAAATACAATACAATAACGGCTTGGAAATTTTGCACCATGGTTTTTCCTCAACATGTCATTCGTTCTTGATTTAGTTTTTGAGTCACAAATTGGCAGTAGCAGGGTTGCCATCATCAGCAGGGTTGCCGTCAGCAACTTCCCCACCCACGTGAACTGACCCAGTGGGGGAGGATTCACCACATCTTGTGTCAACATCAAGTTAGTTTGGCTATTGGTCTTCTATATATTCCGGTGCTCGTTCGTAATTTAGCTGATCGGGCCACTCCATCATTACCCACATACAGCTGGATTATTCTGCTTCTCTTCCATTAACTGCTTGATAGATCTGGATCACACACAAAAACTAGGCAGCCAACTGTGACTGGTTGCGAAGGCAGGCACCACTTCGTGCGACGAGTTAGCTCTGGCAAGTAGTCTCGCTACTATTGGTTCCAAAAACCATTCTTCATGTTTTGCAGAACACGCTACTGCTTCCTCAAACACATCAACCTCGGCTCAAATGGTGCAGGCGTGTTAATGGAATTGGAGCATCCAAGCAGGAAATGATTCGGCGTCAACGGCTCGGAATCTTTTCTTTTTATGGTAAGCGCCGACAAATCATCCACAAATGTTTCTTGTTGTACCTTTCGACAGATGTACTTCCCGCTTTCATTTACCTCATCAACAGACAGATCACCAATCATCTTTTCTTGTCCTCTAGCTTTCCGTAGACAGTTCTTCACATACCGAAGCAATCTATTATACTTTGAAAAACGTTTAATCTTAGGTATAATAGAAGGTACTTGCCTTGCCACCATCACTTTGTATCTGGAATGCAGCTCGGTTTCGCTTCGGTTAATCGAACTACCTCTTAAGGTCTACACGGGTCAATACACCATACCTCTCTTTAAAAAATCAGGTCCATTCTTTCACCTTCCTTCAGGATTATACGGCCTTGACAGCTTCATGCCGGTCCGATCATCCGCTGCATTGTCTGCACCGGGACACCATTTCCACTAATTAATTTCACTGCGATACAGAATTTCTGCTACACTATTTGCCACAAACTCCTTGTACATTCGATGGTCAGATCTTATCCACCGTTCTACGGTTGAGGAATCTGTCCAAAAATAAATAGCATTATTGTTTTTTAAATGATTTTTCACAATAGATTCCTTTAACCGCATTCCCATAACAGCGGCTTGGGGCACAACTCGTCTTACCCATAACAAACACCACTTTTATGTCGTCACTTACTACACGCCAATATCCAACTTCAGCCATAGCATCTTCACTGGCATCCGTAAATATATGCAACTCACCACATTAGTATTAAAATTTGGGCTATAATATCATGGCACATTAAATTTCACAATGTTTGGCAGTTGTTCAAGCCACATTTTCCACCGACAATATATTTCTGCCGGCAACTTGTTATCCCACTTAATGCCACTCTTCCACACACACTGCAATATTATCTTTGTGGTCACCATAAAATCGCAAATGAAACCAAACGGGTCATAAATGGACATATTTGAACACAACATCTCACGTTTGGTTGGCACTTCTTCACATTTCAATATTTCTCCGTCCACTTTGTTTACCTTTAAGTCAAAACAGAAAACGTATGTTTTTGGCGCCCATCGAATTCCGAGTACTCGTTCCACTCCGCCATTAATAAAGGTATTGCCTTTTGTTTCATCATCCTCAGTGGGATTGCCATACTGCTTCAAAACATGCTGGGAATTGGATTTTATCCCGTGTAAATTGGCACTTCTTCACATTTCAATATTTCTCCGTCCACTTTGTTTACCTTTAAGTCAAAACAGAAAACGTATGTTTTTGGCGCCCATCGAATTCCGAGTACTCGTTCCACTCCGCCATTAATAAAGGTATTGCCTTTTGTTTCATCATCCTCAGTGGGATTGCCATACTGCTTCAAAACATGCTGGGAATTGGATTTTATCCCGTGTAAATTAACTCCGGCTAATTTATGAATTTAAACAACATTGTTTAAAGAATTTGTTGCTTCATCTTCTGCATCAAAACAATCAACATAATCATCGACGTAGTGTCGGTCAATGATCCCATGCACAGCTCTTGGTGATTCACCTATACAGGTTTTGGCATTTAAATTTTTCACAAATTGGGCTATTGTGGGGGAACAGGTGGCACCAAATATCAATCGCTCCATAAAGTAAATATCCACAGGCTTGTTCACGTTACCATCTCCCCACAAAAATCTTTGGCAATTTTGGTCGGTTTTTTGACAGCAATTTGGTGGAACATTTCCTGAATATCGGCGCAAACTACAATTGGATCTTCTCTAAATTCAAAACGAACAGCGATTAGTGGATTATTTATGTCCTAACCAGACAAAAGACATTCCATTAAATTTGGCAGCTGCATCAAATACTAGGCGTAATCCCATTTTGTTGGGATTTCTTACGCCAAAGTGTGGAATGTAAAATACATTATTGTTGACTTCATCAATCTCATTTGCCATAAGCTTCCGGCAATAACCTTTTTGTACGTAGTCTTCAATTTTGGATTTATACTCCTTTGCATATTCTTCGTTTTGTTGCATTTTACTGAATAAAAAAGGTCGTAGACTTGGAGTACAAAATATATGAAAACATAAATGTAACAGACGTTATAAATCATGAAAATGAGCCAGGGGACAATGCTGATGGCAAAATAAATGCTGATAGCAAAATAAATAGCAAAATAAAATTACTCAATATTACAACTGCCAGATGCTTGGTCACGGCTCAAATTGTTGCAGCGTTAAAACTTTTTGTGCTAATTGCGGTGGAAATCACAATTCTGCCGAATGTAAATGTAACACAGTAAAATGTGCTAACTGTAACGGAAGCCATAAATCAACTTCACCACAATGTCCTGTGGGAAAATCATTTCTCGAGATTAGCCAAAAATATCAACCAAAGAGTAGAGCGCTGTTTGCAATACAATAGCTCCTGCAGGTGTAAAACTAAACCCGACCAATTCGAAGTTATCACTTCTCCTGCTTTCCAATGTCTATATTGAATAATTTCAAATTAAAAATAGTGTCTTGGAATGCAAGAGGCTTTCGAAACAAATTAAATGAACTATTTTATTTTCTGGGCCAAAATATTGATATTTGCCTCCTGAATGAAACCTGGCTAAGTACAGAATGTTCTATTAAAAACAGGACATACTTTTGCTACCGAAATGATCGACATGATCAAAGAGGGGTGGAGTTGCCATTTTGGCTAACAATGGAATATTTTCAAATTCTGTTTTCTCAAAATTGTTCATATATTCCAGCCGAAAACCTTCGAACTTGGACCTATTTATCACCAATTGTATGAACATAAGGCATGTTAAAACAATAAATGTTCTCGGATCCGATCACACGCCACTTATAAGCGTAGAAAATTTTAAAATTTTTATAAGCGTAGAAAATTAAAAAATGATTCTGTTCCCTGATCAAAACAATACAATTCCTCCACAACAATTTGGGTTTAGAAAGGAACACAACACATCCCCACCACTATTTAAAATCTGGAAATCTACTGGAATGTTATTATTAGACATAAAATCAGAATCAAATCAAATATTATGTTTAAACTATACAAGATTAATTTCTCCATGGAAATCATAAAAATGGTACAAAGCATCTTATCTGATAGATCATTTTATGCCTCTATAAAGACATTTGCCTCTGTCAGATAATCGATCATTGCTGGTTGTCCTTAAGAATCCTGTCTCTCGTCTATCTTGTGTAACATCTACACATCAGACATCCCAATTACACCAGAATGCATCGCTTCAAATTTCACAGACGACAGTCTGGAACTTTATTCTGCAATATCATTGAAAGCCTAGAGAAAAAAAATATTTCTTCAAGTGGAAGATCCAACTAATACAGATAAAACTGAAGATGAATATTTTACGAGAAAGCGTCGCTCAAGTCTTGTTCCACAGAGGCCAATCCTGTTTAATAATCAGAACATAAATTGGAAAACCAACGTTAAGTACTTGGGTATCATACCTGACACTAGAATAAATTTCAGAACCACTTTCCGTACATTGTGGACAAAATTAATAAGCAAATCCGACTTATGTATCCATTTATAATAATAAACTAATATTCAAAGTGATACAAATGAAAAGAAAGTATATGCGCCTGGTGGACTTTTATATGTAAAAATGTTAATAAATACATACATAAATGAAAAAAATACAATACAATAACGGCTTGGAAATTTTGCGCCATGGTTTTTCCCCAACATGTCATTCTTTCTTGAGTTAGTTTTTGAGTCACAAATTGGCAGTAGCAGGGTTGCCATCATCAGCAGGGTTGCCGTCAGCTGACCCAGTGGGGGAGGATTCACCACATCTTGTGTCAACATCAAGTTAGTTTGGCTGTTGGTCTTCGATATATTCCGGTGCTGGTTCGTAATTTGGCTGATCGGGCCACTCCATCATTACCCACATACAGCTGGATTATTCTGCTTCTCTTCCATTAACTGCTTGGCAGATCCGGATCACACACAAAAACTAGGCAGCCAACTGTGACTGGTTGCGAAGGCAGGCACCACTTCGTGCGACGAGTCAGCTCTGGCAAGTACTCTCGCAACCATTGGTTCCAAAAACCATTCTTCATGTTTTGCAGAACACGCCACTGCTTCCTCCAACACAACAACCTCGGCACAAATGGTGCAGGCGTGTTAATGGACCGTCAAGCAGGAAATGATTCGGCGTCAACGGCTCGGATTCTTCTGGCGAAACTGGAAGATGGATCAACGGCCTGGAGTTGACCATATTTTCGGCCTCTATAAGGAAGGAACGAAACGTCTCTAATTTAGGCGCCTGCTCCTTCATCATGGCATACAATGCTTTCTTCACGGATTGGACCAGGCTCTCCCAGACACCACCTTCACTAGAATTGCTTGGTGTATTGAACATCCACTTTATCCTAAGAGCCGTCACCTTCGAATTAAAAGAATCATTATTGTCAATAAAATGGGTAATGGCGCCATTTGTGGCTGACGAGGTTTGGCCCGGAGTATTTTGCAATACACACAGCTCGCTTGAATTCTTTTAAGTAGTTGACGAAGTGCAGGAACCCAAAAAGTGTAACGTACCTCACACATGACTGTGTTGAAATTAATATGGCGGATACGTACGTGGTTCCATTCCACAATAAAATATGTAAACGGACAATTTTTCGGCAAAATTATGGGTCTTCTAGCCTCTATTGAAAAGAATGTGGCATTTCAATTCTTCCACAATATCCCGTCGTCGCCAAGAACAGGATTCAACGTCTTTAGCTCTTGTCAGACAATCTGTCGTTTATGGTAAGCGCCGACAAATCATCCACAAATGCTTCTTGTTGTACCTTTCGACAGAGGTACTTCTCGCTTTCATTTACCTCATCAACAGACAGATCACCAGTCATATTTTCTTGTCCTCTAGCTTTCCGTAGACAGTTCTTCAAATACCGAAGCAATCTATTATACTTGGAAAAACGTTTAATATTAGGTATCTGGAACGCAGCTCGGTTTCGCTTCGGTCAGTCGAACTACCTCTTATGGTCTCCACGGAACAATACTCCATACCTCTCTTTAAAAAATCAGGTCCATTCTTCCACCTTCCTTCAGGATTGTACGGCCTTGACAGCTTCATGCGGGTCCGATCATCCGCTGCATTGTCTGCACCGGGACACCATTTCCACTAATTAATTTTTACTATCATCCAGAATTTCTTCTACACTATTTGCCATAAACTGCTTGTATATTCGATGGTGAGATCTTATCCACCGTACTACGGTTGAGGAATCTGTCCAAAAATAAATAGCATTAATGTTTTTTAAATGATTTTTCACAATACATTCCTTTAACCGCATTCCCATAACAGCGGCTTGCAACTCCAATTTTGGTATTGTGTGATACCGCGTTGGGGCACAACTCGTCTTACCCATAACAAACACCACTTTTATGTCGTCACTTACTACACGCCAATATCCAACTTCAGCCATAGCATCTTCACTGGCATCCGTAAATATATGCAACTCACCACATTAGTATTAAAATTTGGGCTATAATATCATGGCACATTAAATTTCACAATGTTTGGCAGTTGTTCAAGCCACATTTTCCACCGACAATATATTTCTGCCGGCAACTTGTTATCCCACTTAATGCCACTCTTCCACACACACTGCAATATTATCTTTGTGGTCACCATAAAATCGCAAATGAAACCAAACGGGTCATAAATGGACATATTTGAACACAACATCTCACGTTTGGTTGGCACTTCTTCACATTTCAATATTTCTCCGTCCACTTTGTTTACCTTTAAGTCAAAACAGAAAACGTATGTTTTTGGCGCCCATCGAATTCCGAGTACTCGTTCCACTCCGCCATTAATAAAGGTATTGCCTTTTGTTTCATCATCCTCAGTGGGATTGCCATACTGCTTCAAAACATGCTGGGAATTGGATTTTATCCCGTGTAAATTGGCACTTCTTCACATTTCAATATTTCTCCGTCCACTTTGTTTACCTTTAAGTCAAAACAGAAAACGTATGTTTTTGGCGCCCATCGAATTCCGAGTACTCGTTCCACTCCGCCATTAATAAAGGTATTGCCTTTTGTTTCATCATCCTCAGTGGGATTGCCATACTGCTTCAAAACATGCTGGGAATTGGATTTTATCCCGTGTAAATTAACTCCGGCCAATTTATGAATTTAAACAACATTGTTTAAAGAATTTGTTGCTTCATCTTCTGCATCAAAACAATCAACATAATCATCGACGTAGTGTCGGTCAATGATCCCATGCACAGCTCTTGGTGATTCACCTATACAGGTTTTGGCATTTAAATTTTTCACAAATTGGGCTATTGTGGGGGAACAGGTGGCACCAAATATCAATCGCTCCATAAAGTAAATATCCACAGGCTTGTTCACGTTACCATCTCCCCACAAAAATCTTTGGCAATTTTGGTCGGTTTTTTGACAGCAATTTGGTGGAACATTTCCTGAATATCGGCGCAAACTACAATTGGATCTTCTCTAAATTCAAAACGAACAGCGATTAGTGGATTATTTATGTCCTAACCAGACAAAAGACATTCCATTAAATTTGGCAGCTGCATCAAATACTAGGCGTAATCCCATTTTGTTGGGATTTCTTACGCCAAAGTGTGGAATGTAAAATACATTATTGTTGACTTCATCAATCTCATTTGCCATAAGCTTCCGGCAATAACCTTTTTGTACGTAGTCTTCAATTTTGGATTTATACTCCTTTGCATATTCTTCGTTTTGTTGCATTTTTCGTTCAACGATGTATAATCGATTAAGCGCCATACTCTAAGAATCGGGTAGTGAGGGAACGTCTTTCTTCCACAACAAAGCACATTTATAACGACCATCAATTTGCTTCGTTTCACATTCCAATGTATCCAACGCTCGTCTATCCTCGTCTGACATCAACGGTTTTGTAGCGATTTTGACGCCCAATGTTTCGGTATCAAAATAATTTCGGATCTGGAACATCTGTGGAAATGTAAAACATGTTTAGAATAATTATTTTTTCAATTGGCCCAAAATCATTCAAAATGCGTGGGGCTCTCGGGGATCATTGCAACAGCCCCAAGTTGATAGTTATTCCCCGAAATTTTTATACAAGCCCACAATTGTAATATCATCTACGTCATCGACAAATACCACTAATATTCCAGAACACAGTGGCAAGTGTTCCTGATGAAATGGTTTTAAAGAAAGAACATAGCACCAATATCGCCACCAGTAAAGGCCTTTAAGAATGTCCAGCAATCAAGTTAGTAGCCACTTGGTGGATACCAAACCTCTCATGATAGCAGAGCCGATGCAAATTCCCCAAACCATACAAAGAGTTTTCACAGATCACAGAAGTCTGGTGGAGCTGCGGCTAGTGGAAGTTTGGATAAGACCAACCGAGTCATAGCTCTCGTGAAAAGTTGGAGCAGCAAAGTAAAATGGCTATACAACAGAGTCAGGCCGTAAAGGGGTTGTATGGACCCATACAATGCTGCAAGCCTTCGTGACATCGACTTTGATACCATCAAAGATTTGCTAAATGAAGGAACCTTTGATTACAGTGATTCTGGAATACAGCTCCAAGCCATGGACAATTCTCATGTTTCATTGGTTTCCCTAACATTGCGGTCGGATGGCTTCGACAAATTTAAATTTTAATTTTTTACTGGTAATACACTCAAAAGTTGCTCTTAAATTTTGAAATATTAGAAAAATATACTTTCAATGAAGTCGACATAAACAAACTTTGTTTTTGTGTTGCATTCATTTAGGGCGAATTCAGCATTACAAGAACTTGTTTTGACATTTAAAGGTGCCGTCAGCTGGGGTGATGCGACTACCTATTAGATCTACCTTGGATATAGGGTTGTCGTTTTTTTTCGATAGCGACAAATGATTGCTATTATAATTGTCGATACAAAAGTCGACGTTAAGTCGATTTTTAAGAAAATCGTAAAAAATTGTGACGACATTGTATTTTTTGTAACTTTTTTGTATTTGATATTTGATCATGAAAATAACAACAGCAAAACAATTTGATATGTTGGTTTTCGAATTGGAAAAAAACATGTTTGGCAAAAGGGTTTACTAAAGGTAATTTTCCAGCTAATTTTAAATCCATTGCTACAAAATTAAATGTAAACGGGTCACCGATTAGAGACTGGCAAAAAGTATGTTAAAATTAAAATTATTTTTGTATATTTTTATTAGTTAGTTTATTAGCGCTGGAGGTGGTCCTTGGCGAATGTAATGCAGTTTCAAAAGTTACTGAATACAAAAGGTCGTACACTTGGAGTACAAAATATATGAAAACATAAATGTAACAGACGTTATAAATCATGAAAATGAGCCAGGGGACAATGCTGATGGCAAAATAAATGCTGATAGCAAAATAAATAGCAAAATAAAATTACTCAATATTACAACTGCCAGATGCTTGGTCACGGCTCAAATTGTTGCAGCGTTAAAACTTTTTGTGCTAATTGCGGTGGAAATCACAATTCTGCCGAATGTAAATGTAACAGTAAAATGTGCTAACTGTAACGGAAGCCATAAATCAACTTCACCACAATGTCCTGTGGGAAAATCATTTCTCGAGATTAGCCAAAAATATCAACCAAAGAGTAGAGCGCTGTTTGCAATACAATAGCTCCTGCAGGTGTAAAACTAAACCCGACCAATTCGAAGTTATCACTTCTCCTGCTTTCCAATGTCTATATTGAATAATTTCAAATTAAAAATAGTGTCTTGGAATGCAAGAGGCTTTCGAAACAAATTAAATGAACTATTTTTTTTTCTGGGCCAAAGTATTGATATTTGCCTCCTGAATGAAACCTGGCTAAGTACAGAATGTTCTATTAAAAACAGGACATACTTTTGCTACCGAAATGATCGACATGATCAAAGAGGGGTGGAGTTGCCATTTTGGCTAAAAAGGGAATAGTTCATCAATTATTACCCAAAATTAATACGTCATTTATCGAAAATATTGGTGTCTCATATTCTACGGAAAACGGCTTCTTAAATAAATACTCATGCTACTTTAATGGTGGAACCAGAGGTCTATCAACAAGTAGACAATTATATGCTTCAGATTAGGATGTCTGAAGCATATAATCGTAACTACCTCAAATGGAAACTTCATTATTGGAGGCGATTTTAATTCGAGGCATACTTATTGGGGTTGTTCCAAAATAATTCTTGGGAAAATATTTTATATGAAAAATACCAACAGAACAATTTTCAAATTCTGTTTTCTCAAAATTGTTCATATATTCCAGCCGAAAACCTTCGAACTTGGACCTATTTATCACCAATTGTATGAACATAAGGCATGTTAAAACAATAAATGTTCTCGGATCCGATCACACGCCACTTATAAGCGTAGAAAATTTTAAAATTTTTATAAGCGTAGAAAATTAAAAAATGATTCTGTTCCCTGATCAAAACAATACAATTCCTCCACAACAATTTGGGTTTAGAAAGGAACACAACACATCCCCACCACTATTTAAAATCTGGAAATCTACTGGAATGTTATTATTAGACATAAAATCAGAATCAAATCAAATATTATATTTAAACTATACAAGATTAATTTCTCCATGGAAATCATAAAAATGGTACAAAGCATCTTATCTGATAGATCATTTTATGCCTCTATAGCGACATTTGCCTCTGTCAGAAAATCGATCATTGCTGGTTGTCCTTAAGAATCCTGTCTCTCGTCTATCTTGTGTAACATCTACACATCAGACATCCCAATTACACCAGAATGCGTCGCTTCAAATTTCACAGACGACAGTCTGGAACTTTATTCTGCAATATCATTGAAAGCCTAGAGAAAAAAAATATTTCTTCAAGTGGAAGATCCAACTAATACAGATAAAACTGAAGATGAATATTTTACGAGAAAGCGTCGCTCAAGTCTTGTTCCACAGAGGCCAATCCTGTTTAATAATCAGAACATAAATTGGAAAACCAACGTTAAGTACTTGGGTATCATACTTGACACTAGAATAAATTTCAAGAACCACTTTCCGTACATTGTGGACAAAATTAATAAGCAAATCCGACTTATGTATCCATTTATAATAAGAAACTAATATTCAAAGTGATACAAATGAAAAGAAAGTATATGCGCCTGATGGATCTTTTACATGTAAAAATGTTAACAAGTATACACATACATGAAAAAAATACAATACAATAACGGCTTGGAAATTTTGCACCATGGTCTTTCCTCAACATGTCATTCGTTCTTGATTTAGTTTTTGAGTCACAAATTGGCAGTAGCAGGGTTGCCATCATCAGCAGGGTTGCCGTCAGCAACTTCCCCACCCACGTGAACTGACCCAGTGGGGGAGGATTCACCACATCTTGTGTCAACATCAAGTTAGTTTGGCTATTGGTCTTCTATATATTCCGGTGCTCGTTCGTAATTTAGCTGATCGGGCCACTCCATCATTACCCACATACAGCTGGATTATTCTGCTTCTCTTCCATTAACTGCTTGATAGATCTGGATCACACACAAAAACTAGGCAGCCAACTGTGACTGGTTGCGAAGGCAGGCACCACTTCGTGCGACGAGTTAGCTCTGGCAAGTAGTCTCGCTACTATTGGTTCCAAAAACCATTCTTCATGTTTTGCAGAACACGCTACTGCTTCCTCAAACACATCAACCTCGGCTCAAATGGTGCAGGCGTGTTAATGGAATTGGAGCATCCAAGCAGGAAATGATTCGGCGTCAACGGCTCGGAATCTTTTCTTTTTATGGTAAGCGCCGACAAATCATCCACAAATGTTTCTTGTTGTACCTTTCGACAGATGTACTTCCCGCTTTCATTTACCTCATCAACAGACAGATCACCAATCATCTTTTCTTGTCCTCTAGCTTTCCGTAGACAGTTCTTCACATACCGAAGCAATCTATTATACTTTGAAAAACGTTTAATCTTAGGTATAATAGAAGGTACTTGCCTTGCCACCATCACTTTGTATCTGGAATGCAGCTCGGTTTCGCTTCGGTTAATCGAACTACCTCTTAAGGTCTACACGGGTCAATACACCATACCTCTCTTTAAAAAATCAGGTCCATTCTTTCACCTTCCTTCAGGATTATACGGCCTTGACAGCTTCATGCCGGTCCGATCATCTGCTGCATTGTCTGCACCGGGACACCATTTCCACTAATTAATTTCACTGCGATACAGAATTTCTGCTACACTATTTGCCACAAACTCCTTGTACATTCGATGGTCAGATCTTATCCACCGTTCTACGGTTGAGGAATCTGTCCAAAAATAAATAGCATTATTGTTTTTTAAATGATTTTTCACAATAGATTCCTTTAACCGCATTCCCATAACAGCGGCTTGGGGCACAACTCGTCTTACCCATAACAAACACCACTTTTATGTCGTCACTTACTACACGCCAATATCCAACTTCAGCCATAGCATCTTCACTGGCATCCGTAAATATATGCAACTCACCACATTAGTATTAAAATTTGGGCTATAATATCATGGCACATTAAATTTCACAATGTTTGGCAGTTGTTCAAGCCACATTTTCCACCGACAATATATTTCTGCCGGCAACTTGTTATCCCACTTAATGCCACTCTTCCACACACACTGCAATATTATCTTTGTGGTCACCATAAAATCGCAAATGAAACCAAACGGGTCATAAATGGACATATTTGAACACAACATCTCACGTTTGGTTGGCACTTCTTCACATTTCAATATTTCTCCGTCCACTTTGTTTACCTTTAAGTCAAAACAGAAAACGTATGTTTTTGGCGCCCATCGAATTCCGAGTACTCGTTCCACTCCGCCATTAATAAAGGTATTGCCTTTTGTTTCATCATCCTCAGTGGGATTGCCATACTGCTTCAAAACATGCTGGGAATTGGATTTTATCCCGTGTAAATTGGCACTTCTTCACATTTCAATATTTCTCCGTCCACTTTGTTTACCTTTAAGTCAAAACAGAAAACGTATGTTTTTGGCGCCCATCGAATTCCGAGTACTCGTTCCACTCCGCCATTAATAAAGGTATTGCCTTTTGTTTCATCATCCTCAGTGGGATTGCCATACTGCTTCAAAACATGCTGGGAATTGGATTTTATCCCGTGTAAATTAACTCCGGCTAATTTATGAATTTAAACAACATTGTTTAAAGAATTTGTTGCTTCATCTTCTGCATCAAAACAATCAACATAATCATCGACGTAGTGTCGGTCAATGATCCCATGCACAGCTCTTGGTGATTCACCTATACAGGTTTTGGCATTTAAATTTTTCACAAATTGGGCTATTGTGGGGGAACAGGTGGCACCAAATATCAATCGCTCCATAAAGTAAATATCCACAGGCTTGTTCACGTTACCATCTCCCCACAAAAATCTTTGGCAATTTTGGTCGGTTTTTTGACAGCAATTTGGTGGAACATTTCCTGAATATCGGCGCAAACTACAATTGGATCTTCTCTAAATTCAAAACGAACAGCGATTAGTGGATTATTTATGTCCTAACCAGACAAAAGACATTCCATTAAATTTGGCAGCTGCATCAAATACTAGGCGTAATCCCATTTTGTTGGGATTTCTTACGCCAAAGTGTGGAATGTAAAATACATGATTGTTGACTTCATCAATCTCATTTGCCATAAGCTTCCGGCAATAACCTTTTTGTACGTAGTCTTCAATTTTGGATTTATACTCCTTTGCATATTCATCGTTTTGTTGCATTTTTCGTTCAACGATGTATAATCGATTAAGCGCCATACTCTAAGAATCGGGTAGTGAGGGAACGTCTTTCTTCCACAACAAAGCACATTTATAACGACCATCAATTTGCTTCGTTTCACATTCCAATGTATCCAACGCTCGTCTATCCTCGTCTGACATCAACGGTTTTGTAGCGATTTTGACGCCCAATGTTTCGGTATCAAAATAATTTCGGATCTGGAACATCTGTGGAAATGTAAAACATGTTTAGAATAATTATTTTTTCAATTGGCCCAAAATCATTCAAAATGCGTGGGGCTCTCGGGGATCATTGCAACAGCCCCAAGTTGATAGTTATTCCCCGAAATTTTTATACAAGCCCACAATTGTAATATCATCTACGTCATCGACAAATACCACTAATATTCCAGAACACAGTGGCAAGTGTTCCTGATGAAATGGTTTTAAAGAAAGAACATAGCACCAATATCGCCACCAGTAAAGGCCTTTAAGAATGTCCAGCAATCAAGTTAGTAGCCACTTGGTGGATACCAAACCTCTCATGATAGCAGAGCCGATGCAAATTCCCCAAACCATACAAAGAGTTTTCACAGATCACAGAAGTCTGGTGGAGCTGCGGCTAGTGGAAGTTTGGATAAGACCAACCGAGTCATAGCTCTCGTGAAAAGTTGGAGCAGCAAAGTAAAATGGCTATACAACAGAGTAAGGCCGTAAAGGGGTTGTATGGACCCATACAATGCGTCAAGCCTTCGTGACATCGACTTTGATACCATCAAAGATTTGCTAAATGAAGGAACCTTTGATTACAGTGATTCTGGAATACAGCTCCAAGCCATGGACAATTCTCATGTTTCATTGGTTTCCCTAACATTGCGGTCGGATGGCTTCGACAAATTTAAATTTTAATTTTTTACTGGTAATACACTCAAAAGTTGCTCTTAAATTTTGAAATATTAGAAAAATATACTTTCAATGAAGTCGACATAAACAAACTTTGTTTTTGTGTTGCATTCATTTAGGGCGAATTCAGCATTACAAGAACTTGTTTTGACATTTAAAGGTGCCGCCAGCTGGGGTGATGCGACTACCTATTAGATCTACCTTGGATATAGGGTTGTCGTTTTTTTTCGATAGCGACAAATGATTGCTATTATAATTGTCGATACAAAAGTCGACGTTAAGTCGATTTTTAAGAAAATCGTAAAAAATTGTGACGACATTGTATTTTTTGTAACTTTTTTGTATTTGATATTTGATCATGAAAATAACAACAGCAAAACAATTTGATATGTTGGTTTTCGAATTGGAAAAAAACATGTTTGGCAAAAGGGTTTACTAAAGGTAATTTTCCAGCTAATTTTAAATCCATTGCTACAAAATTAAATGTAAACGGGTCACCGATTAGAGACTGGCAAAAAGTATGTTAAAATTAAAATTATTTTTGTATATTTTTATTAGTTAGTTTATTAGCGCTGGAGGTGGTCCTTGGCGAATGTAATGCAGTTTCAAAAGTTACTGAATACAAAAGGTCGTACACTTGGAGTACAAAATATATGAAAACATAAATGTAACAGACGTTATAAATCATGAAAATGAGCCAGGGGACAATGCTGATGGCAAAATAAATGCTGATAGCAAAATAAATAGCAAAATAAAATTACTCAATATTACAACTGCCAGATGCTTGGTCACGGCTCAAATTGTTGCAGCGTTAAAACTTTTTGTGCTAATTGCGGTGGAAATCACAATTCTGCCGAATGTAAATGTAACAGTAAAATGTGCTAACTGTAACGGAAGCCATAAATCAACTTCACCACAATGTCCTGTGGGAAAATCATTTCTCGAGATTAGCCAAAAATATCAACCAAAGAGTAGAGCGCTGTTTGCAATACAATAGCTCCTGCAGGTGTAAAACTAAACCCGACCAATTCGAAGTTATCACTTCTCCTGCTTTCCAATGTCTATATTGAATAATTTCAAATTAAAAATAGTGTCTTGGAATGCAAGAGGCTTTCGAAACAAATTAAATGAACTATTTTTTTTTCTGGGCCAAAATATTGATATTTGCCTCCTGAATGAAACCTGGCTAAGTACAGAATGTTCTATTAAAAACAGGACATACTTTTGCTACCGAAATGATCGACATGATCAAAGAGGGGTGGAGTTGCCATTTTGGCTAAAAAGGGAATAGTTCATCAATTATTACCCAAAATTAATACGTCATTTATCGAAAATATTGGTGTCTCATATTCTACGGAAAACGGCTTCTTAAATAAATACTCATGCTACTTTAATGGTGGAACCAGAGGTCTATCAACAAGTAGACAATTATATGCTTCAGATTAGGATGTCTGAAGCATATAATCGTAACTACCTCAAATGGAAACTTCATTATTGGAGGCGATTTTAATTCGAGGCATACTTATTGGGGTTGTTCCAAAATAATTCTTGGGAAAATATTTTATATGAAAAATACCAACAGAACAATTTTCAAATTCTGTTTTCTCAAAATTGTTCATATATTCCAGCCGAAAACCTTCGAACTTGGACCTATTTATCACCAATTGTATGAACATAAGGCATGTTAAAACAATAAATGTTCTCGGATCCGATCACACGCCACTTATAAGCGTAGAAAATTTTAAAATTTTTATAAGCGTAGAAAATTAAAAAATGATTCTGTTCCCTGATCAAAACAATACAATTCCTCCACAACAATTTGGGTTTAGAAAGGAACACAACACATCCCCACCACTATTTAAAATCTGGAAATCTACTGGAATGTTATTATTAGACATAAAATCAGAATCAAATCAAATATTATATTTAAACTATACAAGATTAATTTCTCCATGGAAATCATAAAAATGGTACAAAGCATCTTATCTGATAGATCATTTTATGCCTCTATAGCGACATTTGCCTCTGTCAGAAAATCGATCATTGCTGGTTGTCCTTAAGAATCCTGTCTCTCGTCTATCTTGTGTAACATCTACACATCAGACATCCCAATTACACCAGAATGCGTCGCTTCAAATTTCACAGACGACAGTCTGGAACTTTATTCTGCAATATCATTGAAAGCCTAGAGAAAAAAAATATTTCTTCAAGTGGAAGATCCAACTAATACAGATAAAACTGAAGATGAATATTTTACGAGAAAGCGTCGCTCAAGTCTTGTTCCACAGAGGCCAATCCTGTTTAATAATCAGAACATAAATTGGAAAACCAACGTTAAGTACTTGGGTATCATACTTGACACTAGAATAAATTTCAAGAACCACTTTCCGTACATTGTGGACAAAATTAATAAGCAAATCCGACTTATGTATCCATTTATAATAAGAAACTAATATTCAAAGTGATACAAATGAAAAGAAAGTATATGCGCCTGGTGGACTTTTATATGTAAAAATGTTAATAAATACATACATAAATGAAAAAATACAATACAATAACGGCTTGGAAATTTTGCGCCATGGTTTTTCCCCAACATGTCATTCGTTCTTGAGTTAGTTTTTGAGTCACAAATTGGCAGTAGCAGGGTTGCCATCATCAGCAGGGTTGCCGTCAGCTGACCCAGTGGGGGAGGATTCACCACATCTTGTGTCAACATCAAGTTAGTTTGGCTGTTGGTCTTCGATATATTCCGGTGCTGGTTCGTAATTTGGCTGATCGGGCCACTCCATCATTACCCACATACAGCTGGATTATTCTGCTTCTCTTCCATTAACTGCTTGGCAGATCCGGATCACACACAAAAACTAGGCAGCCAACTGTGACTGGTTGCGAAGGCAGGCACCACTTCGTGCGACGAGTCAGCTCTGGCAAGTACTCTCGCAACTATTGGTTCCAAAAACCATTCTTCATGTTTTGCAGAACACGCCACTGCTTCCTCCAACACAACAACCTCGGCACAAATGGTGCAGGCGTGTTAATGGAATTGGACCGTCAAGCAGGAAATGATTCGGCGTCAACGGCTCGGATTCTTCTGGCGAAACTGGAAGATGGATCAACGGCCTGGAGTTGACCATATTTTCGGCCTCTATAAGGAAGGAACGAAACGTCTCTAATTTAGGCGCCTGCTCCTTCATCATGGCATACAATGCTTTCTTCACGGATTGGACCAGGCTCTCCCAGACACCACCTTCACTAGAATTGCTTGGTGTATTGAACATCCACTTTATCCTAAGAGCCGTCACCTTCGAATTAAAAGAATCATTATTGTCAATAAAATGGGTAATGGCGCCATTTGTGGCTGACGAGGTTTGGCCCGGAGTATTTTGCAATACACACAGCTCGCTTGAATTCTTTTAAGTAGTTGACGAAGTGCAGGAACCCAAAAAGTGTAACGTACCTCACACATGACTGTGTTGAAATTAATATGGCGGATACGTACGTGGTTCCATTCCACAATAAAATATGTAAACGGACAATTTTTCGGCAAAATTATGGGTCTTCTAGCCTCTATTGAAAAGAATGTGGCATTTCAATTCTTCCACACACGCGCAATATCCCGTCGTCGCCAAGAACAGGATTCAACGTCTTTAGCTCTTGTCAGACAATCTGTCGTTTATGGTAAGCGCCGACAAATCATCCACAAATGCTTCTTGTTGTACCTTTCGACAGAGGTACTTCTCGCTTTCATTTACCTCATCAACAGACAGATCACCAGTCATATTTCTTGTCCTCTAGCTTTCCGTAGACAGTTCTTCAAATACCGAAGCAATCTATTATACTTGGAAAAACGTTTAATATTAGGTATCTGGAACGCAGCTCGGTTTCGCTTCGGTCAGTCGAACTACCTCTTATGGTCTCCACGGAACAATACTCCATACCTCTCTTTAAAAAATCAGGTCCATTCTTCCACCTTCCTTCAGGATTGTACGACCTTGACAGCTTCATGCGGGTCCCATCATCCGCTGCATTGTCTGCACCGGGACACCATTTCCACTAATTAATTTTTACTATCATCCAGAATTTCTTCTACACTATTTGCCATAAACTGCTTGTATATTCGATGGTGAGATCTTATCCACCGTACTACGGTTGAGGAATCTGTCCAAAAATAAATAGCATTAATGTTTTTTAAATGATTTTTCACAATACATTCCTTTAACCGCATTCCCATAACAGCGGCTTGCAACTCCAATTTTGGTATTGTGTGATACCGCGTTGGGGCACAACTCGTCTTACCCATAACAAACACCACTTTTATGTCGTCACTTACTACACGCCAATATCCAACTTCAGCCATAGCATCTTCACTGGCATCCGTAAATATATGCAACTCACCACATTATTAGTAAAATTTGGGCTATAATATCTTGGCACATTAAATTTCACAATGTTTGGCAGTTGTTCAAGCCACACTTTCCACCGACAATATATTTCTGCCGGCAACTCGTTATCCCACCTAATGCCACTCTTCCACGCACACTGCATTATTATCTTTGTGGTCACCATAAAATCGCAAATGAAACCAAACGGGTCGTAAATGGACATATTTAAACACAACATCTCACGTTTGGTTGGCACTTTTTCACATTTCAATATTTGTCCGTCCACTTTGTTTACCTTTAAGTCAAAACAGAAAACGTCTGTTTTTGGCGCCCATCGAATTCCGAGTACTCGTTCCACTCCGTCATTAATAAAGGTATTGCCACTTGTTTCATCATCCTCGGTTGGATTGCCATACTGCTTCAAAACATGCTTGGAATTGGATTTTATCCCGTGCAAATTGACTCCAGCCAATTTATGAATTTAAACAACATTGTTTAAAGTATTTGTTGCTTCATCTTCTGCATCGAAACAATCAACATAATCATCGACGTAGTGTCCGTCAATGATCCCATGCACAGCTCTTGGAGATTTACCTATACAGGTTTTGGCATTTAAAATTTTCACATATTGGGCTATTGCGGGGGAACAGATGGCACCAAATATCAATCGCTCCATAATGTAAATATCCACAGGTTTGTTCACGTTACCATCTCTCCACAAAAATCTTTGACAATTTTGGTCGGTTTTTTTGACAGCAATTTGGTGGAATATTTCCTGAATGTCGGCGCAAACTGCAATTGGATCTTCTCTAAATTCAAAAAGAATAGTGATTAGTGGATTATTTATGTCCTGACCAGACAAAAGACATTTGTTTAAAGACATTCCATTAACTTTGGCAGCTGCATCAAATGCTAGGCGTAATCCCATTTTGTTGGGATTTCCAACGCTCGTCTATCCTCGTCTGACGTCAACGGTTTTGTAGCGATTTTGACGACCAATGTTTCGGTATCAAAATAATTTCGGATCTGGAACCTCTGTGGAAATTTAAAACATGTTTAGAATAATTATTTTTTCAACTGGAATTGGTCCATTAATTAAAGCTCCCAATCTGGTTAAAGTGACAATTGGCCCAAAATCATTCAAAAGGCGTTGGGCTTCTAATGGCACTCTCAAAAAGCATGTTGTAGACTCAATATCATCGTTGGGCGAACATCGGAGTAATCCCCAATTGAGATTTGGTCGGTTTTCTGGTATTGCTGAGATTTAACAATATGTGCCATATGACAACTCTGCACATGCAATGACCGATCAGCTGTTGTGTAAATATTGGAAATTTTTCATTGTGACGGCCGGTACCACTAATCGTGACGCAAATTCGTTTTGTTTTTTGTGAAGTGCGGTGATTTTTGAGCCACTGGAGCTCCAAATATTCGTCTTCCCCGTGCAAATCCAGATCGCGTGCGACGTCGGTATGCAACATGGACACATTTGCTCCATCGTCGACAAACGCGTATACAGTGATGTTTTTGTGTTTGCCATATAATGTGAAATTTGGAACAAAACGTTTTCGTTGTCACGTGTTGCATGGCAATTTCTCCTTTCGGGTTCGGTTTGTGATGTTCCAAGTGTATTTTGGATTTGTTGTGGCAAATTATTTGGTGTGGTGTGGCGATCTGTCAGCATCGCGGCTGACGTCGGTGTAGGTTTGTGCAATAGTGTCATGTGATTTTGGGCAATCATTTATGCCACAACGACGTCTCATTATGCAGTTTTTCACTTGGTGGTATCTTTTCAATTAGCAGAAACATGTTTTGAGCTGCTTTATTTTGTTCCATCTATCATCAACGGCCATCTGTAAGAAAGACTGACAATTTTTATCCACCATTTTTTATTTTATTCACCCAGACAAACCAAACATTGGTGACTTTGTGCAACTCCAACGCAAGCAAATTTGCGACTTGATGAGGGAGCAGGAGGCTGGCGGCGATTGGAGGTTATGGGCTGAGTGTTATGAACCATGTTAGCTAAACGACGAAGAGTCAACCATTTGGCAAAATCAACAATAGTAGCAGGTTGCTCTAGACTTATGCACTTTTCTGCCCACTGCATTTGTCTATTTGTCGATAATTTGGATACCAATTCATTGAGGAGCAACGGGGTCGAAAGATGTTGGTCACCTTTGGCATTCTGCAAAAATGTCGCCATATTGGTAATTTTGTTGGCATAATTAACCAGTGCGTGCAAATTGTCATTGTGAATCGGAGGGATGGATCTGACCTTTTCCATATGGCTCCTTATCAACTGCTCTGGTTCTCCGAAAGTCTCCTGGAGTCAATTTAAAATGGCGTCGACATTGGCAGAATTACCAAGCAGAGACTCTACGGCTTCTTTGGCAGAACCTTTCAGTGCATCCCTCAATCTCATTATGTTGTGCAGGTTGGAGTAACCAAACTCCATAGTAGTGGTTTCAAAAGACTCATGAAACGTGAGCCATTCTTCTGGCAATCCCATAAAGGTAGGCAATGGGTATATCTTTTTGTGTGGAATGGACGTTGAGTTGTTGGCTGTGGAATTGTGGACGGACATTTCTGAGGTTATGGGCATTTGGTGAGTTGGTGTGTGGGATGGCGTATTCTCAGGTTGTGACGGTAGCTGTTGTTGGCTTAATTGTGGCGGTTGTTGTTGTGACGGTGTTGACTGATTATGAAAGGCTAATTGTGAGAGTATTTGAGTGTCTTATTGTGATTGCATTTGAGTGGCGGTTTCTAATAATTGTGACTACATTTGCATGGCTAGTTGTGATTGCATTTGCTTTGAACTATCAAGAAATTGTGATTACATTGCCTGCATTTGTTTTTGCACCGCTGTCATTTGCATCTTCATTTGATTTTTTAAATCGCAGATTTCGTTTGTGGACTTGGAGTTTGTGGCAGGTGAATTTGTGGTAGTTTTTTGTAGCAGTAGTTGAGCAGGCTGTGTTATTTGTGGAAGTCATACTGACCGAAGCTGTATTTTCAGGTTCGTTTTGTTGGCTGCGAGACGGCGTATTAGATTTCGGCGAATTAGCGACGGACATTTCGTAAGTATCCTGATCAAAACGAGCTGGTGGAATTCCTTGGGTGCTTCGGTTGCTTGTTCTTCTTGACTCCTGGTGATCTGACATGAAAGAAAATACTGGCAATATCACAAGGTAAGGAATATGATTTTAAAAAGTGACGATATCTTAGTGCGAACATGGATTTAATACAATTGTTTGCAATAAAATGGCACGAATGTCTGTCCGTCCAATTAATATTTTTTAAGAGAAAAACACACACATATACTCATAAATATTCGCAGATATGGCTTTGAGGTTCCATGGACTTTTAAAACATTGAATAAATTTGTTGCTTTTCCAGATTTGTATCACCAATTGAGAATAAACGTTGGCTTCCTTTTTCCTTTTAGATTGACAACACAAGGCATTTGGCTTTTTAAATTAAATTTCTGCTGGCTTTATTTATACTGGTTATCGTAAAGGCGTAAGGATTACAAGTTGGTGGTTTATTCACTAACAATGAAATAAAGTCACAATTAATAAAATGAACATTAAAAGTTAAATAAAATGGCAAAATATTAAAATTTTAAATAAAGGCACAAGCAAGTTAAGTTACATGCTTTTTACTTGATGATACAAATGAAAAGGAAAGTGTCGGCTATTGACACCAAAGGCTCGCTTCTTTTGCTTTAGGCTGACAACCCGAACAAACCATCTAACACCAAACGGCAGTAATACAAAACAAAGGCGACGACCAAAATCAGACAAATCCAATGTTGCTTAAGTTTGATATTAAAATGTGATGCGTTTATTCGCAATAGAAAAATTAATAAGATTATAGAATTAAATTGTTAAAAACGTTCTTACATGTTTAAGTTGTCCAGCAAAAAAAAAAAAAGACAGAATCAACGCCTGAAAGGTCCATTCTAAGTGACCATCACCGACATTCCCGCCCCCGTGAACTGACCCAGAAGGGGAGGCTTCACCAGCATTTTCATCAGCATCCAAAACAGCAAGTTTGGAAATAGGCCTTCTATAAAACCCAGAACTAGTACTGACTTTGGCGGATTTGGTGCAACACCATCTTTGCATCGTTCGACGAGTTAAATCTGGCAAATATTCCCGGACCCATCGGTGCCACATACCATTTTTCAAATTTTTTACAATTCGCCATTGCTTACGAAGCGACATCAAACGGGGTTCAACGGTGCTGGTGTTTGAGTAGAATTGGCACAGCCAAGTAAAAAGTGGTTTGGCGTCAATGGATCAGGATCCTCAGGGCTCACAGCCAAATGAGTCAACGGCCTGGAATTAATCATGTTCTCGGACTCAATTAGAAACGAGGGTCTCGAATTTGGGTGAATGTTCTCGTAACATCACATTCATAGACTTCTTGACCGATTGGACAAGCCTTTCCCATGCACCACCTTCACTTAGATTTGACGGAGTATTAAACTTTCATTGGATGCCCAACGCTGAAAGGGACGAAGTCATAACATTATTGTCAATAAAACCTTTCTCACCATTTAACTCCTTCTCGATCCCATCGAAATTAGTGCCGTTGTCGCTTCGGATTACCAAAGGAACACCTCCACGATTGATAAAATTCCTTATGCATAATAAACTGCTATCACTAGAGAGATCGGCAGCTATCTCCAAGTGGACAGCTCGAACCGTCAAGCAGGTGAATAGACGGACATATGGCGTTACACGGTCTATTGGCAAAAGACCCATCTGAGGCTGACATGGCTTCGCTCTTCGAATTCGGCAAACCTGACATCTTGATTGTGTGCTGTTGAGTAAACGACGAAGAGATGGCACCCAAAATCTCAAATGTACTTCAGCGATGACTGTTGACTTATTTATATGCCAAAATTTGACATGATACGATTCGACAAGTAGACGTGTAAAAAGGTGCTGATTCGGAAGAATGATCGGATTCTTGGAATGGTTCGGAAGACATGGACAATTCGACCAGATACCCTCAGTAATTTATCTGAACCGATAACAGGATTCAACATCTTCAATTTGCTGTCCATACTCACATGACCATGTAGACCAATATCGACAATTTCATCAGCATATACTTCTTTTTGTACATTTCGGCACAAATATTGTTCTGCCCATACTTCTTCTTCTGCCGAAAGTTCACCCTTTAATAATTCAACCTTTTTGCATTTGCGACAAAAATGTTCTATGTACCGATGCACCCATGCCATGGTGCGTCTGTACCGACGATATTTGGAAAATCGAGTTATATCTGGAACCACCCAATCACATTGACGAGACACGAGAACGACATGTTTTGATCTCAGCTCAGAGTCACTGGCATCCAAAACATTTTCAATATTATTTCCTGAAGGCCATTGAAATTCAGGAAGACATAGAGGCCGTTTTTCCATCGTCCGTGCACCTTATATCTTATGGGAAACTTAGCTCTTGTTGTCTCATCGGCCGGATTGAGAATACCTGGACACCATTTCCAATTGTGCATTTCACTGCTATCAAGGTTTTCTGCCACCCTGTTGGCCACATATTGCTTATATTTACGGTGATCCGATTGAATCCAACGAATCACTGTATGAGAATCTGTCCAAAAATAGATGTTATTAATACTTTTCACATGATTAGATACGAATAAATCTTTCATGCGGACAGCCATAACGGCTGTTTGCAATTCTAATTTGGGTATGGTATGGTATCTTGTGGGAGCACAAGCAGATTTTCCCATTACAAAAGAAACATTAATTCCCGCTTCACTTACCATCTCTGCGGCTTCTTCTTTGTTTTGAAAACAGTCGACATAGTCGTCTACATAATGGCGATTAACAATTGCTTCAACTGCACGAAGTGACTCTTTCACAAACATATTGGCATTCATATTTTTTACATATTGGGCTATAGTAGGCGAACAAGTTGCACCAAATATCAGTCTTTGCATAACAAAAGTCTCCACTCTTTTATTTTTATCTCCGTTTCTCCAAAGGAATCGTTGGCAATCTTGATCATCTTTGGCGATTTTGACTTGATGGAACATCTTTTTTATGTCTCCACAGGCGGCTATCGGAGCTTCACGAAAAATAGTTGAAATTAAGGAATTGTTCATGTTTGGTTCACTTAAAAGGCACTTATTCAACGACACGTTCTTCACTTCGGCTGCAGCATCAAACACAATCCTAATTCCTATTTTATTCACATTCTTAACACCGAAATGAGGCAGATAAAAAACTCGTTGTGGATTTAAAAGTAATTCGTTCACTTCAACCTTTCTGCAATAGTTTTTTGATATGTAGTCATTAATTTTCTTACAATATGCACTACCATAGTCACTATCCCGAGCCATTTTATCTTCCACACTGTATAAACGTTTCAATGCCATTTCATATGAATTTGGGAATGGAGGTACGTTTTGCTTCCACAAAAGACGACATTCATACCGTTCACTAACCTTTCTTGTGTAGTTTTTAGCAATTCCATAGCTCTTTCATCGTCGGATGTCAATAGTTTTGTTGTGGTTACATTTACACCAAGCGTTTCCATATCAAAATAGTTTTGCATCATCCAGTTCATTTGCTGCATGCAATTTCCTGTACTGTCTCCTGAAGGGGCACGCATTTTTATATGAAGAGCGCAATTTCTGGTTACAACTTTTTCTTCGGGTGTTGGGCCATAAACAATTACGCCCAATCTTGTTGTGGTTAAAATCGGTCCAGCGGCAGTCAACGAGCGGGGCACCTCCAGTGGAACTGTTAAAAAACAATGGTGTAAACTAATGATTAATTTTGGTTTCACATTCGTGTAATTAGCAAATTTTATTTTCGACACATCAACATTATTTGCTACCCATTTTTCCAAATTACATGATTGAATGGGTAATGACAATTTTGAAGTGGTATATACATTTTCATTACATATCATTTGTTTTCTCTTCCCATACCACTTATTATTACATCCACTACTTCAAAATCCTCCGCCACTGAATGCTCATTTAACCACTGTAGGGATAATTGTGTCTTGTTTCCATTTAGTTCCAGATCTTTGGCAATTGCGCTGTCTAGAATGGTTACATTTGCACCGTCATCTATAAAGGCATATGTAGAAATGGTGATATCTTTGCTGTACAATTTTACGGGCAATATTTGAAAAAGTATACTACCAGCGATACTTGCGACATGGCAATTTCTTTGTTCAGGTTGCTGTTGAACTGATCCACTTGCGTCTTCATTTTCATCATTTGAACCAACTTCATAGTGCAGTAACACATTGTGGAACTTTTGACATTTATTTTTACTGCAACGCACCTTATTTCGACATTGATTCAATTGATGGCCTTTTTTAAGGCAACAGAAACACAATTTTAATTCTTTTACTTTCTACTTTTCATCAATATACATTGTTAAGAATTGTTTACATTTTGCAATTGACGTACAGACCCCGTAGCACATAACACAATTGTTTACTGCGGTACATGCAATATTGCGGCTTGGCTGTGTGGCTTGATGACGATTAGTGGACACGTATGATGCGTATGGGAGGGTATCGTGGACGATGTTAGCAACTCGTCGTAATGTTTGCAACCAAGCACTGAAATCTAAAATAGAAGGCGATTCATTTAAATAAAGACATTTTTCACCCACTCCATTTGTCTGTTTATTGGTAATTTCGCTACTAGTTCACTCAGCAAAGATGGGTTATGTAAATGACGTTCTCCTCCCGCGTTTTTTAAAAATGTTGCCATATTTGATGCTTTAATGGCGAAATTAATTAAGGCATTCAAATCATATTGGCATTCAAATCATAATGGTTCAACGATTCTCGGGCTTTGCCTTTTAACGCGTCTCTTAACCTCATAACATTGTGCAAGTTGCAGTACCTAAACTCATTTGTGGTGCTGTCAAAAGACTCGTAAAATGTTGGCCATTCTTCTGGCAACCCTGAAAATATTGGAAGAGTATAACAGCCTGTTCCACGATCTCGAAAGAAAATTTGTGCGAACGAAGGCTACTCACTCACTTTCGTATAAGAATGCGTTCCACTAACTTTCATTCTTTCTTTCGCATAGCCTTACGTGATTCAGTGTTGCTAAATATTTTTTTGGAAAAATTAATCTCGAAATAAAGCAAAAAAAGCGTCAAATGTCTAATTTAAACGCGAAAAAGCAGCAGTGGCTCTGTCTCAACTGACATTTCAGTTGTAAACAAACAAATTGTAAATAAACAAACAAAATAAAATTTCTAGTGATTGTGTTCAAACTATTTGTGCTCTTAGAAAATAAAAAAAAGAATATTTCCGTAGCCCTATTTTTTATGGAGGAGGTTCGAAATGTGCCACGGAGGAATTTAAGAGATGCTTCGAATTTATTTGAAGTACCTAACAACCAGTAAGTATGATTGTATTTTTACATTTTTGAAATAATAAAAAATGATTTTTTCTAGGTTTGTGGCCAACTTTCGTGTGTCGAAGGAAGTTTTCGGGCTCTTTTGGATATGATGGAAGAGAAGTGGGTGCACGGTTGCAGAACTACCCAAATCCGCCCCGATTTAAAACTTCTTCTGCTGCTTCCAAAAATTGGCATTCCTCTGGCGAACACAGGATTCTCCTCCATTTACTCAACTAGTGCCCGCAGCTGTGTAGTTGATTTTTTCGTGCTGGAATTGAGAAAATAAAAAATATATATATTTGTTGTTCACATATTAAATTGCATTTATTATTTTTACTTACATTTTTGTTTCCATTTTCAATCAAGCAATGTTTATGTTAAAACAATTTTCCTTAATTGTTATTATACGATAGCAAACACACAAGTGACTGATTTTGACATTTGTGTTCGCATGCGTACGAAAGAAAAAAGATAGTGGAACGCAAAATTACACTGAAATGCTTACGTTTTCGTTCGCTTTGATTTTCGTGCAAATTTTCGTTCTGATAGATTTTAGTGGAACGGAAATCAGCTGTTTGTCGTGTAAAAGTTGTGCGAACGTGTTCTTTCGATATCGTGGAACTGGCTGTAAGTTTTCTTTTGAGGCAAATCGACGTTATTATTAAGCGAACTATTTGGTTGTCCTGGCATGTATTGTATTGAATAATTGACGGTGGCATATTGGGCAACGTCGGTGGTATTTGCGGTGCTGGCGGCCTAATGGCTTGTTGTGACATTATTGGAGGCTCCAATGGCGTTCCAAATGCTTGTTGTTGTGGTGTTTGTGGCTGAGGGCTTTGGACGGACGAGTTTGGCTGCTGCGATGACAAAGTTTTTACCATTTCTTTTTTCATTTCCAGCAGCTGACTTTGAATAAATGCTTGCATTTGTTTCTGCATTTGCTGCAGTTCTTTTCAAAACTCGGCTGCTTCGTCTGCAGCTGACGTCGTTGGCTTGGCAACAGGCTGCTGACTTGTTGGGATATTTACGTTCGGTAATGAGCGGGCACCATTTGAAGAAGGGTATGTTGGTGTGTAGGGCGGCGAATGTTGGAGACTCACTTCTGTTCGATATGCGTCGAAATGGGCGGGTGGTTTTCCTTGTGTCGATCGCTTAATTCTCTGTTGCCTTTCTTGTGACATCAAATGGGCATAGGCATGTAAAAATATAACACAAAACGGCTTCACAGCAAATTTCACAAAATGTATCTGCAGCTCTTTTGTCTTGCGTAACATATGAGAAATGATGAATAACAATGTTTGATGCAAATGGCTCATCAAACATCGAATAAAAATAATGTCGGCTACTGATACTAAAGGCTCGCTTCTTTTGCTTTAGGCTGACAACCCGAACAAATCATCTAACACCAAACGGCAGTAATACAAAACAAAGGCGACGACCAAAATGAGACAAATCCAATGTTGCTTAAGTTTGATATTAAAATGTGTTGCGTTTATTCGCAATAGAAAAATTAATTAGGTTATAGAATTAAATTGTTAAAAACGTTCTTACATGTTTAAGTTGTCCAGCAAAAAAAACAGAATCAACGCCTGAAGGGTCTTTTATAGACTTAAAGAATGTTGCAAACAATTACATTTACATTTTCTTAGACAATACAAAAAACAAACTGCAATAAATTATTGATCAATGGACTTTTCGAAATTCAGGATGCGTTGGTGTTCATCACCGACAGAAAGTATATGTGCCTGATGGGCCTTATATGTAAAAATGTTAACAAATACATACATAAATAAAATAATATACAATAACGGCTTAGGAAATTTTGCGTCATGGGTTTTCCTCAACATGACATTCGTTCTTGAGTTAGTTTTTGAGTCACAAATTGGCAGTAGCAGGGTTGCCGTCAGCAACACAAAGGAATTTGCCAACGTTTAATGTTCTAGGGAGTACCCGATTGGTCATCATCAGCAGAATGTCATGTAAAAAACTTCAAATATGCCAAAATAATACTTAAAATGGTATCTCTGGGATTGATTTAGTATAGCTCAAAGTTATTAGGCTGACAGAAATTTTCAAAGGAAAATGCCAAACATCCCAGTATCAGCATATTAATGATTTAGTATCAGCATAATTTTTATCGCCTTAGCAAATTAAAAAAAAAAAATTAAAAGGGTTCTTTTTTGCGTATTTATTCTGCATCTCTATGTTAAAAATCTTCTTCTTCATGTTAATATTAATATTAAAACTCTTGTTGTTGCAGTAATAATAAAAAAGAACTTGTACTTATATAAATATTTTATGAATATGAATAATATCCAAATGATTCTTAGTTGGAAGTCACTGTGATGCATCTTATACTTTTTTACTTTTAATTTACAATTGTTTATGTTTATAATTGTACACGCTACGTTTAAAATTGCAAAGCACACACATTCGAGTAGTTTTTGCTTTTTATTTAAGGTTAGGTTAGGTTATGTTGAAACGAGGGGCGAAGCAATTCGCCGCATGCCCAGTTGGGCATACACTTAAGCCAGTATAGGCCTGTTGTGCGCTCTAGATTAAGGGTTTTTTGAAGAAGACGGTCAGTTTACAGTCTGTTATATTTGAAATTTAGTTGCCCTTCTGAAATTTCTTAACTGTCTTATAACATTTACCAATTTCTGAATAAGGTCTGGTATGGAGTTGTTCCCTATAAATTGGGATCTAATATTTGCAAACGCTGGGCATTGGCAGAGAGAATGTTTCAATGTTTCGTCATCTTCCCCATATGCCCTGCATATGCTGTTGTACATTAGAGCTGGTAAGCCCAGGTGCCCCGTAAGGATGCCTGTTATCTCACTGATCTCTTTTTTACCTAGTAATAAAAGGTTCTTCGTTTTTATCTCATCTGGATCGACCCATAAGATTTTTGTGGTTTTTCCTACGCCTTCATTGTTTTATAGGGATATGTGGTCGTTTTTTGTCCATGTCTTTAACACTAGACGTGGCGCATTTAGCGGCTCTGGATTGTCTACGTTTATTGTTGTCACCATGCCTTTTTTGGTGAGAGAGTTTGCTATCTCGTTAACTCCCGTATGATCTGGTACCCATACAATGCGTACTACGCCGTGTTGACAGTAGTTGTTGATTGAATTTATACAAACCAAAACAGTTTTTGAAGTTACTGTTTTGGATGTTATAACCCTTGCAGCCGTCTTGCTGTCCGTTACGACCTTTACGGTAGCCGGTCACGTGTTGGCCAGTTCAGACACTTTGCAATCGCTCGGACCTCCACTTGCAGGATCGTATTGTGATCGAGCAAGCGGAAAGAGTTTCCAGTCGGTATTTGTGGTAGGAATCCGTCGATCCATTAGTCTTTGGTAGGGATTAATGTTTCACATGAAGCAGCTACAAAAGTTTCAGGTGTCCGGTCCCATACAAAATTTTCTATAGATTCTCCCGTTGTTACCTGTAAAATTGTTTGATGGTATGTATCGAGGCCTTTGTTTATCAACTCGTCCGTAGCCCTGAGCTTAAGGCCGCGTCATACCCTATCTGAATTTCTATTGGGTGCATAAATAGAATTGTCTCTAATGCCCTAGTTGGTGATGTCCGGGCCACAGAGTCCCCTGTGAGTACTTTACCCCATATAACGAAACCCTCCGACCCTCCGGTATTTTGATGATTTTAGCCATATTTTTCAGCTCAATTGTCTGAAAATCCACACAAGGAGTTCCCTGTGGGAACTTTATTCATTGGAAGAGATTTTTCTATATAGGTTCACGATATCGTATAGCCCCCATATAACGGTACCCCAATATTCGGTATTTTGATGATTTAGCCACATTTTTCAACGGAATTATCTGCAATTCTACACAAGGAGTTCTTTGTGAGCACTTTACCCTCTGAAAGGGAATTATCTGTAAAGATCCACAATATCGTATATCCCCTAAATACCCCCGATATTCGGGATTTTTATGATTTTAGCCACACTCTTCAATGGAATTGTATGAAATTCCACACAAGGAGTTCCCTATGATCAGTTGGGATCATATTAAAGTTTTTACTGGTGCAGTTATATTTTTAATTTATTACATTTCCCTCATTTTTATACCCTCCACCATACTATGGAGGCTATATTAACTTTGTCATTCCGTTTGTAACTCCTCGAAATACTCATGTCAGACCCAACAAAGTATATATATTCCTAATCAGCGTAAAATTTTAAGTCGACTTAGCGATGTCGTCTGTCTGTCTGTTGTACTCACGAATTGAGATAGATGGATAAAATTTTGCACACATATTTATTTTGCCAGTAGGCAGGTAAATGGGCCATGTAGGTCCACGTTTTCATATAGCCCCCATATAACGGTACCTCCCGATATTCGGCATTTTGATGATTTTAGCGACATTATTTACCCGAAATGTTTCAAATCTCGTATTTGAAGTTCAAAATGTATACTACCGCCTAAGACAGAAAATTTTCTGTGCAGGTCCACGTCTTCGTATAGCCCCCATATAACAGTACCTCCCTATATTCGTTATTTTGATGATTTTAGCAACATTTTTCACCGAAAATGTTTTAAATTTCGTATTTGAAGTTGAAAATGGAAACGTCTTCATATAGCCCCCATATAAGGGTACCTGCCAATATTTGGTATTTTTTTATTGTAGCATCATTATTCACCGGAATTGTTTCAAATTTGTCATTTCGTAATGGATAGTACAACCTATGACAGAAAATTGTCTGTGCAGGTCCTCGTCTTCATATAGCCCCATATAATGGTTCCTCCCTGTTTAACTCAGGGGAGTGGGGGAAGAATGGCTTCGATTAGCGGCAGCGACAACAAAACTCCCCAGAGTTTTTTATGATGTGAGAATGAGGTATGCGATGTGTAGGTGAGAGATGTGGTGAGGTGCAGGTGATACGCGTGTGTGGTGATGAGAAACTAAGAAAGAAAATATACAAAGAATAAAACACAGAAATAAAATTAGTGTAATTCAATATATGATTTCATAGTTTTATTGGCGTTCTCTCTTTTCAACGACAATCAAAATTACCTTTAGTAATTAGGGTGGCGACAGAGGCCGTGTGCTTTCGCTTTCGTTTCTACAAGACAAGTGAACGCAGAGGTTCTAAGTGATCGCAGAGGATCCCTTGTCTATTTCTAATACATATGCAAATACAGACAAGTGAACGCAGAGGTTCTGAGTAACCGCTGAGGGTCCCATGTCTGTATATTATTACAACTACAACTACTTCCAATGAACACAAGGTGAGCCTACCGCCAACAAACAATACCCAGCGGCGATCTGCTCACTACGGTATCCGCCAAGGGAGTTGTAGAGGAGATGCCAGTGTGCCAATCAGCATACGTGATTGACGAGTATTGGAAAGTTGTGGTGGAACGTATCGAACATATACATTCCGGCCCCCTTGCTAGAACTAAGAGTCTCGCAATCTATATCAGAAAGTGTTATAAGTTAGGAGAGAACGTAAATTCAGATTCCTAAGTGAGCTACAGTTGCAGATTTTCAAATTATGACACAATCGATTTAATTTAGTTTTACAATTTCAATGTTTAGTGCATGTAATATTTTTAAATTTTAAGCGATATACATTATTTTAAGAAATGTTCGACTTCAATTTTTGGTGCGAGATTATGTAACAGTCGCGGGAGGTACTGAACCGGTGAGAATGTACCCGAAAATAGACTTTTGGGCCAGCAACGAATCCAAAACAATTTGGGGTGGTTCAGCTTCGAGTATCTTAGGATATAGGTCAGCGTCAAGCAGCAAATCTATTGGGCTATTATCGAAAGAATCCGCTAAATCAAGATTAGGAATTCGAGTTTTTAAATCACAAAAAGATGGTGACGAGAACAACTTCCCCTTGATTTTAGGTAAGACTAAAGCTTTAGTTTTGACAATTCTATATGAATTTTTAGGGGAAGACAATTGAAGAGAACAAGCTTCTCTTGTGCAACAGCTTTAGAACAAGTAGTCTCAGATTGAGTTAAAATGCCAAGTTTATTTTTAAGTTTTTTTACTAACAATTGATGCCTTGGAAGAAGGATCTGCAATTGCTCGAGCAGTGTACGATTTGCTATTATGGACAATGTTTACTAGTGCAGTTCCCATTAGCACATTATCTTCAGTGGTGTTGGGAGACTGGCTGGAACTATTTTTAGCAGAGGGTGGGTGCGTTTTAGAGGGGTTTTGGCCTCGACTTTTGACCTTCGTAAAAGCCGGAGGGGACATTGAACCTCGACTTTTGACTTTGGTAAAGGCCGGAGGTAATTTCTTAGAATTCCAAACCAGATTTTGAGCAGACTTGCAGAACAGCGAAGATTTTCGACTTTTAGAATTATTAGAAACCAGAGATGGTTTTGAGCGTGATGCTGCAACAACTACAGTAGATTGTGGCCGATGAAGAAGGCTGTGATGCCTTTGCTTGCAAGATTTGCAACTATTGGTACTGCGACAATGTTTAACGCGACACGCGAAAGTTAATTTATACAACACTTATTCTTTTTCACAATCAAGAATTTGTCCTCAAACGAAAGTTTTATAAACTTGGGGCAGAGTCGAAGAACATGATTCTCGATAGGACAAATGGAGCAATAAGTGTTTGGCCGAGAAGAAGAAACAGGCTCATTTAACTTGTTAATGGTGGAACTAGATGTACAAGCATGCTTGGATGCTAAGGATCGATGCGGTGAACCACACTTTGATAACGATTTCTTTGCAGGTCTGGGAGGAGTAACATGCTTTGGCGACAATGAGGAATTGGGAGAAACAACAACTTTGGTGGACGGACTTTTACGCAAATTTTGAATGCATTGCAAAGTTAGTATTCTGTCTGAGAGGAAAGCATCTAAATCTGGCCAGGAAGGCAACAACGACTTATTTTTGATGCTTTGCTCCCACAAAGTCAAGGTGGTTAAGGGCAAGCGCTGCAAACAGATATGTACAAGAATTGGATCCCACTGATCCGTGGCGACGTCATAGACGGCCATTGCAGCAAAGCAGCTATTTATGCCACGTTGGATAGTTTTCAATCCCGAACAAGTTTCAAACTTTAAAAGTGGAATATCAAACAAACTTTTTATGTGACTATTCACCACGATGCCCTTATTGTCATACGCATCGGACAAAACTTTCCACGCTAAGGGGAAACTATAATTTGCCTTGGCCTGAATTACTAACGAACAGGGTGGTAAATAGGTCTCGAAAAGTGGGCCAAGATACAAAATCACAAGCAAAGACTTCGATATCAATAGGTTGCAATATGAAACAATGATTTTCGAAGGGTGAATTGGAACTTATATTAATCGGAGATTTGTAGCAAGTACTAACGGGTGGAGAAGCAGACTGCACAGGAACCGAAAAGTTAGGTTCGCTCAAAAGCAAGCCTGAAGGTGGTGTAAAATTACCATTATTAGGAGGAGGAGCTACAGCAGAACAATTCTTATAGACGGGTGAATTGAGACGAGCCAGATGCCGCTTACTTGTGGTCAAATACCAATGGTATGCGATAAATGAATTATTATATTAGTCCTCAACGCCCATTATCAACCTGTGCAGTCTCCCATGCCGTGAGGTAGTTTTTGCACTCAGTGTAAGTATGCAAGACCTTATCCCACAATTCTTGAATTTCCGTAATTCGAATTTCGAGATTACATACACTAAATTGAGATTCTTTTTTCTGTTCGTAGAATTCAACAGATTTGAGAAGAGTGTTAGAAGCTCTAACAAAGCGAGTAACTGGCGTTATCGACATTTTGTTACTGTTTATAACAAAAACAATACAAACTATATGCAAAAGAAAGACAAATCTGACAAAGGTTGCCATTATTGAACGGAAATGACAAATTTCAAAAACTGAAAAACTTGACTCCAACTGAAGGTTATTTTACAAAATATATGTACGACTTTCAAAAACCTTAAGACCAATACGATGTTTCAGATTTACAACGTGACTTGCAAAATCGACTAACTCTACGAAATATTTAATGCTAAATTTGGTAAATTTTTAAAGTTTATGCCGAATGTAGGGTGTATTCTTCCAAAAAATACCCAAACCCTACAGAGGATCACAAATAGTAGCAACAGCTACTAATAAATTGCCCAAAAAATTGAAGAAAATAGCCACAAACGAATATTATCGACTAATGTTTGTTCTGAAAATATCTACAAAGAATTCCTAATGTAGGGTGAATTTGTCCAAAAATTCCAAAAACCCTACTAGGTTGCAATTGTTCAGCCAAATGTTAAATTATATTTACAAATTTTGCAAATCTAGCAAGAAAAAACTATTAATTTTCACCAATATATGTTACTAAATATGCCTGCAAAGAATGCCGAAGGTAGGGTGAATTTGTCCAAAAATTCCAAAAACCGTACTACTAGTCAAAAATATATCACAAAATTAACAAAAAATAAATTCTAAAATAAATTGCAAAAAATTCACAATTTGTGCTGTTTTATCCCACTGTGCCGAACCAACAACGGATATCGCACAAAGAGGAATAAAACACAAACGACGTCGGCAGAGAAATGACTATGCGTAAGCAGCTACGCACCCACACAACAAGCGACGCCACAAACGATCCAAGAGTGAGTGTTGGAGATCAAAACACTTTGTTGTTATTTTTACTGA
This sequence comes from Musca domestica, assembly GCF_030504385.1. Taxonomy (NCBI): domain Eukaryota; kingdom Metazoa; phylum Arthropoda; class Insecta; order Diptera; family Muscidae; genus Musca; species Musca domestica. The sequence goes on from NW_026712258.1 coordinate 500,923, forward strand.
ATATCAAACCGACACTAAAAAGGGCGCGTGGAATGATGATATATTGTTGTTGCAATTTTTGGCAATGTAAATTCTCAAGTGAGAATTGATCAACGTTAAGAAAACGAAGGAGAATTGCAACAAATCAAGTGTTGTTGGAGAGGACGACAAATAACCAACCGACAGAGATGTGGACTGTTATTATATGTGCGTTGTTTTTGTAAATTAGAAACAAAAAATTCTCATTACAGGGCTCAGCCTTTAGAGGGGGGAAAGAAATATTGGAGTTAGAATTACAGCACAGTTTGGTTGGTGAGGAATGCAAAAAAAAAAATAAACCAAACGACCGAATGTGATGAAATATTTATGTGTGTTGTAATAACAAATGTGGAGATGCAAATTCTTCTTCAGATAAGGCGAGAGAGCATTTGCGATTCGACCAAACCGAAAAAATTTAAATATTCACTAAGGAACCGCGGGTAGCTCACTTCAAATGGTAATCTGAATTTACGTACCTGTTTCTTAGAGTTAATTGTACTGATGAAAGAGAATCCAGTGATTTCTTCATGCAATGCAGGGAGCAACGACAAGGGGATGGCTTCAATCCGGCTCGATGCGACCAATGTTTAACTCAGGGGAGTGGGGGAAGAATGGCTTCGATTAGCGGCAGCGACAACAAAACTCCCCAGAGTTTTTTATGATGTGAGAATGAGGTATGCGATGTGTAGGTGAGAGATGTGGTGAGGTGCAGGTGATACGCGTGTGTGGTGATAAGAAACTAAGAAAGAAAATATACAAAGAATAAAACTCAGAAATAAAATTAGTGTAATTCAATATATGATTTCATAGTTTTATTGGTGTTCTCTCTTTTCAACGACAATTACCTTTAGTAATTAGGGTGGCGACAGAGGCCGTGTGCTTTCGCTTTCGATTCTACAAGACAAGTGAACGCAGAGGTTCTAAGTGATCGCAGAGGATCACTTGTCTATTTCTAATACATATGCAAATACAGACAAGTGAACGCAGAGGTTCTGAGTGACCGCTGAGGGTCCCATGTCTGTATATTATTACAACTACAACTACTTCCAATGAGCGCAAGGTGAGCCTATCGCCAACAAACAATACCCAGCGGCGATCCGCTCACTACGGTATCCGCTAAGGGAGATGCCAGTGTGCCAATCAGCATCCGTGATTGACGAGTATTGGAAAGTTGTGGTGGAACGTATCGAACTTATACACTCCCAATATTCGCTATTTTGAAGATTTTAGCATCATTATTCACCGAAATTGTTCCGAATTTGGTATTTGAAGTTCGTAATGGGAACTACAGTCTGTGACGATTTAAGGTGCAATACTCACCGAAATTGCTTGAGATGTCGTATTTGAAGTTCGTAAAAGATGCTACAGTCTGTAACAGAAAATTGTCTATGCAGGTCCAGGTATTCGTATAGCTCCGATATAACGGTACCTTCCTATATACGGTAATTTGATGATATTATTCACCGTTTATTACAAGTTTGGAATTTGAATTTGGTAATGGCTTATGACAAACAAAGCCTATGTAGGTTGTAGAGACCCCAATATAAAGGCCATATTCGGTATTTTTAAGATTTTAGCAGACTTTTTAATTGATTTTATTTTGAAAATTTCCAAATTCATTCCAAAAGGTGGAGGGCATTTAAAGTTCGGCCTGGCCGAACTTACTGCTTTTTAACTTATTTATTTTCTATTTACATTATTACCATTATATTTAACTTTTTTAATTAGTTAAATTTGCATATTAAAAATACATTTATGTAATAAAAATTAAATACTTTTAATTAAATAGTATTAAGTATTTTTATTAAATACGTTGTTTTGTTTCTTCTTTAATTTCCACTTATACAAACTGTGATGCTCATATCGCATTTTGTCGGATAGGATGTTCAATTAGATACTGTAAAAAAATGTAAATGTAATAGAAAAAAATAAATTAGGATTACTGAATATTATGAATGAAAAATACAAATGGCATATGTACATTCAAACGAAATAAAATTTTGTTTTCTCTCTCATCCGAGATATGCATTTTGTCCACGAGTTAAAATTTCCATGAAAAACTGGAAACTTGGAGGAAAACAATAATTTCTTCTTCTCATATTAATCAGAATTTCGTGTACAAAATTTTTGAAAAAAGGAATTATTTAATTATGAATTACTAATCGTGTAATATGAACGGGTTAATTCGCGTACCCTATTCTGAGAGCGAACAACATGATTGAAAGGGCAATGTAACATAGCATAATACAGTAATAGTTCTTAATTAAGCTAATCATTCACAGTACATATCTTGTTATCGAAATGAAATAACAGCCTGTTCCACGATATCGAAAGAAAATTTGTGCGAACGAAGGCGAAGTGAGTGACACTTTCGTATCAGAATGCGTTCCACTAACACTCGTTCTATCTTTCGCATAGCCTTACGTGACGCAGTATTGCTAAATATACCTTTTAAAATTTAATCGCGAGTTTAAACAAGAAAGCACCAGAACGACTGATCTAAACGCGAAATAGCAATAAACAAGTTAAAAAGCAGTAAGTTCGGCCGGGCCTGGCAAAATTTTAACCATAGATAGCATGATTACAACAGACAGACGGACATAAATCGACTTAGAATTTCGAGGAGTTACAAACGGAATGACAAAGTTAATATACCCTCCATTGTATGGTGGAGAGTATAAAAATACAACCATGCGTAAGCTGGCTCTGCTGCGGACGCATTTAAGAGATACTTCTTATTTGTTTGAAGTACCTAACAACTAGTAAGTATGATTGTATAGTTACATTTTTGAAATAATAAAAAATGTATTTTCGTAGCTTTGTGGCCAATTTTCGTGTGTCGTAGGAAGTTTTCCGGGCTCTTTTAGATATGCTAGAAGATAAATGGTTTCCCGGTTGTAGAACAACCCATGTACGCCCTGATTTAAAAATTGGCACATTCTTGCGGTTTTTGGCGGCAGAAGCAACTAGCAGCATTTAGAGAATGAAGTCCTGACTTCAACGCGAAGTCTACAGTGAGCAGAACCCATGCTGAATGTCTGCAGATTTTTAAGAACCACATTCGCGGCCAATGGATAATTAAAGAATGTAAAATTACCAGTTTTTTTTATTAAAATAAAATATATAATTCCAAAATTTGTTTAAATTATTATTTATGATGATGGTTTGATGTTCCATGTTTTGAAGTTGTTTGGTTGGGACACTGGTTTATTACGTTGGTGTTGTTGTTGGGTCTTTGTTTGTGCTGACAGTGTTTGTTGTTTTGCAGTTTGTGTGTAGAGACCCCATCTCTCTGATTTTTGGAAAACAAAATTATTTACCACCCCTTAGCCATATCCGTCCGTCTGTCCGTCTGTTGTAATCACGCTACAGTCCAAACAAATTAAGATAGGAAGCTAAAATTTTGCACAGATCTGTCTTTTGTCTGCAGGCAGGTCAAAATGGGATGTATCGGTCCACGATATCGCATAGCCCCCATATAATGGTACCCCCGATATTCGGCATTTTGATGATTTTTGCCATATTTTTCAATGGAATTGTCTGAAATTCCACACAAAGAGTCCCTTGTGAGTACTTTACCCCTTGGAAGAGAGTTATCTATATAGGTCCACGATATCATATAGACCCAATATAACGATACCCCCGATATTCGGTATTTCATGATTTTAGTCACATTTTTAAACGCAATTGTCTAAAATTCTACACAAGGAGTTCTTTGTGGGAACTTTATTCCAGAGATTTATCTATATAGGTCTACGATATCGTATAGCCCCCATATAATGGTACCCACCGATATCCGGTATTTTGATAATTTTAGCCACATTTTTCAACGAAATTGTCTTAAATTCTACACAAGGAGTTCTTTATGAGCATATTACCACTTGAAAGGGAATTGTCTATATAGGTCCACAATATCGTATATCCCCCATATAACGGTACCCCCGATATTCGGGATTTTGATGATTTTAGCCACACTTTTCAATGGAATGGTATGAATTTCCACACAAGGAGTTCTCTATGAGTACCTTATCCCCTGGAAGAGAATTGTCTATATAGGTCCACGATATCGTATTTCCCCCCATATAACGGTACCCCCCGATATTCGGTATTTTAATGATTTTAGCCACATTTTCCAATGGAATTATCTGAAAATCCACCCAAGTAGTTCCTTGTGAGTGCTTTATCCCTTGGAAGATATTTATCAATATAGATCCACGATCTCGTATAGCCCCCACATAACGGTACACCCCGATATTCGGTATTTTTATGATTGTAGCCACATTTGTCAAAGTAATTGTCTGAAATTCTACACAAGGAGTTTTTTGTGAGCACTTTACCCCCTAAAAGGGAATTGTCTATATAGGTCCAAGATATCGTATATCCCCGATATTCGGGATTTTAATGATTTTAGCCACATTTTCCAATGGAATTATCTGAAAATCCACACAAGTAGTTCCTTGTGAGTACTTTATCCCTTGGAAGATATCGTATAGCCCCAATATATCGGCACCTTTCGATGTTAGGTATTTTAAAGATTTTAACAGAATTTTTAATGGATTCTATTTATTTATTTATTTATTTTTTTTTTTTTTTTGAAAATGTCCTTATTCGTTCCAAATGGTGGAGGGTATTCAAAGTTTGACCCGGCCAAATTTTTTCTGCTTTTTTACTAGTTTTTTTTTTTTTAAATAATTGAATAGAAAACACATACAAACCCAAAAACAAACCGCTCTACCTTGATTTAATTGTACCATGATTTATATGAGCATGCATACATATAGACGTACAAAGCAAAGCACTTATTCCTCAATAGCTGGTTTTTGTGTCCCTTCTCCAAAATAAATTATACTCGAAACAGCTTTTTCTTTGTCTCTCTTTCACTATTATCTACTTCTCTTTGTACAGAAATATATGTTTCCCTAGAATTAAGAAGGTAAAGCCATTCAATCATATCATTACAATTTTTTCATAATTATTCTTTTGACAACAAAAATTATATTTATAAATCCATTGTATACACATGGTATGGGAAGCTGCTTTTTATTCAGTGAAATTTTTCAAGGTAAATTACAAAAAAATCCGAGATGGGTAGTCTTTTGTGAAATGACTTTTTCTTCTTAATTTTACCATGCTTTGATCAAACATGGGGAAAATATATTTTACAAATGTGAACAAACGCAAACATGTTTTCCCATAGCAATCTGTCAAATAATTTAACATCAAATCAACTCTTTATGAATTTCACATTTGTTCAATCAAATTTGCGAAAACAAATTTGGATCAAATATTTGCCCAGTGGGACCGTACCTTAAATTAAAAATGTTAACCCTTTGATTTGTGCGTACATTTACCAGAAAGAAGAAGGCAAACAAAGTTTACTTTAGTTTGCTCATGATAATACGGTGGAAGTTACATTATTTTCCTTGCAGAAGGTCAATAATGTGAATAAACACTTTTATCAACATCAATTCTCTCTACATTAGATGTTTTGATATTTAACTTTTGGCTATTTTTTCATTGTCTTTTGTTTGTATACGTATGTTTAATTATACATACAAAAACAAACATAATCTGAATGGCATTTGTATCCTCTTAACTATGTATTTTAACACACTAGGTTAACCAACTGTATCTAATAAATCTAGTGGGTTAAACTTCAATAGTATAAATGTGCTTTAAAAAAGTAAGCTTTAAAGTTGGATTTAAAGATCAAGTCGATTTATAATGACTAGTCTAAATTGACTATTAGATTAATTGCAAATCGTATATATATGGGAATCTTTTAACCGGTTTGAAAAAACTACACAACTCCACACAAGATTTCCTGAACAAATATTTTTACTTGTGCATTTGTCAATTCAAATCTCTCTCAGAATTACAATAAAATATGTCCCATTCCTAAAAATTGGGGTATTATCGAAAAAATAAATTATAGCATTTAAAAATGGAAAATAGATCGACTTTCTTACAATTGAAAATTGAAATATATTGAAAATGTCAAGCCAATAACATTGATATTGACTTCATCCAAGAATGTCTCCTGAGGAGAAACAGCAATGCAAGAGGAATATAGTGCTATTTTTTATCACTCAATTGTTGGTGTCGTAAATGTCGTGGGGAGTCAATGCTTGCATAATACAAATAGTGGCAAAGCATAATGGTTTGTCCAAAGATATGATCTGACATCAACTGTCCATCACTTCAGATGGAGCCACATTTGGAAAAAGTACTGCGTCTATGTTAAAATTTTGGTTTCATTCTTGGTGGTGATTTGAACTCGAGAAGTCCTTCTGGGGAGACCCTGAGGAGAATACAAATAGAAAAACATTAAATTCTTGGCTACAAACTAATATAATGGATGTAAAACTTACCCAAATGGTCCATCATGTTTACACCATTTCTTAATCAATCCAAATCTAATTCACTTCTTTACTCCCAACTTCACAGTCTCTCTTCTACCAACTTTTTCTGATCATTTTCCATTTAATCTAGCACTAAAATATTTTTAAATGCACCAAAAAAAAAAAAAAAAAAAAAAAAAAAAAAAAAAAATAATACATATACAAATTGGGACAATTTTCGAGCAGATTTCGATTAATCACTACAGATATTGATGCGATTATTCAGAATTTAAACTCCTGCTATAATAGGGTGCACGATGTCCAATCAAGAAAATAACAGTCAACGGAAAGTTTCCCAATTCTGAATGATCAAAAAGACTATATTTTTGTCGGCGTTAAGGACGGGCACATTTCATTTTCGTTGCTAATGAATTGTATATTTTTTGTAATAAAACTTGGTACTCTCGTTTGACTTGTCGTCAGACCATTCCCCAATTATAATAATATTAAGGGATATTAAATACGTAGCTTTCCCTATTATCTGCCAAATAAATAAACAGATTGGATGAAGTACTAAAATATGTCAGCACACTTGTAAGTCTCAACACTTCCCTAAAGTCCGGAGAAGAAATTGGAAATTTAGTTAAAATGCTTACTTCGGTAGTCAACAACGCTGTCAATGTTGCCACTCCCACTAATTCGAAAACCCGTCTCCTTAAAAAGGAAGGCCAGAAGAGAATGGCAAAAGCACAGCTAATCTAGACTTCGTGACAAATTAAAAGAATGTGAAAAACTACTAGAAGAAGCACTCAGATTAAATGAAGAGCGAAACTTAAAAATTTTCCTAAATAACCTACAACCCACAGAGAGAACTGATTACAGCTTATGGAAAGCTACAAAAAAATTGACAGGACGTATCGCCCACGAATTTCCAATTCAAAATTCCAAAATGGGACCTGAGCAACAACTACCGAAGAAAAAGTAAACACATTCGCCACGCACCTTGAATCTGTATTTACACCAAATCCCGGACCATCGACAGTTGTTTAACCTCATTGTTTCGAACCCAATACAATTTTCTGTAAATGGCATCGAAAGTTCCATAGTCTCGACGAAACTAAAAAAATCCCCTGGCAAAAATCGAATTACTCCAAACATGCTCAGAAATTACCAACTACGGCCGTTAAACTATTGTTATTCATATATAACAGCATTCATCGAGTAGTAACTCCCCCTATTACATCAAGTAAGATTATTCCCGACCACCAATTCGGCTTCCGTAAGAACGACAGTACCATTGAGTAAGTCCACCGCAGAGCCACAAACATTTGAATGGTATTCGATAGGAAGGAATATTGTTCCGAGTTATTTATAGACATTTCCCAAGCCTTTGACAGAGTTTGGCATTTTGAAATTCTATATAAAATTTGCGAAACTCTACCCAAAAACATCTAGATACTTATCGAATCGTACATTAGTTGTCAAATCGAATGACGTACGTTTGCTGATTAAACTGCTTTCATATATGTACAAGTGCCAATACCGTCGCATTAAATTGTTATGGTTCAAATTCTACTGAGTAGATTTTGAGCCGAAATTTATTGTTGCACAAAAATGAAAAACAAGTATTCTGAAGGCACGAACGTTTTGTTGTCTGCACAAAAAATCACTTTCAATGTGTAATTCAAGTCAAATGTTGACTTTTGCGGTGAAATTATTTGATTTTAGAGTTTTGCCTTGTTAAGGCGAAGATCATATGTTTTATGATTTATGTGTTTGTTTTCTCTTTCGAGACGAGCTTAATGATCAGGAATTTGCAGTGAAAAGGAAAGCCAGATAGACACTATCACACACTCACCACTATGCGACGCGTTTCGCCGTTGGTTAAGCGGCTCATCAGGCATATTTGGTGTGGATGATGGCTTACAAGAGCCGTTCTTTGGAAAGTAGTATATACTTCGAACTTATTGCAAATTAGCATATGCGAATTATACACTAGAAACTCTCCAGGTTCGACTCAAGTTCTATTGGCAGATCTTTTTCACAGCAAAGTTTTGTTTTTGTAGTGATGGATTTTTTGTCCACAACAACTACATTGCTTCCAATGCATACACTTGTTTTAGTGCTGCTTTAGGAAGACGGGTTAATGGTTTTTTATTTTAAATAAAAATGCACAACATGATCTGCCGATCCACTGTATTAAAGTTTTAAAAGGAGAGTGTTTTTTATTGTTGGTGGTGATGGGACCCCATCGATTTATTATTTTCTGGTTCGATAAGGTCCGTTTCGATGTCGTCATTTAAGGCATTGGGAACATTCCCAACATGACGGGCCCCTTGAACTGGTGTAACTGATAAGACAGCACATCTAAAACTCTACCCAATCTAATCGGCTGTTGTTGAGCTTGTTTTTGCTGATATCTTGCCCTATTCTGGATTTTCTTTTGGCTTGAAGTCCTTTTGCTGCTTGTTGATTTTATATGCTCTGTGCATAATGTGCTTGCAGACCACTAAGTATTTGTTGTTGCTGTGCCTCCCTTTGGTTGGCGTATAGGTGAAATCTTGGTGCCTGTAGGTCCCAATAACGAAGTGTTTGTCACTTACCATGCCTTACTTCTGCTCTACAGATATCAATTGAAGGCTGCGCAATATCTAAAGGGGTGCACGCCGATTTCACAATTAGGCGAGATATGATACCCGTTGAAGTTTTTACATCAACTAATCTTATTGGTCATCAGGCCCTTTATACACTTTTAAAACACGTCCCATCTTTAAGTCATTCGGTACTTTCCCATCAGACTCAGTTGGGGATTTTTCTTATTGGACGTGTGATGAATGTAAATTGGACAATGAAGAGAAGGTAGGTTATGTTGGAACATTTGCAGAATTACTATCAAAACAAATGTAACAAGTTTTTTTATTATCAAATAAGCAAAACCACTTCTTGCATTGATTTTGGATATATAAACAAAAAAAACGCGAAAATTCAATGAAATATCTACATTTCTTTTCAAAATTATGCTACATTTTTCTCTAAAGATTTATTTCGCTGCAAAAAGAGTAATCCTTGTTCATACATACGTTGCAATAAGCATTTTGATTTCTACTGAATTTGAATCTTTTCACTCAAAATTTAATTTTTTTATCTTTCGTTACCTTTTCAAAATAAGACTTAAAACTTTTAACATTTTTTCCGTTATCAGACATTAACAATCTGGGCAACCCTCGTCTACCTATGGATCTCGCAAATGTCGCAAGAAAAGCTTCACTTGATAATGCTAACCAAGCTTCGAGGTGGACGGCCTTAGTCGAAAAACATACAAATATACAAACATACTAATTTGATAAGGGGGCGAGGGTTGCCCAGATTGTTAATGTCTGATAACGGAAAAATGTAGTAGTGGCGAATAGTATTCTTATGAGGCAATACCAAGAGTTTCTTAAAAAAATGCTCCAAAAAAGTATAAAGTTAATGGGTTGATGAAAATTTATCCCTCTCAGTGCTACACATATGGACGCAGGTGTTAAAAGTTTTAAGTCTCATTTACAAAAGGTAATGGAAGATACAAAATTTTTGAGTGATTTTCAACGAATTTAGTCGAAATTGAAAGTGTTTGTATACGAAACCGTTAACATCGTTATCTGAAGATCCAGAGATTTTAAGCTCTAACACCAGCGCCCTTTCTGAAAGGTGGGACACTGATATTTGCTCCAGAAGATTTATCACTTATAAAACGTTGGGAAAAGGTTAAAGCCATGGTACAATGAAATCAAGGTAGGGCACTGAAAACAATCGTTTTTAATTTTTTTATTTGCTTTGTTTTACATGCAAATTTTATTTGTGCATGTGTGTGTTCTTGTCAATCATATTAAAATTGTGGGGAAAAGATTCAAATTCAATAGAAATCAATATGCTTATTACAACGTATGTACGAACAAAAATTACACTTTTTGCAGCGAAATAAATCTTTAGAGAAACATATAGAATAATTTTGAAAAGAAATGTAGATATTTCCATGAATTTTCGTGTTTTTTGTTTATATATCCAAAATTTATGCAAGAAGTTGTTTCGTATATTTTGATAACAGAAAACTTGTTACATTTGTGTTGATAGTAATTCTGCAAATGTTTCAACATTTTCTCTTCATTGTCCAATGGACATTCATCACACGTCCAGTAAGAAATGAAAAAATTAATAAATCCAAGAGCTACATAAGCGATATAAATGGCAGTATCCCCAACTGAGTTTGATGGAAAAGTACCGAATGACTTAAAGATGGGACGAGTTTTAAAAGTGTATGAAGGGCGTGATGACCAATAAGATTAATTAATGTAAAAACCACAACAGGTATCATATCTCGCCCAATTGTGAAATTGTGTGTACTTCCAGTCAGTGGTTGTTAGTAGGAAGTAGTAAATGGCACCCCATTCGTCTGTATTGTTTTCATGGAACAATGAATGGTGTGCATTGGCATGCATCTCTTGAGATATTGCGCAGCCTTGATGTCTGTAAAGCAGAAATAAGGCATGGTAAGTGGAAAACACTTCGTTATTGGGACCTAACGGCACCAAGATTTCACTTTTACGCCAACCAAAGGGAGGCACAACAACAACAACAAATACTTAGTGATCTGCAAACACATTATGCACAGAGCAGATGAAATCAACAAGCAGCAAAAAGACTTCAACAGGAAGCCAAAAAATCCTGAAGGCAAAAACAAGCTAAAATAATTCGGCAACAGGGCAAAAACGGGACAATCGAGGCAAACCAGATAGAGGGAACAAAAAAAAAAAAACACATGGTAAACCAGAACTATCAAAAAACAGCAACATCTAACAGAGCAAGATGACAACGTTCGGAAAGCTCAACAACAGCCGATTAGATTGGATAGAGTTTTAGATGTGCTGGAGAGAAAAAAGACTGCCTTACAAATTGCCAGTTCAGTTCAAGGGGCCAAATATTGAAGAATATAATCCTATTTTTGATCATTCAATTGTTGGAGTCGTAAATGTCGTGGGGAGTCAATGCTTGCATAATACAAATAGTGGCAAAGCATAATGGTTTGTCCAAAGATATGATCTGACATCAACTGTCCATCACTTCAGATGGAGTCACATTTGGAAAAAGTACTGCGTCTATGTTAAAATTTTGGTTTCATTCTTGGTGGTGATTTGATCTGAGGAGAATACAAATGGAAAAACATTAAATTCTTGGCTACAAACTAATATAATGGATGTAAAACTTACCCAAATGGTCCATCATGTTTACACCATTTCTTAATCAATCCAAATCTAATTCACTTCTTTACTCCCAACTTCAGAGTCTCTCTTCTACCAACTTTTTCTGATCATTTTCCATTTAATCTAGCACTGAAACTGGAATGTGTTGAAATAGTTTTAAATGCACCAAAAACAGATACTTATACAAATTGGGACAATTTTCGAGCAGATTTCGATTAATCACTACAGACATTGATGCGATTATTCAGAATTTAAACTTCTGCTATAATAGGCTGCACGATGTCCAATCAAGAAAATAACAGTCAACGGAAAGTTTCCCAATTCTGAAAGATCAAAAAGACTATATTTTTGCCGGCGTTAAGTACGGGCACATTTCATTATCGTTGCTAATGAAATGTGTATTTTTTATAATAAAACTTGGTACTCTCGTTTGACTTGTCGTCAGACCATTCCCCTATTATAATAATATTAAGGGCTATTAAATACGTAACTTTCCCGTATTATCTGCCAAATACACAAACAAACTGGATGAAGTACAAAAAATATGTCAGCACACTTGTAGGCCTCAACACTTCCCTAAAGTCCGGAGAAGAAATTTGAAACGCAGTTAAAATGTTTACTTCGGTAGTCAACAACGCTGTCAATGTTACCACTCCCACTAACTTTCCTAAACAAGAGAATAACTCCCACAACCCATGACCACTCGAAAACTCCTCCTTAAAAAAGAAGGCCAGAAGAGAATGGCGAAAGCACAGATTTCGTGACAAATTATAAGAATATGCACTCAGCACTCAGCAGCAAGCACTCAGATTAAATGAAAAGCGAAACTTAAAAATATTCCTAAATAACCTAGAACCCACAGAGAGAACTGATTACAGCTTATGGAAAGCTACAAAAAAATTGACAGGACTTATCGCCCACGAATTTCAAAATTCCAAAATGGGACCTGAGCAACAACTACAGAAGAAAAAGTATACGCATTCGCCACGCACCTGGATCCTGTATTTACACTGCTGGCTCAGTGTCGGAGAGGGAATACAAATCCGAAAGAATTTGAGTACCCAGTAGCCTCTGTCTTGCTCCTATAAGTATTGGACAGTGGCATAGTAAGTGCTCCACCATCTCAATTTCTTCCTCGTCCTAACAAAGCCTGAAGTATTCATTATCGTCACCCCCCCCCCCATTTGGATGTCATGGCCTTAATGTTGCAGTGTCCTGCAATTAGGCCTACCACAAGTTTCAAGTCCAGCTTCGTCATGGATATAAGTGACTTAGACCTTCTTTCGGAAAATATCGGCCAGATTTTTTGGCGAAATTACATCCCCTTTCAGATAGCTAGTTTTGCTGAAATTTCCCATAATAATGTTTTTGCAGAATTTGGAAAAAGTAACATAAGGGTGGTTTCCCTGAGCTCTCAATATCTAGATCAACGGACTCAGATCCACGCCTGGCCAATTCGCCAGCAGATTCATTGCCAGATATGTTACAATGTCCAGGGACCCAACAGAGTTTGACAAGAGCATTCCTGCATTCCAGAACCGCCATAGATTTGATTGTAAAAGAATTCAGGGCCTTCAGGGCCGCTTGACTATCGACATATAGTCACCGGTCCGTCCAGTTCATTGACTCTATTTGCCAGCAGCTCTATGGCCTTCCTGATAGCGAAAATTTCTGACTGAAAAACACTAATTTGAAGGATCGTCGGATATTTAGACTTTCACAGTAGACTCCGGCTCCCGTACCACTTTCCATCTTTGATCCATCAGTATAGATAGCTATCCCGCAATATATAATTAAACTACACTGTACGTCTGGACACTATGAATTTGTGAGAATGCCATTCGGCTTAAAAAATGCAGCATCAACATTTCAAAAGGTGATGGATTGCGTTCTTAAAGATTTGATAAGAACAGTGTGTCTTGTCTATTTATCTTCATCTTTGTATATTCCACCTCACTCCAAGAACATTCGGAAAATTTAAGAAAATTTTTTGAAGCCATTAGATAATTCCCACAAATCAAAAAGAAATAAAGTCATATATTTTAACCATTATAGACAAATTTTTTAAAATTGGCCGTCGCATATACTCTAACAGCGAGAAAGAGCCTTTGCGTTGTTAAATCCTTAAAACATTTTCTTAGCCTGCATGGCATACCTAATAAACCGAATTCACTTCAAACATATTTAAAGACTTTTGTCAGCAATACAAAATTAAACTACACTTTACGTCTTTCCAACAATCTTCTAGCAATACCCCGTGGAAAGACTCCATTCAACATTAACTGAAACGTACAGATTAATAAACGAGAAAATTAAAGAAAAAAAGTTAGAAATGGATCATGACGAAATCGTAACAGAAGTTCTTATAACCTACAATAACGCAATCCATTCTTCTACTAAAATTACACCTTTCGAACTTTTCTATGGAAGAACCTATAAAATTAACCGTCAAATTATATTCAACAATGAACACGAATATCTTTCCAGAATCAATCAAATTGGAACTGAACTCTACGAATCTATTAGGAAAAAATTGGAAACCGATACGGACAAACGCATAGAAAAACTTAATGCAGACAGACAAGACCCACTAGATTATGATGTAGATAACTATATATACAGGAAGAAATGTAGGAGAAATAAAATAACACCGAGATTTTCTAGGCACAAAGTGAAACAAAACAATAAAGCAACATTACTTACTACACAAAACTTCACAAATCAAAAATAATAAAAAAAACAATATTCATAATCTTTTATTTCAGATTAATACCCATGATTCGCACCCAAACACTGAAGATACACAATTTAACAGACACCCAGGGATTATTACAAATAAAATTAGGAACTGCTAAAACAATTACTGACTATATCATTGACAATATAATAAAATTAAATTTATGTAAAGGTAATGTCATGAAAATTGAGGAATTCGTTAAAAAATTTACTCCCACATATTACAACAGAGATTCCTTACAGTAACAAAATTTAAACTTATAGACCTTATGGATAAATTAAATTCAATAACTTTTAAATACCGCGGGAAAAGAGGATTGTTTAACGGTATGGGTTCAGCAGTTAAATTTATTACAGGTAATCTGGACGATAATGATGATTTTCGTATTAACCAAGCTATATTTAATCTTACAAAATAAATTATGTCCTGCAGAAATAATATACACTTGAGTAAAATTTCATAAATCTACTTCAATTCGTTCGGAAGCTAGAGTGATTTCCACAGACGAACGGACATCGCTAAATCGACATAAAATTTTATGATGATGAAGAATATATATACTTTGTGGAATCTAAAATGTATATTTCGAGGTGTAACAAACGGAATGACAAACTTAATATACCATCCATGCTATGGTGGAGGGAGTTACAGAAGCGCCATCAACAACAACAACATCAGCACAATCACCAACAAAATCACCAAGGTTAAATCCAGCAAATTAGTAATAAAATTATCAAAAACTGTTTACAAGTCATTAACCGAAATAATTGCTAATCATAAAATTAATAAGAATTATTATTAGTTCAATAGATTTAAAAAATCTGTAAATCAAATTAAAATAAAAGAATTGTTAAGCAAGCATAATAAAATTTCAAAAGAATTATAAACAAGTCAACAGACTGAATATAGAATTACCAATAATTGTATAAATTATTAAAATGCAGATTTTGTAATTTTGACTTTAAGTAATTTTATATTTGTACCTGTCATTTTCAATTATTTTTCAATAAAAGATCAGCAATATTAGAGTAGTCAACCAACAAACTTGCGTTTTTTTATAACACGGATTACTCCACAACACATCTGGCGCAGTCGGGTAGTTCTGATAGTTCCTGCATAAAAAAATAATATAAAGTGTTGTGACATTATCAAAAACGAAGATAATCGCCTTAAAAACAGAACAGAGCCAGCAATAAAATACATCCGTGACGGATCATCACGACACGAAAATAGGCAGAACCGGCAACAAAGGACATCTGTGACGGGTTATCACATTTCAAGGAAAAATACTTTTAAGGCCAGCAGAATTCAGACAAACAGGACCAGCAATAATGTTACTAACAACTATAGTTTTAATATTGTAAGCAAAAATTTGGATTATTAGCAATTTATTGTGAAAAAATTGTATGGTGATAAAGCTAGAAACAAGCAATACGTTTAAATATTTTATAGATCCTATACAGATATATAATATATTTAATGAATAATTTTTAATGAAAGAAAAAAGTGAAAGCTTATACCTTGAACAAAGAAATAATAATTTGACCGCGTTGTTCGAAGAAAAAGAAAGCGTAGATAAATTTGGAAATAATTTACCTGTTAACATTAGTTAAGTAATTATATTATATTAAGTTATTTTTATTGATTTTAAGGTCTATATGTAACATAGTTGAAGGAGAAGCAAATGACAGAGCATTAAAAATAATCTCATATAGCATTACTCTAATAAACGAAATGAAACTTCATTGATTCGAGACTTACGCCTCCTGAAACAAAATAATAAGACACTTGAGGAGTTTTATAGTTCAGTTATAGAGTTCCAAGCTACAATTACACGAGCTAAAAAAGCTAAACGAGATTTATTTGATAAAATGTGCCTTAACACATTTTTATCTGGACTTAGAGAACCATTAGGCTATGAAGCCGAATACTATACCAATAGCTTTTTCATGCTGTATTACCGAACAAAACATGTTTTATATAAAACAAGAAAACAGGAACATTTTGAAAAGGCAGGAAAATTTTACACAGTACAATTCACAACATTCTTACCCTAACATAAAACCATTCACTTCAAATCATTATAGACAACAAAATGCGATTTATAGTTCTCCTATGCATTTTAATAAACCACAATTACCAATCAATAAACCATTTAATATGCCCCAATTAAATTTACCAACACCAATTAATAGACCTCAGTTAGAACAGAGTTTTTTTTACCAACACCTAAGCATACACAATACATCACAGCCACAAACAATCAAAACTAGTTTATCAATTTTAGACAGCAACGGTTAGACACTAACACAAATTTTCCAAAACCAGAACCCATGCACACTAGTTCAGGCTATACTCATCTAAGGAAAAATAGTGAGCAAAGACGTAAATTTCCAAGAGAAGTACATATTGACCATAACTATAAGAACTTTAATACCTATTCAGATCCTGAAAACTATAACATTCCAAATTATTTACCTAAGTCGGACAATTACAACGAGATAGAAGATGTAAAGAATTTTCAATAAGATTCCCCCAAAACCCAACAGGATACCTAGATATAAACAAACATGGCAATAACTTTCCTTAAATAAACAATTCATCTCCATTTGGGCGTCCACTCCGTTTTCTTATAGACACAGGAAACTTTACACGAATAATCATACCACCACTGTGTAAAACAAACATTAACTGAATACAAAAGTGAACATACCTATGTTCACAGAATTCCGAGAATGTGGAATCCTGGAATACTTTGTCTTTAAATTTCACAACTATTTTGATGGTCTCATTGGACTCGATTATTTAGGTGCGAAAGTTGCGGCATACCTTTGTCTTTTAAACCAAATATAACTTCCGGTAAATTTCTCATATCACCAAAAACTAAAGCCATTATGAAAATTCCTGTAGATTTAGAACATGGCTATTTCTTTATCTCCACAATTACAGTTAACTAAGAAGTAACCATTTCACCGGGTATCTACAGGGCTGAAAACTGGTACAGCTTCAACGCCTTACCTTTACCAATAAAATCAAACACAACATTGTCACAAGAGACGACATTCCTATTCACACAAAATTATATAGATACCCCATATCCACAAAGCGGAATTAAAAAAAAATCAGACATATTAAATCAGGGTATCGTAAGGGAAAGCTACTTTCTTTAAATTGCACATTTTTGGATAGTCCCAAAAAACAAAGCGGACGCGAGTGGGAAAAAAGTGGCGTTTAGTTATTGACTATAGGAAACGAAACGATTAAACAATATCAGAGAGATACCCAATACCAAACATAAATGAAATACTGGCCAAGCTTGGCAAGTGCAGGTATTTTACTACATTGGACTTAACTAGCGGATTCCATCAACTAGAAATGAATCCAAAAGATATTTCTAAGATATTTTCATACAAGTGCATGTATTTTACTACATTGGACTTGGCTAGCGGATTCCATCAAATAGAAATGAATCCAAAAGATATTTCCAAGATGGCATTTAAAGTAGAAAATGGACACTACGAATTTGTGAGAATGCCCTTCGGCTCAAAAATTGTACCATCAACATTTCAAAGGGTGATGAATTGCGTTCTTAAATATTTGATAGGAACAGTGTGTCTTGTCTATTTAGACGACATCACTGTATATTCCACCACACTCCAAGAACATTCGGAAAATTTAGTTTTTGAAGCCCTTAGAGAGCCCTTATGAGTCAAACAAAATCCTGTCAAAATAAAGGCGTTCCAAAACTTTCCTACACCCACAAATCAAAAAGAAATAAAGTCATGTATTTTAACCATTATAGACAAATTTTCCATATTGGCCGTCGCATACAATTAACAGCGACTAACAGCCTTTGCGTTATTAAATCCTTAAAACATTTTCTTAGTCTGCATGGCATACCTAACAAAATCGTTTGTGACCAGGGAACCGAATTCACTTCAAACATATTTAAAGACATTTGTCAGCAATACCAAATTAAACTACACTATACGTCTTTCCAACAGTATCCTAGCAATTTCCCGTGGAAAGACTCCATTCAACATTAACTGAAACGTACAGATTAATAGTCGAGAAAATTAAAGAAAAAAGTTAGAAATGGATCATGACGAAATCGTAACAGAGGTTCTTATAACCTACAATAACGCAATCCATTCTTCTAATAAAATTACACCTTTCGAAATTTTCTACGGAAGAACCTATAAAATTAACCGTCAAATTATATTCAACAATGAACACGAATATCTTTCCAAAATCAATCAAGTTGGAAAATAACTTAATGCAGACAGACAAGACCCACTAGATTATGAGTTATCTACATCAAATATACAGGAAGAAATGTAGGAGAAATAAAATAACACCGAGTTTTTCTGGACACGAAGTGAAACAAAACAACAAAGCAACATTACTTACTACACAAAACACGTAACTTCACAAATCAAAAATAAGAAAAAAACAATTTTCATAATCTTTTGTTTCAGATTAATACCTATGTTACGCACACAAACACTGGAGATACACAATATGCAAATAAAATTAGGAATTGCTAAAACAGTAACTGACTATATCAACCTTACACATATAACAAAATTAGATTCATATAAGTATAATGTCATGAAAATTGAGGAATCCGTCAAACAATTTACTCCCTCTTATTACAACAGAAATTCCTTACAGGTAAAAAAATCTAAACTTAAATACCTTAAGGATAAATTGAATTCAATAACTCCTGAATAACGAGGGAAAAGAGGATTATTTAACGGTATAGGTTCAGCAGTTCAATTTATTACAGGTAATATGAACGATAATGATGCTCTCCGTATTAACCAAGCTATATTTAATGTAAAAAAATTCATTGAAAAAATAGAAAATATCACAGACCACATAATAAAGATCAAGTTATAATAGTAGGGTCAATAAGGAATTCTTAAAATAGCATAAACTCCAACTCAAGACTTATAAATGATATGCAGTATTTAAATCATATTAATTTGCACATTGATTAACTGACAAATCTTATTACAGATGTTTCTGAAGCAATGACATTGCCTAGCCTCGGAATTATACCCAAGATGATATTTAACACGCAAGAGTTAGAAGAAATAGAGAACAATTTAGAGAATCAGTCAATTAAAATTGATACAACAGAACATTTGTATGAACTTTTACAATTACAGACATTTTACAACGATACCAATATCGCTTTTGACATTCAAATTCCCCCCTTCCCATTAACCAATTAATAGAACAAAAAAAAAAGGTATAAAACAATACACAATTTATAATAATAATAAAATTAAATTTTTCGGCAATTTATGTAAGAAAATCGAAACATGTGTTATTGTAAAGAAAGTTCACTACAACAAACCATGGAAAATTCTTCATGCTTTGGAAAACTCATAAGTAATTTAGAAGCCCACTGCAATCTTAATGATATAGGCCAAATAACAGGAATAAAATAGGCCAAATAACAGAAATAAAAATATCACGTAACTCTGAAAAGCATAATATTGAAGGCAACTTATTAATAAATTTTAAAAAACTGTAATGTTATTATCAAAGGAATTACCAACGAAGATAACCCAAACATATGTTGGTACGATTTTATTGTAAAACTTCTCACAGAAATAAACATAGAACCTTTGTCTACAATAGAAACTTTAAATATACCTAAAATTAAAGGTACCATCTAGAAAATAAGTTAGCCATCGAAGAGTTATCAAACAATTCAGAACTTCACAGTCATATAAATTGTGGAACTCTAATGTTAATAATTGGAATTGTAATTTTCATCTGTATAACGAAACAGAAGACAAAATTAGTGGTAAATGAACTTCCCGCCACTACTGTTGTCGCTTCTTACCATTAATTCTTTTGGCCGTCGCGCCATACTAAGGGGGAGGAGTTACAGAAGTACCATCAACAACAACAACATCAATGACCCTCAAAACCACCAAGGTTAAATCCAGCAAATAAGTAATAAAATTATCAAAAACTGTTTACAAGTCATTAACCGAAATAATTGCTAAACATAAAATTATTAAAAATTATAAATAGTTCAATAAACTTAAAAAATCTGTAAAGCAATTTAAAATAAAGGAATTGTTAAGCAAGCATAATAAAATTTCAAAAGAATTATAAACAGGTCAACAGACTGAATATAGAATTACTAATAATTGTATAAATTGTTAAAATGCAGATTTTGCATGTCTGACTTTAAGTAATTTTATATTTGTAACTGTTACTTTCAATTATTTTTCAACCAACCAACAAACTTGCGTTTTTTTATAACACGGATTACTCCACAACACAACGCATAAAAAATTAAAAAAAATGTTGTTATCGCAAAACAAACAAAGTGCATGGAATTTTTATAAAAAGAGGTCGGATAATCGTCTTAAAAACAGAACAGAGCCAGCAATAAAATACATCCGTGACAGATCATCACGACACGAAAATAGGCAGAACCGGCAACAAAGGACATTTGTGACGGGTTATCACATTTCAAGAAAAAATACTTTTAAGGACAAAGAGGAGCAGCAATATTATTTTTTTATTATTAGCAATTTATTGTGAAAAAAGTGTATGGTGATAAAGCTAGAAACCAGCAATACGTTTAAATATTTTAAAGATCCAGGGACCCAACAGAGTTTGACAAGAGCATTCCTGCATTCCAGAACCGCCATAGATTTGATTGTAAAAGAATTCAGGGCCTTCAGGGCCGCTTGACTATCGACATATAGTCACCGGTCCGTCCAGTTCATTGACTCTATTTGCCAGCAGCTCTATGGCCTTCCTGATAGCGAAAATTTCTGACTGAAAAACACTAATTTGAAGGATCGTCGGATATTTAGACTTTCACAGTAGACTCCGGCTCCCCTACCACTTTCCATCTTTGATCCATCAGTATAGATAGCTATCCCGCAATATATAATTAAACTACACTGTACGTCTGGACACTATGAATTTGTGAGAATGCCATTCGGCTTAAAAAATGCAGCATCAACATTTCAAAAGGTGATGGATTGCGTTCTTAAAGATTTGATAAGAACAGTGTGTCTTGTCTATTTATCTTCATCTTTGTATATTCCACCTCACTCCAAGAACATTCGGAAAATTTAAGAAAATTTTTTGAAGCCATTAGATAATTCCCACAAATCAAAAAGAAATAAAGTCATATATTTTAACCATTATAGACAAATTTTTCAAATTGGCCGTCGCATATACTCTAACAGCGAGAAAGAGCCTTTGCGTTGTTAAATCCTTAAAACATTTTCTTAGCCTGCATGGCATACCTAACAAACCGAATTCACTTCAAACATATTTAAAGACTTTTGTCAGCAATACAAAATTAAACTACACTTTACGTCTTTCCAACAATCTTCTAGCAGTACCCCGTGGAAAGACTCCATTCAACATTAACTGAAACGTACAGATTAATAAACGAGAAAATTAAAGAAAAAAAGTTAGAAATGGATCATGACGAAATCGTAACAGAAGTTCTTATAACCTACAATAACGCAATCCATTCTTCTACTAAAATTACACCTTTCGAACTTTTCTATGGAAGAACCTATAAAATTAACCGTCAAATTATATTCAACAATGAACACGAATATCTTTCCAGAATCAATCAAATTGGAACTGAACTCTACGAATCTATTAGGAAAAAATTGGAAACCGATACGGACAAACGCATAGAAAAACTTAATGCAGACAGACAAGACCCACTAGATTATGATGTAGATAACTATATATACAGGAAGAAATGTAGGAGAAATAAAATAACACCGAGATTTTCTAGGCACAAAGTGAAACAAAACAATAAAGCAACATTACTTACTACACAAAACTTCACAAATCAAAAATAATAAAAAACAATATTCATAATCTTTTATTTCAGATTAATACCCATGATTCGCACCCAAACACTGAAGATACACAATTTAACAGACACCCAGGGATTATTACAAATAAAATTAGGAACTGCTAAAACAATTACTGACTATATCATTGACAATATAATAAAATTAAATTTATATAAAGGTAATGTCATGAAAATTGAGGAATTCGTAAAAAAAATTACTCCCACATATTACAACAGAGATTCCTTACAGTAACAAAATTTAAACTTATAGACCTTATGGATAAATTAAATTCAATAACTTTTAAATACCGCGGGAAAAGAGGATTGTTTAACGGTATGGGTTCAGCAGTTAAATTTATTACAGGTAATCTGGACGATAATGATGATTTTCGTATTAACCAAGCTATATTTAATCTTACAAAATAAATTATGTCCTGCAGAAATAATATACACTTGAGTAAAATTTCATAAATCTACTTCAAATCGTTCGGAAGCTAGAGTGATTTCCACAGACGAACGGACATCGCTAAATCGACATAAAATTTTATGATGATCAAGAATATATATACTTTGTGGAATCTAAAATGTATATTTCGAGGTGTAACAAACGGAATGACAAACTTAATATACCATCCATGCTATGGTGGAGGGAGTTACAGAAGCGCCATCAACAACAACAACATCAGCACAATCACCAACAAAATCACCAAGGTTAAATCCAGCAAATTAGTAATAAAATTATCAAAAACTGTTTACAAGTCATTAACCGAAATAATTGCTAAACATAAAATTAATAAGAATTATTATTAGTTCAATAGATTTAAAAAATCTGTAAATCAAATTAAAATAAAAGAATTGTTAAGCAAGCATAATAAAATTTCAAAAGAATTATAAACAAGTCAACAGACTGAATATAAATTACCAATAATTGTATAAATTATTAAAATGCAGATTTTGTAATTTTGACTTTAAGTAATTTTATATTTGTACATGTCATTTTCAATTATTTTTCAATAAAAGATCAGCAATATTAGAGTAGTCAACCAACAAACTTGCGTTTTTTTATAACACGGATTACTCCACAACACATCTGGCGCAGTCGGGTAGTTCTGATAGTTCCTGCATAAAAAAATAATATAAAGTGTTGTGACATTATCAAAGACGAAGATAATCGCCTTAAAAACAGAACAGAGCCAGCAATAAAATACATCCGTGACGGATCATCACGACACGAAAATAGGCAGAACCGGCAACAAAGGACATCTGTGACGGGTTATCACATTTCAAGGAAAAATACTTTTAAGGCCAGCAGAATTCAGACAAACAGGACCAGCAATAATAACTATAGTTTTAATATTGTAAGCAAAAATTTGGATTATTAGCAATTTATTGTGAAAAAATTGTATGGTGATAAAGCTAGAAACAAGCAATACGTTTAAATATTTTATAGATCCTATACAGATACATAATATATTTAATGAATAATTTTTAATGAAAGAAAAAAGTGAAAGCTTATACCTTGAACAAAGAAATAATAATTTGACCGCGTTGTTCGAAGAAAAAGAAAGCGTAGATAAATTTGGAAATAATTTACCTGTTAACATTAGTTAAGTAATTATATTATATTAAGTTATTTTTATTGATTTTAAGGTCTATATGTAACATAGTTGAAGGAGAAGCAAATGACAGAGCATTAAAAATAATCTCATATAGCATTACTCTAATAAACGAAATGAAACTTCATTGATTCGAGACTTACACCTCCTGAAACAAAATAATAAGACACTTGAGGAGTTTTATAGTTCAGTTATAGAGTTCCAAGCTACAATTACACGAGCTAAAAAAAGCTAAACGAGATTTATTTGATAAAATGTGCCTTAACACATTTTTATCTGGACTTAGAGAACCATTAGGCTATGAAGCCGAATACTATACCAATAGCTTTTTCATGCTGTATTACCGAACAAAACATGTTTTATATAAAACAAGAAAACAGGAACATTTTGAAAAGGCGGGAAAATTTTACACAGTACAATTCACAACATTCTTACCCTAACATAAAACCATTCACTTCAAATCATTATAGACAACAAAATGCGATTTATAGTTCTCCTATGCATTTTAATAAACCACAATTACCAATCAATAAACCATTTAATATGCCCCAATTAAATTTACCAACACCAATTAATAGACCTCAGTTAGAACAGAGTTTTTTTTACCAACACCTAAGCATACACAATATATCACAGCCACAAACAATCAAAACTACTTTATCAATTTTAGACAGCAACGGTTAGACACTAACACAAATTTTCCAAAACCAGAACCCATGCACACTAGTTCAGGCTATACTCATCTAAGGAAAAATAGTGAGCAAAGACGTAAATTTCCAAGAGAAGTACATATTGACCATAACTATAAGAACTTTAATACCTATTCAGATCCTGAAAACTATAACATTCCAAATTATTTACCTAAGTCGGACAATTACAACGAGATAGAAGATGTAAAGAATTTTCAATAAGATTCCCCCAAAACCCAACAGGATACCTAGATATAAACAAACATGACAATAACTTTCCTTAAATAAACAATTCATCTCCATTTGGGCGTCCACTCCGTTTTCTTATAGACACAGGAAACTTTACACGAATAATCATACCACCACTGTGTAAAACAAACATTAACTGAATACAAAAGTGAACATACCTATGTTCACAGAATTCCGAGAATGTGGAATCCTGGAATACTTTGTCTTTAAATTTCACAACTATTTTGATGGTCTCATTGGACTCGATTATTTAGGTGCGAAAATTGCGGCATACCTTTGTCTTTTAAACCAAATATAACTTCCGGTAAATTTCTCATATCACCAAAAACAAAAGCCATTATGAAAATTCCTGTAGATTTAGAACATGGCTATTTCTTTATCTCCACAATTACAGTTAACTAAGAAGTAACCATTTCACCGGGTATCTACAGGGCTGAAAACTGGTACAGCTTCAACGCCTTACCTTTACCAATAAAATCAAACACAACATTGTCACAAGAGACGACATTCCTATTCACACAAAATTATATAGATACCCCATATCCACAAAGCGGAATTAAAAAAAAATCAGACATATTAAATCAGGGTATCGTACGGGAAAGCTACTTTCTTTAAATTGCACATGTTTGGATAGTCCCAAAAAACAAAGCGGACGCGAGTGGGAAAAAAGTGGCGTTTAGTTATTGACTATAGGAAACGAAACGATTAAACAATATCAGAGAGATACCCAATACCAAACATAAATGAAATACTGGCCAAGCTTGGCAAGTGCAGGTATTTTACTACATTGGACTTAACTAGCGGATTCCATCAACTAGAAATGAATCCAAAAGATATTTCTAAGATATTTTCATACAAGTGCATGTATTTTACTACATTGGACTTGGCTAGCGGATTCCATCAAATAGAAATGAATCCAAAAGATATTTCCAAGATGGCATTTAAAGTAGAAAATGGACACTACGAATTTGTGAGAATGCCCTTCGGCTCAAAAATTGTACCATCAACATTTCAAAGGGTGATGAATTGCGTTCTTAAATATTTGATAGGAACAGTGTGTCTTGTCTATTTAGACGACATCACTGTATATTCCACCACACTCCAAGAACATTCGGAAAATTTAGTTTTTGAAGCCCTTAGAGAGCCCTTATGAGTAAAACAAAATCCTGTCAGAATAAAGGCGTTCCAAAACTTTCCTACACCCACAAATCAAAAAGAAATAAAGTCATGTATTTTAACCATTATAGACAAATTTTCCATATTGGCCGTCGCATACAATTAACAGCGACTAACAGCCTTTGCGTTATTAAATCCTTAAAACATTTTCTTAGTCTGCATGGCATACCTAACAAAATCGTTTGTGACCAGGGAACCGAATTCACTTCAAACATATTTAAAGACATTTGTCAGCAATACCAAATTAAACTACACTATACGTCTTTCCAACAGTCTCCTAGCAATTTCCCGTGGAAAGACTCCATTCAACATTAACTGAAACGTACAGATTAATAGTCGAGAAAATTAAAGAAAAAAGTTAGAAATGGATCATGACGAAATCGTAACAGAGGTTCTTATAACCTACAATAACGCAATCCATTCTTCTAATAAAATTACACCTTTCGAAATTTTCTACGGAAGAACCTATAAAATTAACCGTCAAATTATATTCAACAATGAACACGAATATCTTTCCAAAATCAATCAAGTTGGAAAATAACTTAATGCAGACAGACAAGACCCACTAGATTATGAGTTATCTACATCAAATATACAGGAAGAAATGTAGGAGAAATAAAATAACACCGAGTTTTTCTGGACACGAAGTGAAACAAAACAACAAAGCAACATTACTTACTACACAAAACACGTAACTTCACAAATCAAAAATAAGAAAAAAACAATTTTCATAATCTTTTGTTTCAGATTAATACCTATGTTACGCACACAAACACTGGAGATACACAATATGCAAATAAAATTAGGAATTGCTAAAACAGTAACTGACTATATCAACCTTACACATATAACAAAATTAGATTCATATAAGTATAATGTCATGAAAATTGAGGAATCCGTCAAACAATTTACTCCCTCTTATTACAACAGAAATTCCTTACAGGTAAAAAAATCTAAACTTAAATACCTTAAGGATAAATTGAATTCAATAACTCCTGAATAACGAGGGAAAAGAGGATTATTTAACGGTATATGTTCAGCAGTTCAATTTATTACAGGTAATATGAACGATAATGATGCTCTCCGTATTAACCAAGCTATATTTAATGTAAAAAAATTCATTGAAAAAATAGAAAATATCACAGACCACATAAATAAAGATCAAGTTATAATAGTAGGGTCAATAAGGAATTCTCAAAATAGCATAAACTCCAACTCAAGACTTATAAATGATATGCAGTATTTAAATCATATTAATTTGCACATTGATTAACTGACAAATCTTATTACAGATGTTTCTGAAGCAATGACATTGCCTAGCCTCCTTAAGGATAAATTGAATTCAATAACTCCTGAATAACGAGGGAAAAGAGGATTATTTAACGGTATAGGTTCAGCAGTTCAATTTATTACAGGTAATATGAACGATAATGATGCTCTCCGTATTAACCAAGCTATATTTAATGTAAAAAAAATTCATTGAAAAAATAGAAAATATCACAGACCACATAAATAAAGATCAAGTTATAATAGTAGGGTCAATAAGGAATTCTCAAAATAGCATAAACTCCAACTCAAGACTTATAAATGATATGCAGTATTTAAATCATATTAATTTGCACATTGATTAACTGACAAATCTTATTACAGATGTTTCTGAAGCAATGACATTGCCTAGCCTCGGAATTATACCCAAGATGATATTTAACACGCAAGAGTTAGAAGAAATAGAGAACAATTTAGAGAATCAGTCAATTAAAATTGATACAACAGAACATTTGTATGAACTTTTACAATTACAGACATTTTACAACGATACCAATATCGCTTTTGACATTCAAATTCCCCCCTTCCCATTAACCAATTAATAGAACAAAAGAAATAGTTATAAAACAATACACAATTTATAATAATAATAAAATTAATTTTTTCGGCAATTTATGTAAGAAAATCGAAACATGTGTTATTGTAAAGAAAGTTCACTACAACAAACCATGGAAAATTCTTCATGCTTTGGAAAACTCATAAGTAATTTAGAAGCCCACTGCAATCTTAATGATATAGGCCAAATAACAGGAATAAAATAGGCCAAATAACAGAAATAAAAATATCACGTAACTCTGAAAAGCATAATATTGAAGGCAACTTATTAATAAATTTTAAAAAACTGTAATGTTATTATCAAAGGAATTACCAACGAAGATAACCCAAACATATGTTGGTACGATTTTATTGTAAAACTTCTCACAGAAATAAACATAGAACCTTTGTCTACAATAGAAACTTTAAATATACCTAAAATTAAAGGTACCATCTAGAAAATAAGATAGCCATCGAAGAGTTATCAAACAATTCAGAACTTCACAGTCATATAAATTGTGGAACTCTAATGTTAATAATTGGAATTGTAATTTTCATCTGTATAACGAAACAGAAGACAAAATTAGTGGTAAATGAACTTCCCGCCACTACTGTTGTCGCTTCTTACCATTAATTCTTTTGGCCGTCGCGCCATACTAAGGGGGAGGAGTTACAGAAGTACCATCAACAACAACAACATCAGCACAATGACCATCAAAACCACCAAGGTTAAATCCAGCAAATAAGTAATAAAATTATCAAAAACTGTTTACAAGTCATTAACCGAAATAATTGCTAAACATAAAATTATTAAGAATTATAAATAGTTCAATAAACTTAAAAAATCTGTAAAACAATTTAAAATAAAGGAATTGTTAAGCAAGCATAATAAAATTTCAAAAGAATTATAAACAGGTCAACAGACTGAATATAGAATTACTAATAATTGTATAAATTGTTAAAATGCAGATTTTGCATGTCTGACTTTAAGTAATTTTATATTTGTAACTGTTACTTTCAATTATTTTTCAACCAACCAACAAACTTGCGTTTTTTTATAACACGGATTACTCCACAACACAACGCATAAAAAATTAAAAAAAATGTTGTTATCGCAAAACAAACAAAGTGCATGGAATTTTTATAAAAAGAGGTCGGATAATCGTCTTAAAAACAGAACAGAGCCAGCAATAAAATACATCCGTGACGGATCATCACGACACGAAAATAGGCAGAACCGGCAACAAAGGACATTTGTGACGGGTTAGCACATTTCAAGAAAAAATACTTTTAAGGACAAAGAGGAGCAGCAATATTATTTTTTTATTATTAGCAATTTATTGTGAAAAAAGTGTATGGTGATAAAGCTAGAAACCAGCAATACGTTTAAATATTTTAAAGATCCTATACAGAAAAAGTAGCCAATTCGCCAGCAGATTCATTGCCAGATATGTTACAATGTCCAGGGACCCAACAGAGTTTGACAAGAGCATTCCTGCATTCCAGAACCGCCATAGATTTGATTGTAAAAGAATTCAGGGCCTTCAGGGCCGCTTGACTATCGACATATAGTCACCGGTCCGTCCAGTTCATTGACTCTATTTGCCAGCAGCTCTATGGCCTTCCTGATACCGAAAATTTCTGACTGAAAAACACTAATTTGAAGGATCGTCGGATATTTAGACTTTCACAGTAGACTCCGGCTCCCCTACCACTTTCCATCTTTGATCCATCAGTAAAGATAGCTATCCCGCAATATATAATTAAACTACGCTGTACGTCTGGACACTATGAATTTGTGAGAATGCCATTCGGCTTAAAAAATGCAGCATCAACATTTCAAAAGGTGATGGATTGCGTTCTTAAAGATTTGATAAGAACAGTGTGTCTTGTCTATTTATCTTCATCTTTGTATATTCCACCTCACTCCAAGAACATTCGGAAAATTTAAGAAAATTTTTTGAAGCCATTAGATAATTCCCACAAATCAAAAAGAAATAAAGTCATATATTTTAACCATTATAGACAAATTTTTCAAATTGGCCGTCGCATATACTCTAACAGCGAGAAAGAGCCTTTGCGTTGTTAAATCCTTAAAACATTTTCTTAGCCTGCATGGCATACCTAACAAACCGAATTCACTTCAAACATATTTAAAGACTTTTGTCAGCAATACAAAATTAAACTACACTTTACGTCTTTCCAACAATCTTCTAGCAATACCCCGTGGAAAGACTCCATTCAACATTAACTGAAACGTACAGATTAATAAACGAGAAAATTAAAGAAAAAAAGTTAGAAATGGATCATGACGAAATCGTAACAGAAGTTCTTATAACCTACAATAACGCAATCCATTCTTCTACTAAAATTACACCTTTCGAACTTTTCTATGGAAGAACCTATAAAATTAACCGTCAAATTATATTCAACAATGAACACGAATATCTTTCCAGAATCAATCAAATTGGAACTGAACTCTACGAATCTATTAGGAAAAAATTGGAAACCGATACGGACAAACGCATAGAAAAACTTAATGCAGACAGACAAGACCCACTAGATTATGATGTAGATAACTATATATACAGGAAGAAATGTAGGAGAAATAAAATAACACCGAGATTTTCTAGGCACAAAGTGAAACAAAACAATAAAGCAACATTACTTACTACACAAAACTTCACAAATCAAAAATAATAAAAAACAATATTCATAATCTTTTATTTCAGATTAATACCCATGATTCGCACCCAAACACTGAAGATACACAATTTAACAGACACCCAGGGATTATTACAAATAAAATTAGGAACTGCTAAAACAATTACTGACTATATCATTGACAATATAATAAAATTAAATTTATATAAAGGTAATGTCATGAAAATTGAGGAATTCGTTAAAAAAATTACTCCCACATATTACAACAGAGATTCCTTACAGTAACAAAATTTAAACTTATAGACCTTATGGATAAATTAAATTCAATAACTTTTAAATACCGCGGGAAAAGAGGATTGTTTAACGGTATGGGTTCAGCAGTTAAATTTATTACAGGTAATCTGGACGATAATGATGCTTTTCGTATTAACCAAGCTATATTTAATCTTACAAAATAAATTATGTCCTGCAGAAATAATATACACTTGAGTAAAATTTCATAAATCTACTTCAAATCGTTCGGAACCTAGAGTGATTTCCACAGACGAACGGACATCGCTAAATCGACATAAAATTTTATGATGATCAAGAATATATATACTTTGTGGAATCTAAAATGTATATTTCGAGGTGTAACAAACGGAATGACAAACTTAATATACCATCCATGCTATGGTGGAGGGAGTTACAGAAGCGCCATCAACAACAACAACATCAGCACAATCACCAACAAAATCACCAAGGTTAAATCCAGCAAATTAGTAATAAAATTATCAAAAACTGTTTACAAGTCATTAACCGAAATAATTGCTAAACATAAAATTAATAAGAATTATTATTAGTTCAATAGATTTAAAAAATCTGTAAATCAAATTAAAATAAAAGAATTGTTAAGCAAGCATAATAAAATTTCAAAAGAATTATAAACAAGTCATCAGACTGAATATAGAATTACCAATAATTGTATAAATTATTAAAATGCAGATTTTGTAATTTTGACTTTAAGTAATTTTATATTTGTACCTGTCATTTTCAATTATTTTTCAATAAAAGATCAGCAATATTAGAGTAGTCAACCAACAAACTTGCGTTTTTTTATAACACGGATTACTCCACAACACATCTGGCGCAGTCGGGTAGTTCTGATAGTTCCTGCATAAAAAAATAATATAAAGTGTTGTGACATTATCAAAGACGAAGATAATCGCCTTAAAAACAGAACAGAGCCAGCAATAAAATACATCCGTGACGGATCATCACGACACGAAAATAGGCAGAACCGGCAACAAAGGACATCTGTGACGGGTTATCACATTTCAAGGAAAATACTTTTAAGGCCAGCAGAATTCAGACAAACAGGACCAGCAATAATAACTATAGTTTTAATATTGTAAGCAAAAATTTGGATTATTAGCAATTTATTGTGAAAAAATTGTATGGTGATAAAGCTAGAAACAAGCAATACGTTTAAATATTTTATAGATCCTATACAGATACATAATATATTTAATGAATAATTTTTAATGAAAGAAAAAAGTGAAAGCTTATACCTTGAACAAAGAAATAATAATTTGACCGCGTTGTTCGAAGAAAAAGAAAGCGTAGATAAATTTGGAAATAATTTACCTGTTAACATTAGTTAAGTAATTATATTATATTAAGTTATTTTTATTGATTTTAAGGTCTATATGTAACATAGTTGAAGGAGAAGCAAATGACAGAGCATTAAAAATAATCTCATATAGCATTACTCTAATAAACGAAATGAAACTTCATTGATTCGAGACTTACACCTCCTGAAACAAAATAATAAGACACTTGAGGAGTTTTATAGTTCAGTTATAGAGTTCCAAGCTACAATTACACGAGCTAAAAAAAGCTAAACGAGATTTATTTGATAAAATGTGCCTTAACACATTTTTATCTGGACTTAGAGAACCATTAGGCTATGAAGCCGAATACTATACCAATAGCTTTTTCATGCTGTATTACCGAACAAAACATGTTTTATATAAAACAAGAAAACAGGAACATTTTGAAAAGGCAGGAAAATTTTACACAGTACAATTCACAACATTCTTACCCTAACATAAAACCATTCACTTCAAATCATTATAGACAACAAAATGCGATTTATAGTTCTCCTATGCATTTTAATAAACCACAATTACCAATCAATAAACCATTTAATATGCCCCAATTAAATTTACCAACACCAATTAATAGACCTCAGTTAGAACAGAGTTTTTTTTACCAACACCTAAGCATACACAATACATCACAGCCACAAACAATCAAAACTACTTTATAAATTTTAGACAGTAACGGTTAGACACTAACACAAATTTTCCAAAACCAGAACCCATGCACATTAGTTCAGGCTATACTCATCTAAGGAAAAATAGTGAGCAAAGACGTAAATTTCCAAGAGAAGTACATATTGACCATAACTATAAGAACTTTAATACCTATTCAGATCCTGAAAACTATAACATTCCAAATTATTTACCTAAGTCGGACAATTACAACGAGATAGAAGATGTAAAGAATTTTCAATAAGATTCCCCCAAAACCCAACAGGATACCTAGATATAAACAAACATGACAATAACTTTCCTTAAATAAACAATTCATCTCCATTTGGGCGTCCACTCCGTTTTCTTATAGACACAGGAAACTTTACACGAATAATCATACCACCACTGTGTAAAACAAACATTAACTGAATACAAAAGTGAACATACCTATGTTCACAGAATTCCGAGAATGTGGAATCCTGGAATACTTTGTCTTTAAATTTCACAACTATTTTGATGGTCTCATTGAACTCGATTATTTAGGTGCGAAAATTGCGGCATACCTTTGTCTTTTAAACCAAATATAACTTCCGGTAAATTTCTCATATCACCAAAAACAAAAGCCATTATGAAAATTCCTGTAGATTTAGAACATGGCTATTTCTTTATCCCCACAATTACAGTTAACTAAGAAGTAACCATTTCACCGGGTATCTACAGGGCTGAAAACTGGTACAGCTTCAACGCCTTACCTTTACCAATAAAATCAAACACAACATTGTCACAAGAGACGACATTCCTATTCACACAAAATTATATAGATACCCCATATCCACAAAGCGGAATTAAAAAAAAAAATCAGACATATTTAATCAGGGTATCGTACGGGAAAGCTACTTTCTTTAAATTGCACATGTTTGGATAGTCCCAAAAAACAAAGCGGACGCGAGTGGGAAAAAAGTGGCGTTTAGTTATTGACTATAGGAAACGAAACGATTAAACAAAATCAGAGAGATACCCAATACCAAACATAAATGAAATACTGGCCAAGCTTGGCAAGTGCAGGTATTTTACTACATTGGACTTAACTAGCGGATTCCATCAACTAGAAATGAATCCAAAAGATATTTCTAAGATATTTTCATACAAGTGCATGTATTTTACTACATTGGACTTGGCTAGCGGATTCCATCAAATAGAAATGAATCCAAAAGATATTTCCAAGATGGCATTTAAAGTAGAAAATGGACACTACGAATTTGTGAGAATGCCCTTCGGCTCAAAAATTGTACCATCAACATTTCAAAGGGTGATGAATTGCGTTCTTAAATATTTGATAGGAACAGTGTGTCTTGTCTATTTAGACGACATCACTGTATATTCCACCACACTCCAAGAACATTCGGAAAATTTAGTTTTTGAAGCCCTTAGAGAGCCCTTATGAGTCAAACAAAATCCTGTCAAAATAAAGGCGTTCCAAAACTTTCCTACACCCACAAATCAAAAAGAAATAAAGTCATGTATTTTAACCATTATAGACAAATTTTCCATATTGGCCGTCGCATACAATTAACAGCGACTAACAGCCTTTGCGTTATTAAATCCTTAAAACATTTTCTTAGTCTGCATGGCATACCTAACAAAATCGTTTGTGACCAGGGAACCGAATTCACTTCAAAGATATTTAAAGACATTTGTCAGCAATACCAAATTAAACTACACTATACGTCTTTCCAACAGTCTCCTAGCAATTTCCCGTGGAAAGACTCCATTCAACATTAACTGAAACGTACAGATTAATAGTCGAGAAAATTAAAGAAAAAAGTTAGAAATGGATCATGACGAAATCGTAACAGAGGTTCTTATAACCTACAATAACGCAATCCATTCTTCTAATAAAATTACACCTTTCGAAATTTTCTACGGAAGAACCTATAAAATTAACCGTCAAATTATATTCAACAATGAACACGAATATCTTTCCAAAATCAATCAAGTTGGAAAATAACTTAATGCAGACAGACAAGACCCACTAGATTATGAGTTATCTACATCAAATATACAGGAAGAAATGTAGGAGAAATAAAATAACACCGAGTTTTTCTGGACACGAAGTGAAACAAAACAACAAAGCAACATTACTTACTACACAAAACACGTAACTTCACAAATCAAAAATAAGAAAAAAACAATTTTCATAATCTTTTGTTTCAGATTAATACCTATGTTACGCACACAAACACTGGAGATACACAATATGCAAATAAAATTAGGAATTGCTAAAACAGTAACTGACTATATCAACCTTACACATATAACAAAATTAGATTCATATAAGTATAATGTCATGAAAATTGAGGAATCCGTCAAACAATTTACTCCCTCTTATTACAACAGAAATTCCTTACAGGTAAAAAAATCTAAACTTAAATACCTTAAGGATAAATTGAATTCAATAACTCCTGAATAACGAGGGAAAAGAGGATTATTTAACGGTATAGGTTCAGCAG
Organism: Musca domestica; assembly: GCF_030504385.1. Classification (NCBI taxonomy): domain Eukaryota; kingdom Metazoa; phylum Arthropoda; class Insecta; order Diptera; family Muscidae; genus Musca; species Musca domestica. Next base: position 536,184 of record NW_026712258.1, read on the forward strand.
TTCAATTTATTACAGGTAATATGAACGATAATGATGCTCTCCGTATTAACCAAGCTATATTTAATGTAAAAAAATTCATTGAAAAAATAGAAAATATCACAGACCACATAAATAAAGATCAAGTTATAATAGTAGGGTCAATAAGGAATTCTCAAAATAGCATAAACTCCAACTCAAGACTTATAAATGATATGCAGTATTTAAATCATATTAATTTGCACATTGATTAACTGACAAATCTTATTACAGATGTTTCTGAAGCAATGACATTGCCTAGCCTCGGAATTATACCCAAGATGATATTTAACACGCAAGAGTTAGAAGAAATAGAGAACAATTTAGAGAATCAGTCAATTAAAATTGATACAACAGAACATTTGTATGAACTTTTACAATTACAGACATTTTACAACGATACCAATATCGCTTTTGACATTCAAATTCCCCCCTTCCCATTAACCAATTAATAGAACAAAAGAAATAGTTATAAAACAATACACAATTTATAATAATAATAAAATTAAATTTTTCGGCAATTTATGTAAGAAAATCGAAACATGTGTTATTGTAAAGAAAGTTCACTACAACAAACCATGGAAAATTCTTCATGCTTTGGAAAACTCATAAGTAATTTAGAAGCCCACTGCAATCTTAATGATATAGGCCAAATAACAGGAATAAAATAGGCCAAATAACAGAAATAAAAATATCACGTAACTCTGAAAAGCATAATATTGAAGGCAACTTATTAATAAATTTTAAAAAACTGTAATGTTATTATCAAAGGAATTACCAACGAAGATAACCCAAACATATGTTGGTACGATTTTATTGTAAAACTTCTCACAGAAATAAACATAGAACCTTTGTCTACAATAGAAACTTTAAATATACCTAAAATTAAAGGTACCATCTAGAAAATAAGTTAGCCATCGAAGAGTTATCAAACAATTCAGAACTTCACAGTCATATAAATTGTGGAACTCTAAAGTTAATAATTGGAATTGTAATTTTCATCTGTATAACGAAACAGAAGACAAAATTAGTGGTAAATGAATTTCCCGCCACTACTGTTGTCGCTTCTTACCATTAATTCTTTTGGCCGTCGCGCCATACTAAGGGGGAGGAGTTACAGAAGTACCATCAACAACAACAACATCAGCACAATCACCATTAAAACCACCAAGGTTAAATCCAGCAAATAAGTAATAAAATTATCAAAAACTGTTTACAAGTTATTAACCGAAATAATTGCTAAACATAAAATTATTAAGAATTATAAATAGTTCAATAAACTTAAAAAATCTGTAAAACAATTTAAAATAAAGGAATTGTTAAGCAAGCATAATAAAATTTCAAAAGAATTATAAACAGGTCAACAACATAAATTGTTAAAATGCAGATTTTGCATGTCTGACTTTAAGTAATTTTATATTTGTAACTGTTACTTTCAATTATTTTTCAACCAACCAACAAACTTGCGTTTTTTTATAACACGGATTACTCCACAACACAACGCATAAAAAATTAAAAAAATGTTGTTATCGCAAAACAAACAAAGTGCATGGAATTTTTATAAAAAGAGGTCGGATAATCGTCTTAAAAACAGAACAGAGCCAGCAATAAAATACATCCGTGACAGATCATCACGACACGAAAATAGGCAGAACCGGCAACAAAGGACATTTGTGACGGGTTATCACATTTCAAGAAAAAATACTTTTAAGGACAAAGAGGAGCAGCAATATTATTTTTTTATTATTAGCAATTTATTGTGAAAAAAGTGTATGGTGATAAAGCTAGAAACCAGCAATACGTTTAAATATTTTAAAGATCCTATACAGAAAAAGTATAGTTAATGAATAATTTTGATAAAAGAAAAAAGTGAAAACTTGTATTGTGAACAAAGAAATAATAATTTGGCCGTGTTGTTCAAAGATAAAGGAGGAGTAGATAATTTTTGAAATAATTTACAGGTTAAGTATTAGTTAAGTATTTATATTAGAATATAAACATATATAGTTCGATAGTATAAAATAATTTTTCTTCTTAAAGAAAAGAATATATTGAATTAGTAGATTGATTTAAGAAAAAATAAGTATATGCGTAAATTTCGTCCTTATACTATCCCACGAACCCTTCTTCCTATCCCGGAATCTGAAACCGATATGAGTATCAGTCAAAATAGTCAAATTAGTGTTATGAACTCTACAAACATTTCACCCTCGACAGAAAGAAATATACTGGATTCCTTAAGAATCCCAGATGCTGTCAAGGATCTTCCGAAATTTGATGAAAATCCTAGATTGATATACGATTTCATAAGCAATGTGGAGGAAATACTTTCAGTATTAGCACCCACTGATGGCACCCCTCTTGTCAAGATGATTTTAAGGTCTATATGTAGCAAAGTTGAAGGAGAAGCAAATGAGATTTTGAATATCTATAGCACAGACTTTAGCTAACAGAGCGTTAAAAATAATCTAATATTGCATTACTCTGATAAACGAAATAAAACTTCATTGATTCGAGACTTAAACCTCCTGAAATAAAATAATAAGACACTTGAGGAGTTTTATAGTTTAGTTATAGAGTTCCAAGCTACAATTACACGAGGTTGATGTCAACATAATAAAAGCTAAACAAGATTTATTTGTTAAAATGTGGTTTAACACATTTTTATCTGGATTTAGAGAACCATTAGGTTTTTCCATTAGGGCTATGAAGCCGGATACTTTACCAATAGCTTTTTCATACTGTATTACCGAACAAAACATTTTTTATATAGAACAAGAAAACAGGAATATTTTGAAACGGCAGGAAACTGTGACTGTGCAATTCACAACATTCTTACCCTAACATAAAACCATTCACTTCAAATCATTATAGACAACAGAACGAGATTCATAGTTCTCCTATGCATTTTAATAAACCACAATTACCAATAAATAAACCATTTAATCATGGTAGAATTAAGAAAGTAAAGTCATGCAATCATATGTTTACAATTTTTTTCAAAATTATTCATTTGACAACATCTAATTGTCAAAATGTTTGTTTAGAAATCCATTGTACATACACAAATCAGAGATGGGAACCTACTTTCTATGCAGTGAAATTTGACAATATAAAATACAGAAAATGCAAAGATGGGAATGCTTATTTGAGATTACTTCGCCTTCTTAATTTTACCATGCATTTAATATACCCCAATTAAATTTACCAACAGCAATTAATAGACCTAAGTTAGCACAGAGTTTTTTTTTACCAACACTTAAGCAAACACAATACACCACAAACAAACAAAACTAGTTTTGCAATTTTAGACAACAACGGTTAGACACTAACACAAAGTTTCCAACATCAGAACCCATGGACACTAGTTCAGGCTATACTCATCTAAGGAATAATAGTGGGCAAACAAGCAGATTTCCAAGAAAAGTACATCATATTGACCATAACTATAAGAACTTTGATACATATTCAAATACTGAGAACTATAACATTCCAAATTATTTACCGGAGTTGGACAATTACAACGAGAAAGAGGATGTACAAAATTTTCAATTAGATGCCTCCAAAACCCAACAGGATTCCTAAAAATATAAACAAATATGACAATAACTTTCCTTACATAAACATTTAATCTCCATTTGGGCGTCCACTCCGTTTTCTTATAGACACAGGCGCATCAGCATCCTTTATAAACCCAGAATACACAGGAAAATTTAAAATAGAAAACTTTGCACGAATAGCCATAACCATTGTGTTAAAAAAACACTAGTTGAATACAAAATTTTACATACCTATGTTCACAGATTTCCAAGAATGTGGAATCCTGGAATTCTTTGTCTTTATAGACCTCGAGAGAAAGCAATTATTCACAAGGAATTGCGGCGTCCCTTTGTCTTTTAAGCCAAACTTAACTTCCGGTAAATTTCTCATATCACCAAAAACAAAACCCATTGTGAAAATTCCTGTAGTTTTAGAACATGGCTATTTCTTAATCCCCACAATTTCTGTTAACAAAGAAGTAACCATTTCACCGGGTATGTACAGGGCTGAAAACTGGTACAGCTTCGTTGAAATAAATAATAAGTCAAACTCGCACATAATAATTTTAATTGAAAATCCAATTAAAGTGGATCCAATAAAAAATTCATATTATATGGAAATTGATAATATTAGCTTCGAACATATTATTGAATATCCAAGCCCTCATATACTGGACAATCTTGGAATTGTTCATTTGAATATGGAGGAATAGAAGGTTATCACAAAACTAAGTAAAGGATTTGAAGATATTTTTCGTCAAGATAATCAATCCCTTACCTTTACCAATAAAATCAAAACCAACATTGCCACAAGGGACGACATTCCTATTTACACAAATTCATATACATACCGCCATATCCACAAAGAGGAAGTAAAAAAATCAGACATGCTAAATCAGGGTATCGTTTGGGAAAGCTACTTACTTTGGATTGCTCCTGTTTAGATAGTCCCAAAAAAGGCGACGAGTGGGAAAAAAGTGGCGTTTAGTTATTGACTATAGGCAACAAAACGATAAATAAATTTAGTTTTTGAAGCCCTTAGAGAAGCTAATATTAAGATTCAATTCGATAGGTCTGAATTCTGACAACAGAAGGAGTAAAACTAAATCCTGACAAAATACAGGCGATCCAAAAATTTCCTATTCTCTCAAATCAAAAAGATATAAAGTCATATATTTTAACCATTATAGACAAATTTTCCAAATTGGCTGTCGCATATACTCAACAGAGTAACATCGTTATTAAATCCTTAAAACATTTTCTTAGCCTGTATGGCATACCTAACAAAATCGTTTGTGGCCAGGGAACCGAATTCACTTCAAACATATTTAAAGACTTATGTCTTTCCAATAATCTTCTAGCAATTTCCAGTGGAAAGACTCCATTCAACATTAACTGAAACGTGCAGATTAATAGTCGAGAAAATTAAAGAAAAAAAGTTAGAAATGGATCATGACGAAATCGTAACAGAAGTTCTTATAACCTACAATAACGCAATCCATTCTGCTACTGAAATTACACCTTTCGAACTTTTCTATGGAAGAACCTATAAAATTAACCGTCAAATTACATTCAACAATGAACACGAATATCTTTCCAAAATCAATCAATTTCGAACTGAACTCTACGAATCTATTAGGAAAGAATTGGAAACTGATACGGACAAACGCATAGAAAAACTTAATGCAGACCGACAAGATCCACTAGATTATGATGTAGATAACTATATATACAGGAAGAAATGTAGGAGAAATAAAATAACACCGAAATTTTCTAGGCACAAAGTGAAACAAATCAACAAAGCAACATTACTTACTACACAAAACACGAAACTTCACAAATCAAAAATAAGAAAAAAAAAAAAACAATTTTCATAATCTTTTGTTTCAGATTAGTACCCATGATACGCACACAAACACTGGAGATACACAATTTAACAGACACCCAGGGATTATTACAAATAAAATAAGGAACTGCTAAAACAATAACTGACTGTATCAACCTTATACATATAATATATAGATTCATATAAGGATAATGTCATGAAAATTGAGGAATACGTCAAACAATTTACTCCCACATATTACAACAGAGATTCCTTCCAGGTAACAAATTTTAAACTTAAAGACCTTAAGGATAAATTGAATTCAATAACTCATAAATAACGCGGGAAAATAGGATTATTTAACGGTATAGTTCAGCAATTAAATTTATTATAGGTAATATGGACGATAATGATGTTCTCCGTATTAACCAATCAAACAAAATAAATTACAAACTGAAACTGGTAAACAGAAAATATTCATTGTACTAGAATCATTGAAATATAGAAAATATCACAGACCACATAAATAAAGAACAAGTTATAGTAGTAGGGTCAATAAGCAATTCTCAAAATATCATAAACTCCAACTCAAGACTTATAAATGATATGCAGTATTTAAAACAGATTAATTTCCACATTGATTTACTGACAAATCATATTACAGATGTTTCTGAAGCAATGGCATTGCCTAGCGTCGGACTTATACCCAAGATGATATTAAACACGCACGAGTTAGAAGAAATAGGGAAAATTTAGAAAATCAGCAATTAAAATTGATACAACAGAACATTTGTAGGAACGTTTTGTATGAAAACTCTTCATGCTTTGGAAAATTCATAAGTAATTTAGAAGCCTATTGTAGTCTTAATGATATGGGCCAAATAACAGAAATCTCACAACCCGAACAAAGACTTGTGTTATTGAAAAATTTACCGACCACAGATATAAAAACATCATGTAACTCCGAAAAGCATAATATTGAAGGCAAATTATTAAAAAATTTTATGAACTGTAATGTTATTGTCAACGGAATTACCTACGATTATAACCCAAACATATATTGGTACGATTTTATTGTAAAACTACCCACAGAAATAAACATAAAATCTTTGTCTACAATAGAAACTTTAAATATACCCAAACTTAAAGGTACCATCTAGAAAATATGTTAGCCATCGAAGAGTTAGCAAACAATACAGAACTTCACAGTCATATAAATTATGAAACTCTAATGTTAATAATTGGAATTGTAATTTTCATTTGTATAACGAAATAGAAGACAAAATTAGTGGTAAATGAAACTCCCGCCACTACTGTTGTCGCTTCTGGCCATTAATTCTTTTAGCCATCGCTCCATACAATCAACAACAGCAACATCAGCACAATCACCAACAAAACCAACAAGGTTAAATCCAGCAAATAAGTAATAAAATGATCAAAACCTGTTAACAAGTCATTAACCGAAATAATTGCTAAACATAAAATTATTAAGAATTATAAATAGTTCAATAAACATAAAAAATCTGTAAAACAATTTAAAATAAAGGAATTGTCAAGCAAGCATAATAAAATTTCAAAAGAATTATAAACAGGTCAACAGACTGAATATAGAATTACTAATAATTGTATAAATTGTTAAAATGCGGATTTTGCATGTCTGACTTTAAGTAATTTTATATTTGTAACTGTCACTTTCAATTATTTTTCAACCAACCAACAAACTTGCGTTTTTTTATAACACAGATTACTCCACAACACAACGCATAAAAAATTAAAAAAAAATGTTGTTATCGCAAAACAAAAAAAAGTGCATGGAATTTTTATAAAAAGAGGTAGGATAATCGTCTTAAAAACAGAACAGAGCCAACAATAAAATACATCCGTGACGGATCATTACGACACGAAAATAGGCAGAACCGGCAACAAAGGACATTTGTGACGGGTTATCACATTTCAAGAAAAAATAATTTTAAGGACAAAGAGGAGCAGCAATATTATTTTTTTATTATTAGCAATTTATTGTGAAAAAAGTGTATGGTGATAAAGCTAGAAACCAGCAATACGTTTAAATATTTTAAAGATCCTATACAGAAAAAGTATATTTAATGAATAATTTTGATTAAAGAAAAAAGTGAAAACTTGTATTGTGAACAAAGAAATAATAATTTGACCGTGTTGTTCAAAGAAAAAGGAGGAGTAGATAATTTTTGAAATAATTTACATGTTAAATATTAGTTAAGTAATTATATTAGAATATACACAAATATAACAATAACATAAAATAATTTTCCTTTCTAAGGAAAATAATTGATTGAATTAATAGATTGATTTAAGAAAAAATTAGTATATGCGTAAATTTCGTCCTTATACTACCCAAGAACCCTTATTATCTGAAACCTATATGAGTATTAGTAAAAATAGTCAAAGTAGTGTAATGAACTCTACAAAAATTTCACCCTCGACAGAAATAAATATACTGAATTCCTTAAGAATCCCAGATGCTGTCAAGGATCTTCCGACATTTGACGGAAATCCTAGATTGATATACGATTTCATAAGCAATGTGGAGGAAATACTTGCAGTATTAGCACCCACTGATGGCACCCCTCTTGCCAAGATGATATTAAGGTCTATATGTAACAAAGTTGAATGAATATCTATAGCACAGACTTGAGCTGACAGAGCATTAAAAATAGTCTGATATTGCATTACTCTAATAAACGAAATTAAACTTCATTGATTCGAGACTTAAACCTCCTGAAACAAAATAATAAAACACTTGAGGAGTTTTATAGTTCAGCTATAGAGTTCCAAACTACAATTACACGAGGTAGATGTCAACATAATAAAAGCTAAACAAGATTTATTTGATAAAATGTGCCTTAACACATTTTTATTTGGACTTAGAGAACCATTAGGGCTATGAAGCCGAATACTTTACCAATAGCTTTTTCATACTGTATTACCGAACAAAACATGTTTTATATAAAACAAGAAAACAGGAACATTTTGAAAAGGCAGGAAACTTATAGACAGTGCAATTCACAACATTCTTACCCTAACATAAAACCATTCACTTCAAATCATTATAGCAAACAAAACGCGATTTATAGCTCTCCTATGTATTTTAATATACCACAATTACCAATCAATAAACCATTTAATATGCCCCAATTAAATTTACCAACACCAATTAATAGACCACAGTTAGCACAGAGTTTTTTACCAACACCTAAGCAAACACAATACACCACAAACAAACAAAACTAGTTTTGCAATGTTAGACAACAACGGTTAGATACTAACACAAAGTTTCCAACATCAGAACCCATGGACACTAGTTCAGGCTATACTCATCTAAGGAATAATAGTGAGCAAACAAGTAGATTTCCAAGAAAAGTACATCATATTGACCATAACTATAAGAACTTTGATACATATTCAAATACTGAAAACTATAACATTGCAAATTATTTACCGGAGTTGGACAATTACAACGAGAAAGAGGATGTACAAAATTTTCAATTAGATGCCTCCAAAACCCAACAGGATACCTAAAAATATAAACAAATATGACAATAACTTTCCTTACATAAACATTTAATCTCCATTTGGGCGTCCACTCCGTTTTCTTATAGACACAGACGCATCAGCATCCTTTATAAACCCAGAATACACAGGAAAATTGAACATAGAAAACTTTGCACGAATAGCCATAACCATTGTGTTAAACAAACACTAGTTGAATACAAAATTTAACATACCTATGTTCACAGATTTCCAAGAATGTGGAGTACTGGAATTCTTTGTCTTTATAGACCTCGAGAGAAAGCAATTATACACAAGGAATTGCGGCATCCCTTTGTCTTTTAAGCCAAACTTAACTTCCGGTAAATTTCTCATATCACCAAAAACAAAACCCATTGTAAAAATTCCTGTAGATTTAGAACATGGCTATTTCTTAATCCCCACAATTTCTGTTAACACAGAAGTAACTATTTCACCGAAAACAAACCCCATTGTAAAAATTCCTGTAGATTTAGAACATGGCTATTTCTTAATCCCCACAATTTCTGTTAACACAGAAGTAACTATTTCACCGGGTATGTACAGGGCTGAAAACTGGTACAGCTTCGTTGAAATAAATAATAAGTCAAACTCGGACATAATAATTTTAATCGAAAATCCAATTAAAGTAGATCCAATAAAAAATTCATATTATATGGAAATTGATAATATTAGCTTCGAACATATTATTGAATATCCAAGCCCTCATATACTGGACAATCTTGTAATTGTTCATTTGAATATGGAGGAATAGAATGTTATCACAAAACTAAGTAAAGGATTTGAAGATATTTTTCGTCAAGATAATCAATCCCTTACCTTTACCAATAAAATCAAAAACAACATTGTCACAAGGGACGACATTCCTATTTACACAAATTCATATACATACCGCCATATCCACAAAGAGGAAGTAAAAAAATCAGACATGTTAAATCAGGGTATCGTTCGGGAAAGCTACTTACTTTGGATTGCTCCTGTTTAGATAGTCCCAAAAAAGGCGACGAGTGGGAAAAAAAGTGGCGTTTAGTTATTGACCATAGGCAACAAAACGATAAATAAATTTAGTTTTTGAAGCCCTTAGAGAAGCTAATATTAAGATTCAATTCGATAGGTCTGAATTCTGACAACAGAAGGAGTAAAACTAAATCCTGACAAAATACAGGCGATCCAAAAATTTCCTATTCTCTCAAATCAAAAAGATATAAAGTCATATATTTTAACCATTATAGACAAATTTTCCAAATTGGCCGCATATACACTAACAGCGAGAAACAGTTTGCGTTATTAAATCCTTAAAACATTTTCTTAGCCAGCATGGTATACCTAAAAAAATCGTTTGTGACCTGGGAACCGAATTCACTTCAAACATAGTTAAAGACTTTTGTCAGGAATACCAAATTAAACTACACTTTACCCAGAATATACAGGAAAATTGAACATAGAAAACTTTCCACGAATAGTCATAACCACTGTGTTAAACAAACACCAAAAAGTTAACATACCTATGTTCACAGAACTCCGAGAATGTGGAATACTGGAATTCTTTGTCTTTAAATTTCACAACTATTTTGATGGTCTCATTTAACTCGTTATACTTACTTATTTAGGTGCCAAAATAGACCTCGAGAGAAGGCAATTAATCACAAGGAATTGCGGCATCCCTTTGTCTTTTAAACCAAACTTAACTTCCGGTAAATTTCTCATATCACCAAAAACAAAAGCCATTGTGAAAATTCCTGTAGATTTAGAACACGGCTATTTCCTAATCCCCACAATTTCTGTTAACCAAGATGTAACCATTTTACCGGATATGTACAGGACTGAAAACTGGTACAGCTTCGTTGAAAAAATTAATTAATTAAAGTAGATCCAATAAAAAAATCATATTATAGGGAATAATAGTATTAATTATTATACTGGACAATCTTGGAATTGATTATTTGAATACGGAGAAACAGAAGGTTATCACAAAATAAAGAAAATTATTTGAAGATATTTTCCTTCAAGATAATCAATCCCTTACCCTTACCAATAAAATCCAAAACAACATTGTCACAAGAGACGACATTCCTATTCACACAAAATTATATAGATACCCCCATATCCACAAAGCGGAATTAAAAAAAATCAGACATGTTAAATCAGGGTATCGTACGGGAAAGCTACTTTCTTTGGATTGCACATGTTTGGATAGTACCAAAAAACAAAGCGGACGCGAGTGGGAAAGAAGTGGCGTTTAGTTATTGACTATAGGAAACTAAACGATTAAACAATATCAGAGAGATACCCAATACCAAACATAAATGAAATACTGGCCAAGCTTGGCAAGTGCAGGTATTTTACTACATTGGACTTAACTAGCGGATTCCATCAAATAGAAATGAATCCAAAAGATATTTCTAAGATATTTTCATACAAGTGCATGTATTTTACTACATTGGACTTGGCTAGCGGATTCCATCAAATAGAAATGAATCCAAAAGATATTTCTAAGGTATTTCCGTGCAAGTGCATGTATTTTACTACATTGGACTTGGCTAGCGGATTTCATCAAATAGAAATTAATACAAAAGATATTTCCACGACGGCATTTAAAGTAGAAAATGGTCACTACGAATTGGTGAGAATGCCCTTCGGCTTAAAAAATGCAACATCAAAATTTCAAAGGGTGATGGATTGCGTTCTTAAAAATTTAATAGGAACAGTGTGTCTTGTCTATTTAGACGACATCATTGTATATTCCACCTCACTCCAAGAACATTCGGAAAATTTAAGAAAAGTTTTTGAAGCCTTAGAGAAGCTTATCTTAAGATTCAATTAAATAGGTCTGAATTCTGACAACAGAATGAGTGAAACCAAATTCTGACAAATTAAAGGCGATCCAAAACTTTCCTATTCCCACAAGTCAAAAAGAAGTAAAGTCATATATTTTAACCATTATAGACAAATTTTCCAAATTGGCCGTCGCATATACTCAACAGAGTAACATCGTTATTAAATCCTTAAAACATTTTCTTAGCCTGCATGGCATACCTAACAAAATCGTTTGTGACCAGGGAACCGAATTCTCTTCAAACATATTTAAAGACTTATGTCTTTCCAACAATCTTCTAGCAATTTCCAGTGGAAAGACTGCATTCAACATTAACTGAAACGTGCAGATTAATAGTCGAGAAAATTAAAGAAAAAAAGTTAGAAATGGATCATGACGAAATCGTAACAGAAGTTCTTATAACCTACAATAACGCAATCCATTCTGCTACTGCAATTACACCTTTCGAATTTTTCTATGGAAGAACCTATAAAATTAACCGTCAAATTACATTCAACAATGAACACGAATATCTTTCCAAAATCAATCAATTTCGAACTGAACTCTACGAATCTATTAGGAAAGAATTGGAAACTGATACGGACAAACGCATAGAAAAACTTAATGCAGACCGACAAGATCCACTAGATTATGATGTAGATAACTATATATATAGGAAGAAATGTAGGAGAAATAAAATAACACCGAAATTTTCTAGGCACAAAGTGAAACAAATCAACAAAGCAACATTACTTACTACACAAAACACGAAACTTCACAAATCAAAAATAAGAAAAAAAAAAAAAACAATTTTCATAATCTTTTGTTTCAGATTAGTACCCATGATACGCACACAAACACTGGAGATACACAATTTAACAGACACCCAGGGATTATTACAAATAAAATAAGGAACTGCTAAAACAATAACTGACTGTATCAACCTTATACATATAATATATACATTCATATAAGGATAATGTCATGAAAATTGAGGAATACGTCAAACAATTTACTCCCATATATTACAACAGAGATTCCTTCCAGGTAACAAAATTTAAACTTAAAGACCTTAAGGATAAATTGAATTCAATAACTCATAAATAACGCGGGAAAATAGGATTATTTAACGGTATAGTTCAGCAATTAAATTTATTATAGGTAATATGGACGATAATGATGTTCTCCATATTAACCAATCAAACAAAATAAATTACAAACTGAAACTGGTAAACAGAAAATATTCATTGTACTAGAATCATTGAAATATAGAAAATATCACAGACCACATAAATAAAGAACAAGTTATAGTAGTAGGGTCAATAAGCAATTCTCAAAATATCATAAACTCCAACTCAAGACTTATAAATGATATGCAGCATTTAAAACAGATTAATTTCCACATTGATTTACTGGCAAATCATAGTACAGATGTTTCTGAAGCAATGGCATTGCCTAGCGTCGGACTTATACCCAAGATGATATTAAACACGCACGAGTTAGAAGAAATAGGGGAAATTTAGAAAATCAGCAATTAAAATTGATACAACTGAACATTTGTATGAACGTTTTGTATGAAAACTCTACATGCTTTGGAAAATTCATAAGTAATTTAGAAGCCTATTGTAGTCTTAATGATATAGGCCAAATAACAGAAATCTCACAACCCGAACAAGGACTTGTGTTATTGAAAAATTTACCGACCACAGATATAAAAACATCATGTAACTTCGAAAAGCATAATATTGAAGGCAAATTATTAAAAAATTTTATGAACTGTAATGTTATTGTCAACGGAATTACCTACGATTATAACCCAAACATATATTGGTACGATTTTATTGTAAAACTACCCACAGAAATAAACATAAAATCTTTGTCTACAATAGAAACTTTAAATATACCCAAACTTAAAGGTACCATCTAGAAAATAAGTTAGCCATCGAAGAGTTAGCAAACAATACAGAACTTCACAGTCACATAAATTATGAAACTCTAATGTTAATAATTGGAATTGTAATTTTCATTTGTATAACGAAACAGAAGACAAAATTAGTGGTAAATGAAACTCCCGCCACTACTGTTGGAATTTTTATAAAAAGAGGTAGGATAATCGTCTTAAAAACAGAACAGAGCCAGCAATAAAATACATCCGTGACGGATCATCACGACACGAAAATAGGCAGAACCGGCAACAAAGGACATCTGTGACGGGTTATCACATTTCAAGAAAAAATAATTTTAAGGACAAAGAGGAGCAGCAATATTATTTTTTTATAATTAGCAATTTATTGTGAAAAAAGTGTATGGTGATAAAGCTAGAAACCAGCAATACGTTTAAATATTTTAAAGATCCTATACAGAAAAAATATTTGATAAAATAATGAATAAAAAATGAATAATTTTGATAGAAGAAAAAAGTGAAAACTTGTATTATGAACAAAGAAATAATAATTTGACCGTGTTGTTCAAAGAAAAAGGAGGAGTAGATAATTTTTGAAATAATTTACATGTTAAATATTAGTTAAGTAATTATATTAGAATATAAACATATATATTTCAATAACATAAAATAATTTTCCTTTCTAAGGAAAATAATTGATTGAATTAATAGATTGATTTAAGAAAAAATTAGTATATGCGTAAATTTCGTCCTTATACTACCCAAGAACCCTTATTATCTGAAACCGATATGAGTATCAGTAAAAATAGTCAAAGTAGTGTAATGAACTCTACAAACATTTCACCCTCGACAGAAAGAAATATACTGAATTCCTTAAGAATCCCAGATGCTGTCAAGGATCTTCCGACATTTGACGGAAATCCTAGATTGATATACGATTTCATAAGCAATGTGGAGGAAATACTTACAGTATTAGCACCCACTGATGGCACCCCTCTTGCCAAGATGATATTAAGGTCAATTTTAACAAAGTTGAATGAATATCTATAGCACAGACTTGAGCTGACAGAGCATTAAAAATAGTCTGATATTGCATTACTCTAATAAACTAAATGAAACTTCATTGATTCGAGACTTAAACCTCCTGAAACAAAATAATAAGACACTTGAAGAGTTTTATAGTTCAGTTATAGAGTTCCAAGCTACAATTACACGAGGTAGATGTCAACATAAAAAAAGCTAAACAAGATTTATTTGATAAAATGTGCCTTAACACATTTTTATTTGGACTTAGAGAACCATTAGGGCTATGAAGCCGAATACTTTACCAATAGCTTTTTCATACTGTATTACCGAACAAAACATGTTTTATATAAAACAAGAAAACAGGAAAATTTTGAAAAGGCAGGAAACTTATAGACAGTGCAATTCACAACATTCTTACCCTAACATAAAACCATTCACTTCAAATCATTTTAGAAAACAAAACGCGATTTATAGCTCTCCTATGTATTTTAATATACCACAATTACTAATCAATAAACCATTTAATATGCCCCAATTAAATTTACCAACACCAATTAATAGACCACTGTTAGCACAGAGTTTTTTACCAACACCTAAGCAAACACAATACACCACAAACAAACAAAACTAGTTTTGCAATGTTAGACAACAACGGTTAGATACTAACACAAAGTTTCCAACATCAGAACCCATCGACACTAGTTCAGGTTATACTCATCTAAGGAATAATAGTGAGCAAACAAGTAGATTTCCAAGAAAAGTACATCATATTGACCATAACTATAAGAACTTTGATACATATTCAAATACTGAAAACTATAACATTGCAAATTATTTACCGGAGTTGGACAATTACAACGAGAAAGAGGATGTACAAAATTTTCAATTAGATGCCTCCAAAACCCAACAGGATACCTAAAAATATAAACAAATATGACAATAACTTTCCTTACATAAACATTTAATCTCCATTTGGGCGTCCACTCCGTTTTCTTATAGACACAGACGCATCAGCATCCTTTATAAACCCAGAATACACTGGAAAATTGAACATAGAAAACTTTGCACGAATAGCCATAACCATTGTGTTAAACAAACACTAGTTGAATACAAAATTTAACATACCTATGTTCACAGATTTCCAAGAATGTGGAATCCTGGAATTCTTTGTCTTTATAGACCTCGAGAGAAAGCAATTATTCACAAGGAAGTACAGGGCTGAAAACTGGTACAGCTTCGTTGAAATAAATAATAAGTCAAACTCGGACATAATAATTTTAATCGAAAATCCAATTAAAGTAGATCCAATAAAAAATTCATATTATATGGAAATTGATAATATTAGCTTCGAACATATTATTGAATATCCAAGCCCTCATATACTGGACAATCTTGGAATTGTTCATTTGAATATGGAGGAATAGAATGTTATCACAAAACTAAGTAAAGGATTTGAAGATATTTTTCGTCAAGATAATCAATCCCTTACCTTTACCAATAAAATCAAAAACAACATTGTCACAAGGGACGACATTCCTATTTACACAAATTCATATACATACCGCCATATCCACAAAGAGGAAGTAAAATAATCAGACATGTTAAATCAGGGTATCGTTCGGGAAAGCTACTTACTTTGGATTGCTCCTGTTTACATAGTCCCAAAAAAGGTCACGAGTGGGAAAAAAGTGGCGTTTAGTTATTGACCATAGGCAACAAAACGATAAATAAATTTAGTTTTTGAAGCCCTTAGAGAAGCTAATATTAAGATTCAATTCGATAGGTCTGAATTCTGACAACAGAAGGAGTAAAACTAAATCCTGACAAAATACAGGCGATCCAAAAATTTCCTATTCTCACAAATCAAAAAGATATAAAGTCATATATTTTAACCATTATAGACAAATTTTCCAAATTGGCCGCCGCATATACACTAACAGCGAGAAACAGTTTGCGTTATTAAATCCTTAAAACATTTTCTTAGCCAGCATGGTATACCTAAAAAATCGTTTGTGACCTGGGAACCGAATTCACTTCAAACATAGTTAAAGACTTTTGTCAGGAATACCAAATTAAACTACACTTTACCCAGAATATACAGGAAAATTGAACATAGAAAACTTTCCACGAATAGTCATAACCACTGTGTTAAACAAACACCAAAAAGTTAACATACCTATGTTCACAGAACTCCGAGAATGTGGAATACTGGAATTCTTTGTCTTTAAATTTCACAACTATTTTGATGGTCTCATTTAACTCGTTATACTTACTTATTTAGGTGCCAAAATAGACCTCGAGAGAAGGCAATTAATCACAAGGAATTGCGGCATCCCTTTGTCTTTTAAACCAAACTTAACTTCCGGTAAATTTCTCATATCACCAAAAACAAAAGCCATTGTGAAAATTCCTGTAGATTTAGAACACGGCTATTTCCTAATCCCCACAATTTCTGTTAACCAAGATGTAACCATTTTACCGGATATGTACAGGACTGAAAACTGGTACAGCTTCGTTAAAAAAATTAATTAATTAAAGTAGATCCAATAAAAAAATCATATTATAGGGAATAATAGTATTAATTATTATACTGGACAATCTTGGAATTGATTATTTGAATACGGAGAAACAGAAGGTTATCACAAAATAAAGAAAATTATTTGAAGATATTTTCCTTCAAGATAATCAATCCCTTACCTTTACCAATAAAATCCAAAACAACATTGTCACAAGAGACGACATTCCTATTCACACAAAATTATATAGATACCCCCATATCCACAAAGCGGAATTAAAAAAAAATCAGACATGTTAAATCAGGGTATCGTACGGGAAAGCTACTTTCTTTGGATTGCACATGTTTGGATAGTCCCAAAAAACAAAGCGGACGCGAGTGGGAAAAAAGTGGCGTTTAGTTATTGACTATAGGAAACTAAACGATTAAACAATATCAGAGAGATACCCAATACCAAACGTAAATGAAATACTGGCCAAGCTTGGCAAGTGCAGGTATTTTACTACATTGGACTTAACTAGCAAATTCCATCAAATAGAAATGAATCCAAAAGATATTTCTAAGATATTTTCATACAAGTGCATGTATTTTACTACATTGGACTTGGCTAGCGGATTCCATCAAACAGAAATGAATCCAAAAGATATTTCCACGACGGCATTTAAAGTAGAAAATGGTCACTACGAATTGGTGAGAATGCCCTTCGGCTTAAAAAATGCAACATCAAAATTTCAAAGGGTGATGGATTGCGTTCTTAAAGATTTGATAGGAACAGTGTGTCTTGTCTATTTAGACGGCATCATTGTATATTCCACCTCACTCCAAGAACATTCGGAAAATTTAAGAAATGTTTTTGAAGCCCTTAGAGTAGCTTATCTTAAGATTCAATTAGATAAGTCTGAATTCTGACAACAGAATGAGTGAAACCAAATCCTGACAAATTAAAGGCGATCCAAAACTTTCCTATTCCCACAAGTCAAAAAGAAATAAAGTCATATATTTTAACCATTATAGACAAATTTTCCAAATTGGCCGTCGCATATACTCAACAGAGTAACATCGTTATTAATTCCTTAAAACATTTTCTTAGCCTGCATGGCATACCTAACAAAATCGTTTGTGTCCAGGGAACCGAATTCACTTCAAACATATTTAAAGACTTATGTCTTTCCAACAATCTTCTAGCAATTTCTCGTGGAAAGACTCCATTCAACATTAACTGAAACGTAATCTGCAGGTTATGCAATAGTCGAGCAAATTAAAGAAAAAAAGTTAGAAATGGATCATGACGAAATCGTAACAGAAGTTCTTATAACCTACAATAACGCAATCCATTCTGCTACTGAAATTACACCTTTCGAACTTTTCTATGGAAGTACCTATAAAATTAACCGTCAAATTACATTCAACAATGAACACGAATATCTTTCCAAAATCAATCAATTTCGAACTGAACTCTACGAATCTATTAGGAAAGAATTGGAAACTGATACGGACAAACGCATAGAAAAACTTAATGCAGACCGACAAGATCCACTAGATTATGATGTAGATAACTATATATACAGGAAGAAATGTAGGAGAAATAAAATAACACCGAAATTTTCTAGGCACAAAGTGAAACAAATCAACAAAGCAACATTACTTACTACACGAAACTTCACAAATCAAAAATGAGAAAAAAAAAAACAATTTTCATAATCTTTTGTTTCAGATTAGTACCCATGATACGCACACAAACACTGGAGATACACAATTTAACAGACACCCAGGGATTATTACAAATAAAATAAGGAACTGCTAAAACAATAACTGACTGTATCAACCTTATACATATAATATATAGATTCATATAAGGATAATGTCATGAAAATTGAGGAATACGTCAAACAATTTACTCCCACATATTACAACAGAGATTCCTTCCAGGTAACAAAATTTAAACTTAAAGACCTTAAGGATAAATTGAATTCAATAACTCATAAATAACGCGGGAAAATAGGATTATTTAACGGTATAGTTCAGCAATTAAATTTATTATAGGTAATATGGACGATAATGATGTTCTCCGTATTAACCAATCAAACAAAATAAATTACAAACTGAAACTGGTAAACAGAAAATATTCATTGTACTAGAATCATTGAAATATAGAAAATATCACAGACCACATAAATAAAGAACAAGTTATAGTAGTAGGGTCAATAAGGAATTCTCAAAATATCATAAACTCCAACTCAAGACTTATAAATGATATGCAGTATTTAAAACAGATTAATTTCCACATTGATTTACTGACAAATCATATTACAGATGTTCCTGAAGCAATGACATTGCCTAGCGTCGGACTAATACCCAAGATGATATTAAACACGCACGAGTTAGAAGAAATAAGGAAAATTTAGAAAATCAGCAATTAAAATTGATACAACAGAACATTTGTTTTTTATGAAAACTCTTCATGCTTTGGAAAAATCATAAGTAATTTGGAAGCCTATTGTAGTCTTAATGATATAGGCCAAATAACAGAAATCTCACAACCCGAACAAGGACTTGTGTTATTGAAAAATTTACCGACCACAGATATAAAAACATCATGTAACTTCGAAAAGCATAATATTGAAGGCAAATTATTAAAAAATTTTATGAACTGTAATGTTATTGTCAACGGAATTACCTACGATTATAACCCAAACATATATTGGTACGATTTTATTGTAAAACTACCCACAGAAATAAACATAAAATCTTTGTCTACAATAGAAACTTTAAATATACCCAAACTTAAAGGTACCATCTAGAAAATAAGTTAGCCATCGAAGAGTTAGCAAACAATACAGAACTTCACAGTCACATAAATTATGAAACTCTAATGTTAATAATTGGAATTGTAATTTTTATTTGTATAACGAAACAGAAGACAAAATTAGTGGTAAATGAAACTCCCGCCACTACTGTTGTCGCTTCTGGCCATTAATTCTTTTGGCCATCGCTCCATAAAATCAACAAGAGCATTATCAGCACAATCACCAACAAAACCACCAAGGTTAAATCCAGCAAATAAGTAATAAAATGATCAAAAACTGTTAACAAGTCATTAACCGAAATAATTGCTAAACATAAAATTATTAAGAATTATAAATAGTTCAATAAACTTAAAAAATCTGTAAAACAATTTAAAATAAAGGAATTGTTAAGCAAGCAAAACAAAATTTCAAAAGAATTATAAACAGGTCAACAGATTGAATATAGAATTACTAATAATTGTATAAATTGTTAAAATGCAGATTTTGCATGTCTGACTTTAAGTAATTTTATATTTGTAACTGTCACTTTCAATTATTTTTCAACCAACCAACAAAATTGCGTTTTTTTATAACACGGATTACTCCACAACACAATGCATAAAAAATTAAAAAAAATGTTGTTATCGCAAAACAAAAAAAAGTGCATGGAATTTTTATAAAAAGAGGTCGGATAATCGTCTTAAAAACAGAACAGAGCCAGCAATAAAATACATCCGTGACGGATCATCACGACACGAAAATAGGCAGAACCGCAACAAAGGACATCTGTGACGGGTTATCACATTTCAAGAAAAAATAATTTTAAGGACAAAGAGGAGCAGCAATATTATTTTTTTATTATTAGCAATTTTTTGCGAAAAAAGTGTATGGTGATAAAGCTAGAAACCAGCAATACGTTTAAATATTTTAAAGATCCTATACAGAAAAAGTATATTTAATGAATAATTTTGATAAAAGAAAAAAGTGAAAACTTGTATTGTGAACAAAGAAATAATAATTTGACCGTGTTGTTCAAAGAAAAAGGAGGAGTAGATAATTTTTGAAATAATTTACATGTTAAATATTAGTTAAATAATTATATTAGAATATAAACATATACATTTCAATAACATAAAATAATTTTCCTTTCTAAGGAAAATAATTGATTGAATTAATAGATTGATTTAAGAAAAAATTAGTATATGCGTAAATTTCGTCCTTATACTATCCCAAGAACCCTTATTATCTGAAACCGATATGAGTATCAGTAAAAATAGTCAAAGTAGTGTAATGAACTCTACAAACATTTCACCCTCGACAGAAAGAAATATACTGAATTCCTTAAGAATCCCAGATGCTGTCAAGGATCTTCCGACATTTGACGGAAATCCTAGATTGATATACGATTTCATAAGGAATGTGGAGGAAATACTTACAGTATTAGCACCCACTGATGGCACCCCTCTTGCCAAGATGGTTTTAAGGTCTATATGTAACAAAGTTGAATGAATATCTATAGCACAGACTTGAGCTGACAGAGCATTAAAAATAGTCTGATATTGCATTACTCTAATAAACGAAATGAAACTTCATTGATTCGAGACTTAAACCTCCTGAAACAAAATAATAAGACACTTGTGGAGTTTTATAGTTCAGTTATAGAGTTCCAAGCTACAATTACACGAGGTAGATGTCAACATAATAAAAGCTAAACAAGATTTATTTGATAAAATGTGCCTTAACACATTTTTATTTGGACTTAGAGAACCATTAGGGCTATGAAGCCGAATACTTTACCAATAGCTTTTTCATACTGTATTACCGAACAAAACATGTTTTATATAAAACAAGAAAACAGGAAAATTTTGAAAAGGCAGGAAACTTATAGACAGTGCAATTCACAACATTCTTACCCTAACATAAAACCATTCACTTCAAATCATTATAGAAAACAAAACGCGATTTATAGCTCCCCTATGTATTTTAATATACCACAATTACCAATCAATAAACCATTTAATATGCCCCAATTAAATTTACCAACACCAATTAATAGACCACAGTTAGCACAGAGTTTTTTACCAACACCTAAGCAAACACAATACACCACAAACAAACAAAACTAGTTTTGCAATGTTAGACAACAACGGTTAGATACTAACACATATTTTCCAACATCAGAACCCATGGACACTAGTTTAGGCTATACTCATCTAAGGAATAATAGTGGACAAACAAGTAGATTTCCAAGAGAAGTACAACATATTGACCATAACTATAAGAACTTTGATATCTATTCAGATCCTGAAAACTATAAAATTCCAAATAATTTACCTGAATTGGACAATTACAACGAGATAGAGGATGTACACAATTTTCAATTAGATTCCCCCAAAACCCAACAGGATACCTAGATATAAACAAACATGGCAATAACTTTCTTTACGTAAACATTTCATCTCCATTTGGGCGTCCACTCCGTTTTCTTATAGACACAGGCGCATCAGCATCCTTTATAAACCCAGAATACACAGGAAAATTGAACATAGAAAACTTTGCACGAATAGACGTTACCATTGTGTTAACCAAACACCAATTGAATTGAAAATTCTTGTAGATTTAGTACATGGCTATTTCTTAATCCCCACAATTTCAGTTAACCAAGAAGTAACAATTTCACCGAGTATGTACAGGGCTGAAAACTGGTACAGCTTCGTTGAAATAAATAATAAGTCAATCTCGGACATAATAATTTTAATCGAAAATCCAATTAAAGTAGATCCAATAAAAAAATCATATTATAGGGAAATTAATAAAATCTTAGAATTGGTCATTTGAATATGGAGGAACAGAAGGTTATCACAAAACTATGTAATGAATTTTAAGATATTTTTCTTCAAGATAATAAATCCCTTACCTTTAACAATAAAATCAAACACAACATTGTCACAAGGGACGACATTCCTATTTACACAAAATCATATACATACCACCAGATCCACAAAGCGGAAGTAAAAAAAATAGGCATGTTAAGTCAGGGTATCGAACGGGAACTTTGGAGTGCACCTGTTTGGATAGTCCCAAAAAAGCGGACGCGAGTGTGAAAAAAAGTGGCGTTCAGTTATTGAAGAAGAACTTGGCAAGTGCATGTATCTTACTACATTGGACTTGACTAGCGGATTCCATCAAATAGAAATGAATCCAAAAGATATTTTCATGCAAGTGCATGTATTTTACCACATTGGACTTGGCTAGCGGATTTCATGAAATAGAAATGAATGCAAAAGATATTTCCAAGATGGCAGTTAAAGAATAAAATGGGTGATGAATTGCGTTCTTAAAGATTTGATAGGAACAGTGTGTCTTGTCTATTTAGACGACATCATTGTATATTCCACCTCACTCCAAGAACATTGGGAAAATTTAAGAAAAGTTTTCGAAGCCCTTAGAGTAGCTAATCTTAAGATTTAATTAGATAAGTCTGAATTCTGACAACAGAAGGAGTAAAACCAAATCCTGACAAAATAAAGGCGATCCAAACTTTCCTATTCCTATAAATCAAAAAGAAATAAAGTCATACAATTTAACCATTATAGACAAATTTTCCAAATTGGACGTCGCATATACTCATCTGTGAGTAACAGCCTTTGTGTTATTAAATCCTTAAAACATTTTCTTAGCCTGCATGGCATACCTAACAAAATCGTTTGTGACAGGGAACCGAATTCACTTCAAACATATTTAAAGACTTTTGTCAACAATACCAAATTAAACTACACTTTACGTCTTTCCAACAACCTTCTAGCAATGCCCCGTGGAAAGACTCCATTCAACATTAACTGAAACGTACAGATTAATAGTCGAGAAAATTAAAGAAAAAAAGTTAGAAATGGATCATGACGAAATCCTAACAGAAGTTCTTATAAACTACGATAACGCAATCCATTCTTCTACCAAAATTACACCTTTCGAACTTTTCTATGGAAGAACCTAAAACATTAACCGTCAAATTACATTCAATAATGAACACGAATATCTTTCCAAAATCAATCAATTTCGAACTGAACTCTACGAATCTATTAAGAAAAAATTGCAAACTGATACAGACAAACGCATAGAAAAACTTAATGCATACCGACAAGACCCACTTGATTATGATGTAGATAACTATATAAGTATACAGGAAGAAATGTAGGAGAAATAAAATAACACCGACATTTTCTAGGCACGAAGTGAAAAAAAAAAAAAAAAACAAAGCAACATTACTTACTACAGAAAACACAAAACTTCACAAATCAAAAATAATAAAAAACAATATTCATCATCTTTTATTTCAGATTTATACCCATGATTCGCACCCAAACACTGAAGATACACAATTTAACAGACACCCAGGGATTATTACAAATAAAATTAGGAACTGCTAAAACAATACTGACTATATAATTGACAATATAATAAAATTAAATTCATATAAAGGTAATGTCATGAAAATTGAGGAATTCGTTAAAAAAATTACTCCCACATATTACAACAGATTCCTTACAGTAACAAAATTTAAACTTATAGACCTTAAGGATAAATTAAATTCAATAACTTTTAAATACCGCGGGAAAAGAGGATTGTTTAACGGTATGGGTTCAGCAGTTAAATTTATTACAGGTAATCTGGACGATAATGATGCTTT
Source organism: Musca domestica (assembly GCF_030504385.1). Classification (NCBI taxonomy): domain Eukaryota; kingdom Metazoa; phylum Arthropoda; class Insecta; order Diptera; family Muscidae; genus Musca; species Musca domestica. Next base: position 560,862 of record NW_026712258.1, read on the forward strand.
TCGTATTAACCAAGCTATATTTAATCTTACAAAATAAATTATGTCCTGCAGAAATAATATACACTTCAGTAAAATTTCATAAATCTACTTCAAATCGTTCGGAACCTAGAGTGATTTCCACAGACGAACGGACATCGCTAAATCGACATAAAATTTTATGATGATCAAGAATATATATACTTTGTGGAATCTAAAATGTATATTTCGAGGTGTAACAAACGGAATGACAAACTTAATATACCATCCATGCTATGGTGGAGGGAGTTACAGAAGCGCCATCAACAACAACAACATCAGCACAATCACCAACAAAATCACCAAGGTTAAATCCAGCAAATTAGTAATAAAATTATCAAAAACTGTTTACAAGTCATTAACCGAAATAATTGCTAAACATAAAATTAATAAGAATTATTATTAGTTCAATAGATTTAAAAAATCTGTAAATCAAATTAAAATAAAAGAATTGTTAAGCAAGCATAATAAAATTTCAAAAGAATTATAAACAAGTCAACAGACTGAATATAGAATTACCAATAATTGTATAAATTATTAAAATGCAGATTTTGTAATTTTGACTTTAAGTAATTTTATATTTGTACCTGTCATTTTCAATTATTTTTCAATAAAAGATCAGCAATATTAGAGTAGTCAACCAACAAACTTGCGTTTTTTTATAACACGGATTACTCCACAACACATCTGGCGCAGTCGGGTAGTTCTGATAGTTCCTGCATAAAAAAATAATATAAAGTGTTGTGACATTATCAAAGACGAAGATAATCGCCTTAAAAACAGAACAGAGCCAGCAATAAAATACATCCGTGACGGATCATCACGACACGAAAATAGGCAGAACCGGCAACAAAGGACATCTGTGACGGGTTACCACATTTCAAGGAAAAATACTTTTAAGGTCAGCAGAATCCAGACAAACAGGACCAGCAATAATGTTACTAACAACTATAGTTTTAATATTGTAAGTAAAAATTATTAGCAATTTATTGTGAAAAAATTGTATGGTGATAAAGCTAGAAACAAGCAATACGTTTTAAATATTTTAAAGATCCTATACAGAAAAAATATATTTAATGAATAATTTTTATAAAAAAGCGAAAACTTATATTGTGAACAAAGAAATAATAATTTGACCGTGTTTTTCAAAGAAAACAAAAGTAGAAGATTTTTGAAATAATTTACCAGTTAAATATTAGTTAAGTATTTATATTAGAATATAAACATATATAGTTCGATAGTATAAAATAATTTTTCTTCTTAAAGAAAAGAATATATTGAATTAGTAGATTGATTTAAGAAAAAATAAGTATATGCGTAAATTTCGTCCTTGTACTATCCCACGAACCCTTCTTCCTATCCCGGAATCTGAAACCGATATGAGTATCAGTAAAAATAGTCAAAGTAGTGTAATGAACTCTACAAACATTTCACCCTCGACAGAAATAAATATACTGAATTCCTTAAGAATCCCAGATGCTATCAAGGATCTTCCGAAATTTGACGGAAATCCTAGATTGATATACGATTTCATAAGCAATGTGGAGGAAATACTTTCAGTATTAGCACCCACTGATGGCACCCCTCTTGTCAAGATGATTTTAAGGTCTATATGTAACAAAGTTGAAGGAGAAGCAAATGAGATTTTGAATATCTATAGCAAAGACTTTAGCTGACAGAGCATTAAAAATAATTTAATATTGCATTACTCTGATAAACGAAATAAAACTTCATTGATTCGAAACTTAAACCTCCTGAAACAAAATAATAAGACACTTGAGGAGTTTTATAGTTCAGTTATAGAGTTCCAAGCTACAATTACACGAGGTAGATGTCAACATAATAAAAGCTCAACGAGATTTATTTGATAAAATGTGGTTTAACACATTTTTATCTGGACTTAGAGAACCATTAGGTTTTTCCATTAGGGCTATGAAGCCGGATACTTTACCAATAGCTTTTTCATACTGTATTACCGAACAAAACATTTTTTATATAGAACAAGAAAACAGGAATATTTTGAAACGGCAGGAAACTGTGACAGTGCAATTCACAACATTCTTACCCTAACATAAAACCATTCACTTCAAATCATTATAGACAACAGAACGAGATTTATAGTTCTCCTATGCATTTTAATAAACCACAATTACCAATAAATAAACCATTTAATCATGGTAGAATTAACAAAGTAAAGTCATGCAATCATATGTTTACAATTTTTTTCAAAATTATTCATTTGACAACATCTAATTGTCAAAATGTTTTTTTAGAAATCCATTGTACATACACAAATCAGAGATGGGAACCTACTTTCTATGCAATGAAATTTGACAATATAAAATACAGAAAATGCAAAGATGGGAATGCTTATTTGAAATGACTTCGCCTTCTTAATTTTACCATGCATTTAATATACCCCAATTAAATTTACCAACAGCAATTAATACACCTAAGTTAGCACAGAGTTTTTTTTTACCAACACTTAAGCAAACACAATACACCACAAACAAACAAAACTAGTTTTGCAATTTTAGACAACAACGGTTAGACATTAACACAAAGTTTCCAACACCAGAACCCATGGACACTAGTTCAGGCTATACTCATCTAAGGAATAATAGTGGGAAAACAAGTAGATTTCCAAGAAAAGTACATCATATTGACCATAACTATAAGAACTTTGATAAATATTCAAATACTGAAAACTATAACATTCCAAATTATTTACCGGAGCTGGACAATTACAACGAGAAAGAGGATGTACAAAATTTTCAATTAGATGCCTCCAAAACCCAACAGAATACCTAAAAATATAAACAAATATTACAATAACTTTCCTTACATAAACATTTAATTTCCATTTGGGCGTCCACTCCCTTTTCTTATAGACACAGGCGCATCAGCATCCTTTATAAACCCAGAATACACAGGAAAATTGAACATAGAAAACTTTGCACGAATAGCCATAACCATTATGTTAAACAAACACTAGTTGAATGCAAAATTTTACATACCTATGTTCACAGATTTCCAAGAATGTGGAATACTGGAATTCTTTGTCTTTATAGACCTCGACAGAAAGCAATTATTCACAAGGAATTGCGGCATCCCTTTGTCTTTTAAGCCAAACTTAACTTCCGGTAAATTTCTCATATCACCAAAAACAAAACCCATTGTGAAAATTCCTGTAGATTTAGAACATGGCTATTTCTTAATCCCCACAATTTCTGTTAACCAAGAAGTAACCATTTCACCGGGTATTTACAGGGCTGAAAACTGGTACAGCTTCGTTGAAATAAATAATAAGTCAAACTCGCACATAATAATTTTAATCGAAAATCCAATTAAAGTAAATCCAATAAAAATGCATATTATATGGAAATTGATAATATTAGCTTCGAACATATTATTGAATATCCAAGCCCTCATATACTGGACAATCTTGGAATTGTTCATTTGAATATGGAGGAATAGAATGTTATCACAAAACTAAGTAAAGGATTTGAAGATATTTTTCGTCAAGATAATCAATTCACAAAAACAACATTGTCACAAGGGACGACATTCCTATTTACACAAATTCATATACATACCGCCATATCCACAAAGAGGAAGTAAAAAAATCAGACATGTTAAATCAGGGTATCGTTTGGGAAAGCTACTTACTTTGGATTGCTCCTGTTTAGATAGTCCCAAAAAAGGCGACGAGTGGGAAAAAATGTGGCGTTTAGTTATTGACTATAGGCAACAAAACGATAAATAAATTTAGTTTTTGAAGCCCTTAGAGAAGCTAATATTAAGATTCAATTCGATAGGTCTGAATTCTGACAACAGAAGGAGTAAAACTAAATCCTGACAAAATACAGGCGATCCAAAAATTTCCTATTCTCACAAATCAAAAAGATATAAAGTCATATATTTTAACCATTATAGACAAATTTTCCAAATTGGCCGCCGCATATACACTAACAGCGAGAAACAGTTTGCGTTATTAAATCCTTAAAACATTTTCTTAGCCAGCATGGTATACCTAAAAAAATCGTTTGTGACCTGGGAACCGAATTCACTTCAAACATAGTTAAAGACTTTTGTCAGGAATACCAAATTAAACTACACTTTACCCAGAATATACAGGAAAATTGAACATAGAAAACTTTCCACGAATAGTCATAACCACTGTGTTACAGAACTCCGAGAATGTGGAATACTGGAATTCTTTGTCTTTAAATTTCACAACTATTTTGATGGTCTCATTTAACTCGTTATACTTACTTATTTAGGTGCCAAAATAGACCTCGAGAGAAGGTAATTAATCACAAGGAATTGCGGCATCCCTTTGTCTTTTAAACCAAACTTAACTTCCGGTAAATTTCTCATATCACCAAAAACAAAAGCCATTGTGAAAATTCCTGTAGATTTAGAACACGGCTATTTCCTAATCCCCACAATTTCTGTTAACCAATATGTAACCATTTTACCGGATATGTACAGGACTGAAAACTGGTACAGCTTCGTTGAAAAAATTAATTAATTAAAGTAGATCCAATAAAAAAATCATATTATAGGGAAATTAATAGTATTAATTATTACACTAGACAATCTTGGAATTGATTATTATAATATGGAGGAACAGAAGGTTATCACAAAATAAAGAAAATTATTTGAAGATATTTTCCTTCAAGATAATCAATCCCTTACCTTTACCAATAAAATCCAAAACAACATTGTCACGAGAGACGACATTCCTATTCACACAAAATTATATAGATACCCCCATATCCACAAAGCGGAATTAAAAAAAAAAATCAGACATGTTAAATCAGGGTATCGTACGGGAAAGCTACTTTCTTTGGATTGCACATGTTTGGATAGTCCCAAAAAACAAAGCGGACGCGAGTGGGAAAAAAGTGGCGTTTAGTTATTGACTATAGGAAACTAAACGATTAAACAATATCAGAGAGATATCCAATACCAAACGTAAATGAAATACTGGCCAAGCTTGGCAAGTGCAGGTATTTTACTACATTGGACTTAACTAGCGGATTCCATCAAATAGAAATTAATCCAAAATATATTTCTAAGGTATTTCCGTGCAAGTGGATATCAGAGAGATATCCAATACCAAACGTAAATGAAATACTGGCCAAGCTTGGCAAGTGCAGGTATTTTACTACATTGGACTTAACTAGCGGATTTCATCAAATAGAAATGAATCCAAAAGATATTTCCACGATGGCATTTAAAGTAGAAAATGGTCACTACGAATTGGTGAGAATGCCCTTCGACTTAAAAAACGCGACATCAAAATTTCAAAGGGTGATGGATTGCGTTCTTAAAGATTTGATAGGAACAGTGTTTCTTGTCTATTTAGACGACATCATAGTATATTCCACCTCACTCCAAGAACATTCGGAAAATTTAAGAAAAGTTTTTGAAGCCCTTAAAGAAGCTTATCTTAAGATTCAATTAGATAAGTCTGAATTCTGACAACAGAATGAGTGAAACCAAATCCTGACAAATTAAAGGCGATCCAAAACTTTCCTATTCCCACAAGTCAAAAAGAAATAAAGTCATATATTTTAACCATTATAGACAAATTTTCCAAATTGGCCGTCGCATATACTCAACAGAGTAACATCGTTATTAAATCCTTAAAACATTTTCTTAGCCTGCATGGCATACCTAACAAAATCGTTTGTGACCAGGGAACCGAATTCACTTCAAACATATTTAAAGAATTATGTCTTTCCAACAATCTTCTAGAAATTTCTCGTGGAAAGACTCCATTCAACATTAACTGAAACGTGCAGATTAATAGTCGAGAAAATTAAAGAAAAAAAGTTAGGAATGGATCATGACGAAATCGTAACAGAAGTTCTTATAACCTACAATAACGCAATCCATTCTGCTACTGAAATTACACCTTTGGAACTTTTCTATGGAAGAACCTATAAAATTAACCGTCAAATTACATTCAACAATGAACACGAATATCTTTCCAAAATCAAGCAAATTGGAACTGAACTCTACGAATCTATTAGGAAAAAATTGGAAACTTTTTCGGACAAACGCATAGAAAAACTTAATGCAGACCGACAAGATCCACTAGATTATGATGTAGATAACTATATATACAGGAAGAAATGGAAAAGAAAAGGAGAAATAAAATAACACCAAAATTTTCTAGGCACAAAGTGAAACAAATCAACAAAGCAACATTACTTACTACACAAAACACAAAACTTCACAAATCAAAAATAATAAAAAACAATATTCATAATCTTTTGCTTCAGATTAGTACCTATGATACGCACACAAACACTGGAGATACACAATATCTATAGCAAAGAATTTAGCTGACAGAGCATTAAAAATAATTTAATATTGCATTACTCTGATAAACGAAATAAAACTTCATTGATTTGAGACTTAAACCTCCTGAAACAAAATAATAAGACACTTGAGGAGTTTTATAGTTTAGTTATAGAGTTCCAAGCTACAATTACACGAGGTAGATGTCAACATAATAAAAGCTCAACGAGATTTATTTGATAAAATGTGGTTTAACACATTTTTATCTGGACTTAGAGAACCATTAGGTTTTTCCATTAGGGCTATGAAGCCGGATACTTTACCAATAGCTTTTTCATACTGTATTACCGAACAAAACATTTTTATATAGAACAAGAAAACAGGAATATTTTGAAACGGCAGGAAACTGTGACAGTGCAATTCACAACATTCTTACCCTAACATAAAACCATTCACTTCAAATCATTATAGACAACAGAACGAGATTTATAGTTCTCCTATGCATTTTAATAAACCACAATTACCAATAAATAAACCATTTAATCATGGTAGAATTAACAAAGTAAAGTCATGCAATCATATGTTTACAATTTTTTTCAAAATTATTCATTTGACAACATCTAATTGTCAAAATGTTTTTTTAGAAATCCATTGTACATACACAAATCAGAGATGGGAACCTACTTTCTATGCAATGAAATTTGACAATATAAAATACAGAAAATGCAAAGATGGGAATGCTTATTTGAAATGACTTCGCCTTCTTAATTTTACCATGCATTTAATATACCCCAATTAAATTTACCAACAGCAATTAATAGACCTAAGTTAGCACAGAGTTTTTTTTTACCAACACTTAAACAAACACAATACACCACAAACAAACAAAACTAGTTTTGCAATTTTAGACAACAACAATTAGACATTAACACAAAGTTTCCAACACCAGAACCCATGGACACTAGTTCAGGCTATACTCATCTAAGGAATAATAGTGGGAAAACAAGTAGATTTCCAAGAGAAGTACATCATATTGACCATAACTATAAGAACTTTGATACATATTCAAATACTGAAAACTATAACATTCCAAATTATTTACCGGAGCTGGACAATTACAACGAGAAAGAGGATGTACAAAATTTTCAATTAGATGCCTCCAAAACCCAACAGAATACCTAAAAATATAAACAAATATTACAATAACTTTCCTTACATAAACATTTAATTTCCATTTGGGCGTCCACTCCCTTTTCTTATAGACACAGGCGCATCAGCATCCTTTATAAACCCAGAATACACAGGAAAATTGAACATAGAAAACTTTGCACGAATAGCCATAACCATTATGTTAAACAAACACTAGTTGAATACAAAATTTTACATACCTATGTTCACAGATTTCCAAGAATGTGGAATACTGGAATTCTTTGTCTTTATAGACCTCGACAGAAAGCAATTATTCACAAGGAATTGCGGCATCCCTTTGTCTTTTAAGCCAAACTTAACTTCCGGTAAATTTCTCATATCACCAAAAACAAAACCCATTGTGAAAATTCCTGTAGATTTAGAACATGGCTATTTCTTAATCCCCACAATTTCTGTTAACCAAGAAGTAACCATTTCACCGGGTATTTACAGGGCTGAAAACTGGTACAGCTTCGTTGAAATAAATAATAAGTCAAACTCGCACATAATAATTTTAATCGAAAATCCAATTAAAGTAAATCCAATAAAAATGCATATTATATGGAAATTGATAATATTAGCTTCGAACATATTATTGAATATCCAAGCCCTCATATACTGGACAATCTTGGAATTGTTCATTTGAATATGGAGGAATAGAATGTTATCACAAAACTAAGTAAAGGATTTGAAGATATTTTTCGTCAAGATAATCAATTCACAAAAACAACATTGTCACAAGGGACGACATTCCTATTTACACAAATTCATATACATACCGCCATATCCACAAAGAGGAAGTAAAAAAATCAGACATGTTAAATCAGGGTATCGTTTGGGAAAGCTACTTACTTTGGATTGCTTCTGTTTAGATAGTCCCAAAAAAGGCGACGAGTGGGAAAAAATGTGGCGTTTAGTTATTGACTATAGGCAACAAAACGATAAATAAATTTAGTTTTTGAAGCCCTTAGAGAAGCTAATATTAAGATTCAATTCGATAGGTCTGAATTCTGACAACAGAAGGAGTAAAACTAAATCCTGACAAAATACAGGCGATCCAAAAATTTCCTATTCTCACAAATCAAAAAGATATAAAGTCATATATTTTAACCATTATAGACAAATTTTCCAAATTGGCCGCCGCATATACACTAACAGCGAGAAACAGTTTGCGTTATTAAATCCTTAAAACATTTTCTTAGCCAGCATGGTATACCTAAAAAAATCGTTTGTGACCTGGGAACCGAATTCACTTCAAACATAGTTAAAGACTTTTGTCAGGAATACCAAATTAAACTACACTTTACCCAGAATATACAGGAAAATTGAACATAGAAAACTTTCCACGAATAGTCATAACCACTGTGTTACAGAACTCCGAGAATGTGGAATACTGGAATTCTTTGTCTTTAAATTTCACAACTATTTTGATGGTCTCATTTAACTCGTTATACTTACTTATTTAGGTGCCAAAATAGACCTCGAGAGAAGGTAATTAATCCTTTAAACCAAACTTAACTTCCGGTAAATTTCTCATATCACCAAAAACAAAAGCCATTGTGAAAATTCCTGTAGATTTAGAACACGGCTATTTCCTAATCCCCACAATTTCTGTTAACCAAGATGTAACCATTTTACCGGATATGTACAGGACTGAAAACTGGTACAGCTTCGTTGAAAAAATTAATTAATTAAAGTAGATCCAATAAAAAAATCATATTATAGGGAAATTAATAGTATTAATTATTATACTAGACAATCTTGGAATTGATTATTATAATATTGAGGAACAGAAGGTTATCACAAAATAAAGAAAATTATTTGAAGATATTTTCCTTCAAGATAATCAATCCCTTACCTTTACCAATAAAATCCAAAACAACATTGTCACAAGAGACGACATTCCTATTCACACAAAATTATATAGATACCCCCATATCCACAAAGCGGAATTAAAAAAAAAAATCAGACATGTTAAATCAGGGTATCGTACGGGAAAGCTACTTTCTTTGGATTGCACATGTTTGGATAGTCCCAAAAAACAAAGCGGACGCGAGTGGGAAAAAAGTGGCGTTTAGTTATTGACTATAGGAAACTAAACGATTAAACAATATCAGAGAGATATCCAATACCAAACGTAAATGAAATACTGGCCAAGCTTGGCAAGTGCAGGTATTTTACTACATTGGACTTAACTAGCGGATTCCATCAAATAGAAATGAATCCAAAAGATATTTCTAAGGTATTTCCGTGCAAGTGGATATCAGAGAGATATCCAATACCAAACGTAAATGAAATACTGGCCAAGCTTGGCAAGTGCAGGTATTTTACTACATTGGACTTAACTAGCGGATTTCATCAAATAGAAATGAATCCAAAAGATATTTCCACGATGGCATTTAAAGTAGAAAATGGTCACTACGAATTGGTGAGAATGCCCTTCGACTTAAAAAACGCAACATCAAAATTTCAAAGGGTGATGGATTGCGTTCTTAAAGATTTGATAGGAACAGTGTTTCTTGTCTATTTAGACGACATCATAGTATATTCCACCTCACTCCAAGAACATTCGGAAAATTTAAGAAAGGTTTTTGAAGCCCTTAGAGAAGCTTATCGCATATACTCAACAGAGTAACATCGTTATTAAATCCTTAAAACATTTTCTTAGCCTGCATGGCATACCTAACAAAATCGTTTGTGACCAGGGAACCGAATTCACTTCAAACATATTTAAAGACTTATGTCTTTCCAACAATCTTCTAGCAATTTCCCGTGGAAAGACTCCATTCAACATTAACTGAAACGTGCAGATTAATAGTCGAGAAAATTAAAGAAAAAAAGTTAGGAATGGATCATGACGAAATCGTAACAGAAGTTCTTATAACCTACAATAACGCAATCCATTCTGCTACTGAAATTACACCTTTGGAACTTTTCTATGGAAGAACCTATAAAATTAACCGTCAAATTACATTCAACAATGAACACGAATATCTTTCCAAAATCAAGCAAATTGGAACTGAACTCTACGAATCTATTAGGAAAAAATTGGAAACTTTTTCGGACAAACGCATAGAAAAACTTAATGCAGACCGACAAGATCCACTAGATTATGATGTAGATAACTATATATACAGGAAGAAATGGAAAAGAAAAGGAGAAATAAAATAACACCGAAATTTTCTAGGCACAAAGTGAAACAAATCAACAAAGCAACATTACTTACTACACGAAACTTCACAAATCAAAAATGAGAAAAAAAAAACAATTTTCATAATCTTTTGTTTCAGATTAGTACCCATGATACGCACACAAACACTGGAGATACACAATTTAACAGACACCCAGGGATTATTACAAATAAAATAAGGAACTGCTAAAACAATAACTGACTGTATCAACCTTATACATATAATATATAGATTCATATAAGGATAATGTCATGAAAATTGAGGAATACGTCAAACAATTTACTCCCACATATTACAACAGAGATTCCTTCCAGGTAACAAAATTTAAACTTAAAGACCTTAAGGATAAATTGAATTCAATAACTCATAAATAACGCGGGAAAATAGGATTATTTAACGGTATAGTTCAGCAATTAAATTTATTATAGGTAATATGGACGATAATGATGTTCTCCGTATTAACCAATCAAACAAAATAAATTACAAACTGAAACTGGTAAACAGAAAATATTCATTGTACTAGAATCATTGAAATATAGAAAATATCACAGACCACATAAATAAAGAACAAGTTATAGTAGTAGGGTCAATAAGGAATTCTCAAAATATCATAAACTCCAACTCAAGACTTATAAATGATATGCAGTATTTAAAACAGATTAATTTCCACATTGATTTACTGACAAATCATATTACAGATGTTCCTGAAGCAATGACATTGCCTAGCGTCGGACTAATACCCAAGATGATATTAAACACGCACGAGTTAGAAGAAATAAGGAAAATTTAGAAAATCAGCAATTAAAATTGATACAACAGAACATTTGTTTTTTATGAAAACTCTTCATGCTTTGGAAAAATCATAAGTAATTTGGAAGCCTATTGTAGTCTTAATGATATAGGCCAAATAACAGAAATCTCACAACCCGAACAAGGACTTGTGTTATTGAAAAATTTACCGACCACAGATATAAAAACATCATGTAACTTCGAAAAGCATAATATTGAAGGCAAATTATTAAAAAATTTTATGAACTGTAATGTTATTGTCAACGGAATTACCTACGATTATAACCCAAACATATATTGGTACGATTTTATTGTAAAACTACCCACAGAAATAAACATAAAATCTTTGTCTACAATAGAAACTTTAAATATACCCAAACTTAAAGGTACCATCTAGAAAATAAGTTAGCCATCGAAGAGTTAGCAAACAATACAGAACTTCACAGTCACATAAATTATGAAACTCTAATGTTAATAATTGGAATTGTAATTTTCATTTGTATAACGAAACAGAAGACAAAATTAGTGGTAAATGAAACTCCCGCCACTACTGTTGTCGCTTCTGGCCATTAATTCTTTTGGCCATCGCTCCATACAATCAACAACAGCAACATCAGCACAATCACCAACAAAACCACCAAGGTTAAATCCAGCAAATAAGTAATAAAATTATCAAAAACTGTTAACAAGTCATTAACCGAAATAATTGCTAAACATAAAATTATTAGGAATTATAAATAGTTCAATAAACTTAAAAAATCTGTAAAACAATTTAAAATAAAGGAATTGTTAAGCAAGCATAATAAAATTTCAAAAGAATTATAAACAGTTCAACAGACTGAATATAGAATTACTATAATTGTATAAATCGTTAAAATGCAGATTTTGCATGTCTGACTTTAAGTAATTTTATATTTGTAACTGTCACTTTCAATTATTTTTCAACCAATCAACAAACTTGCGTTTTTTTATAACACGGATTACTCCACAACACAACGCATAAAAAATTTAAAAAAAATGTTGTTATCGCAAAACAAAAAAAGTGCATGGAATTTTTATAAAAAGAGGTAGGATAATCGTCTTAAAAACAGAACAGAGCCAGCAATAAAATACATCCGTGACGGATCATCACGACACGAAAATAGGCAGAACCGGCAACAAAGGACATCTGTGACGGGATATCACATTTCAAGAAAAAATACTTTTAAGGACAAAGAGGAGCAGCAATATTATTTTTTATTATTAGCAATTTATTGTGAGAAAAGTGTATGGTGATAAAGCTAGAAACCAGCAATACGTTTAAATATTTTAAAGATCCTATACAGAAAAAGTATATTTAATGAATAATTTTGATAAAAGAAAAAAGTGAAAACTTGTATTGTGAACAAAGAAATAATAATTTGACCGTGTTTTTCAAAGAAAAAAAAGTAGAAGATTTTTGAAATAATTTACATGTCAAATATTATCTAAGTAATTATATTAGAATATAAACATATATATTTCAATAACATAAAATAATTTTCCTTTCTAAGGAAAATAATTGATTGAATTAATAGATTGATTTAAGAAAAAAATAGTATATGCGTAAATTTCGTCCTTATACTATCCCAAGAACCCTTATTATCTGAAACCGATATGAATATCAGTAAAAATAGTCAAAGTAGTGTAATGAACTCTACAAACAATTCACCCTCAACAGAAAGAAATATACTGAATTCTTTAAGAATCCCAGATGCTGTCAAGGATCTTCCGACATTTGACGGAAATCCTAGATTGATATACGATTTCATAAGTAATGTGGAGGAAATACTTACAGTATTAGCACCCACTGATAGCACCCCTCTTGCCAAGATGATTTTAAGGTCTATATGTAACAAAGTTGAATGAATATCTATAGCACAGACTTGAGCGGCCAGAGCATTAAAAATAGTCTGATATTGCATTACTCTAATAAACGAAATGAAACTTCATTGATTCGAGACTTAAACCTCCTGAAACAAAATAATAAGACACTTGAGGAGTTTTATAGTTCAGTTATAGAGTTCCAAGCTACAATTACACGAGGTAGATGTCAACATAATAAAAGCTAAACAAGATTTATTTGATAAAATGTGCCTTAACACATTTTTATTTGGACTTAGAGAACCATTGGGGGTATGAAGCCGAATACTTTACCAATAGCTTTTTCATACTGTATTACCGAACAAAACATGTTTTATATAAAACAAGAAAACAGGAACATTTTGAAAAGGCAGGAAACATATAGACAGTGCAATTCACAACATTCTTACCCTAACATAAAACCATTCACTTCAAATCATTATAGAAAACAAAACGCGATTTATAGCTCTCCTATGTATTTTAATATACCACAATTACCAATCAATAAACCATTTAATATGCCCCAATTAAATTTACCAACACCAATTAATAGACCACAGTTAGCACAGAGTTTTTTAACAACGCCTAAGCAAACACAATACACCACAAACAAACAAAACTAGTTTTGCAATGTTAGACAACAACGGTTAGATACTAACACATATTTTCCAACATCATAACCCATGGACACTAGTTTAGGCTATACTCATCTAAGGAATAATAGTGGACAAACAAGTAGATTTCCAAGAGAAGTACATCATATTGACCATAACTATAAGAACTTTGATATCTATTCAGATCCTGAAAACTATAAAATTCCAAATAATTTACCTGAGTTGGACAATTACCACGAGATAGAGGATGTACAAAATTTTCAATTAGATTCCCCCAAAACCCAACAGGATACCTAGACATAAACCTTCTTTACGTAAACATTTCATCTCCATTTGGGCGTCCACTCCGTTTTCTTATAGACACAGGCGCATCAGCATCCTTTATAAACCCAGAATACATAGGAAAATTGAACATAGAAAACTTGGCACGAATAGACGTTACCATTGTGTTAACCAAACACCAATTGAATTGAAAATTCTTGTAGATTTAGAACATGGCTATTTCTTAATCCCCACAATTTCAGTTAACCAAGAAGTAACAATTTCACCGAGTATGTACAGGGCTGGAAACTGGTACAGCTTCATTGAAATAAATAATAAGTCAATCTCGGACATAATAATTTTAATCGAAAATCCAATTAAAGTAGATCCAATAAAAAAATCATATTATGGGGAAATAAATAGTATTAGCTTCGAACATATTACTGATTATCCAAGCCCTCATATAATGGACAATCTTAGAATTGGTCATTTGAATATGGAGGAACAAAAGGTTATCACAAAACTATGTAATGAATTTTAAGACATTTTTCTTCAAGATAATAAATCCCTTACCTTTAACAATAAAATCAAACACAACATTGTCACAAGGGACGACATTCCTATTTACACAAAATCATATACATACCACCAGATCCACAAAGCGGAAGTAAAAAAAAATAGGCATGTTAAGTCAGGGTATCGAACGGGAACTTTGGAGTGCACCTGTTTGGATAGTCCCAAAAAAGCGGACGCGAGTGTGAAAAAAAGTGGCGTTCAGTTATTGAAGAAGAACTTGGCAAGTGCATGTATCTTACTACATTGGACTTGACTAGCGGATTCCATCAAATAGAAATGAATCCAAAAGATATTTTCATGCAAGTGCATGTATTTTACCACATTGGACTTGGCTAGCGGATTTCATGAAATAGAAATGAATGCAAAAGATATTTCCAAGATGGCAGTTAAAGAATAAAATGGGTGATGAATTGCGTTCTTAAAGATTTGATAGGAACAGTGTGTCTTGTCTATTTAGACGACATCATTGTATATTCCACCTCACTCCAAGAACATTGGGAAAATTTAAGAAAAGTTTTTGAAGCCCTTAGAGAAGCTAATCTTAAGATTTAATTAGATAAGTCTGAATTCTGATAACAGAAGGAGTAAAACCAAATCCTGACAAAATAAAGGCGATCCAAAACTTTCCTATTCCTACAAATCAAAAAGAAATAATGTCATACAATTTAACCATTATAGACAAATTTTCCAAATTGGACGTCGCATATACTCAACTGTGAGTAACAGACTTTGCGTTATTAAATCCTTAAAACATTTTCTTAGCCTGCATGGCATACCTAACAAAATCGTTTGTGACAGGGAACCGATTTCACTTCAAACATATTTAAAGACTTTTGTCAGCAATACCAAATTAAACTACACTTTACGTCTTTCCAACAACCTTCTAGCAATGCCCCGTGGAAAGACTCCATTCAACATTAACTGAAACGTACAGATTAATAGTCGAGAAAATTAAAGAAAAAAAGTTAGAAATGGATCATGACGAAATCCTAACAGAAGTTCTTATAAACTACGATAACGCAATCCATTCTTCTACTAAAATTGCACCTTTCGAACTTTTCTATGGAAGAACCTAAAAAATTAACCGTCAAATTACATTCAACAATGAACGAACTGAACTCTACGAATCTATTAAGAAAAAATTGCAAACTGATACAGACAAACGCATAGAAAAACTTAATGCAGACCGACAAGACCCACTTGATTATGATGTAGATAACTATATAAGTATACAGGAAGAAATGTAGGAGAAATAAAATAACACCGAAATTTTCTAGGCACGAAGTTAAAAAAAAAAACAACAAAGCAACATTACTTACTACAGAAAACACAAAACTTCACAAATCAAAATAATAAAAAACAATATTCATAATCTTTTATTTCAGATTTATAACCGTGACACGCACACAAACACTGGAGACACACAATTTAACAGACACCCAGCGAGTATTACAAATAAAATTAGGAACTGCTTAAACAATAACTGACTATATCAACCTTGTACATATAATAAAATTAGATTCTTATAAGGATAATACATGAAAATGGAGGAATCCGTCAAACAATTTACTCCCACATATTACAACAGAGATTCCTTACAGGAAAGGAGGATAAATTGAATTCAATAACTCCTAAATACCGCGGGAAAAGAGGATTATTTAACGGTATAAGTTTATCAGTTAAATTTATTACAGGTAATATGGACGATAGTGATGCTTTCCGTATTAACCAAGCTATATTTAATCTACCAAAATAAATTACAAACTGAAACTGGTAAACAGAAAATATTCATTGCACTAGAATCATTGGAAAAATAGAAAATATCACAAACCACATAAATAAAGAACAAGTTATAATAGTAGGGTCAATAGGGAATTCTCAAAATAGCATAAACTCCAACTAAAGACTTATAAATGATATGCAGTATTTAAATCAGATTAATTTCCACATTGATATACTGACAAATCATATTACAGATGTTTCTGAAGCAATGGCATTGCCTAGCCTCGGAATTATACCCAAGATGATATTAAACACGCAAGAGTTAGAAGACATAGAGAAAAAGTTAGAGAATCAGTCAATTAAAATGGATACAATAGAACATTTGTATGATCTTTTACAATTACAGGCATTTTACAACAATACCAACATCGCTTTTGACATTCAAATTCCCCACATCCATTAACCAATTAAACAATTTCCCATACAATCCCTATACCAATTAATAGAACAAAAGAAATAGTTAGAAAACCATACACAATTTATAATAATTAAATTCAATTTTTCGACAATTTATGTGAGAAAATCGAAAACATGTGTTATTATAAAGACAGGTCACTACAAGAAACCATGAAAAATTCTTCATGCTTTGGAAAAATCATAAGTATTTTAGAAGCCTGCTGTAGTCTTAATGATAAAGGCCAAATGACAAAAATATCACAACCCGAACAAGGACTTGTGTTAACGAAAAAACATGTTTTATATAAAACAAGAAAACAGGAACATTTTGAAAAGGCAGGAAACATATAGACAGTGCAATTCACAACATTCTTACCCTAACATAAAACCATTCACTTCAAATCATTATAGAAAACAAAACGCGATTTATAGCTCTCCTATGTATTTTAATATACCACAATTACCAATCAATAAACCATTTAATATGCCCCAATTAAATTTACCAACACCAATTAATAGACCACAGTTAGCACAGAGTTTTTTAACAACGCCTAAGCAAACACAATACACCACAAACAAACAAAACTAGTTTTGCAATGTTAGACAACAACGGTTAGATACTAACACATATTTTCCAACATCATAACCCATGGACACTAGTTTAGGCTATACTCATCTAAGGAATAATAGTGGACAAACAAGTAGATTTCCAAGAGAAGTACATCATATTGACCATAACTATAAGAACTTTGATATCTATTCAGATCCTGAAAACTATAAAATTCCAAATAATTTACCTGAGTTGGACAATTACCACGAGATAGAGGATGTACAAAATTTTCAATTAGATTCCCCCAAAACCCAACAGGATACCTAGACATAAACCTTCTTTACGTAAACATTTCATCTCCATTTGGGCGTCCACTCCGTTTTCTTATAGACACAGGCGCATCAGCATCCTTTATAAACCCAGAATACATAGGAAAATTGAACATAGAAAACTTGGCACGAATAGACGTTACCATTGTGTTAACCAAACACCAATTGAATTGAAAATTCTTGTAGATTTAGAACATGGCTATTTCTTAATCCCCACAATTTCAGTTAACCAAGAAGTAACAATTTCACCGAGTATGTACAGGGCTGGAAACTGGTACAGCTTCATTGAAATAAATAATAAGTCAATCTCGGACATAATAATTTTAATCGAAAATCCAATTAAAGTAGATCCAATAAAAAAATCATATTATGGGGAAATAAATAGTATTAGCTTCGAACATATTACTGATTATCCAAGCCCTCATATAATGGACAATCTTAGAATTGGTCATTTGAATATGGAGGAACAAAAGGTTATCACAAAACTATGTAATGAATTTTAAGACATTTTTCTTCAAGATAATAAATCCCTTACCTTTAACAATAAAATCAAACACAACATTGTCACAAGGGACGACATTCCTATTTACACAAAATCATATACATACCACCAGATCCACAAAGCGGAAGTAAAAAAAAATAGGCATGTTAAGTCAGGGTATCGAACGGGAACTTTGGAGTGCACCTGTTTGGATAGTCCCAAAAAAGCGGACGCGAGTGTGAAAAAAAGTGGCGTTCAGTTATTGAAGAAGAACTTGGCAAGTGCATGTATCTTACTACATTGGACTTGACTAGCGGATTCCATCAAATAGAAATGAATCCAAAAGATATTTTCATGCAAGTGCATGTATTTTACCACATTGGACTTGGCTAGCGGATTTCATGAAATAGAAATGAATGCAAAAGATATTTCCAAGATGGCAGTTAAGAATAAAATGGGTGATGAATTGCGTTCTTAAAGATTTGATAGGAACAGTGTGTCTTGTCTATTTAGACGACATCATTGTATATTCCACCTCACTCCAAGAACATTGGGAAAATTTAAGAAAAGTTTTTGAAGCCCTTAGAGAAGCTAATCTTAAGATTTAATTAGATAAGTCTGAATTCTGACAACAGAAGGAGTAAAACCAAATCCTGACAAAATAAAGGCGATCCAAAACTTTCCTATTCCTACAAATCAAAAAGAAATAATGTCATACAATTTAACCATTATAGACAAATTTTCCAAATTGGACGTCGCATATACTCAACTGTGAGTAACAGACTTTGCGTTATTAAATCCTTAAAACATTTTCTTAGCCTGCATGGCATACCTAACAAAATCGTTTGTGACAGGGAACCGATTTCACTTCAAACATATTTAAAGACTTTTGTCAGCAATACCAAATTAAACTACACTTTACGTCTTTCCAACAACCTTCTAGCAATGCCCCGTGGAAAGACTCCATTAAACATTAACTGAAACGTACAGATTAATAGTCGAGAAAATTAAAGAAAAAAAGTTAGAAATGGATCATGACGAAATCCTAACAGAAGTTCTTATAAACTACGATAACGCAATCCATTCTTCTACTAAAATTACACCTTTCGAACTTTTCTATGGAAGAACCTAAAAAATTAACCGTCAAATTACATTCAACAATGAACGAACTGAACTCTACGAATCTATTAAGAAAAAATTGCAAACTGATACAGACAAACGCATAGAAAACTTAATGCAGACCGACAAGACCCACTTGATTATGATGTAGATAACTATATAAGTATACAGGAAGAAATGTAGGAGAAATAAAATAACACCGAAATTTTCTAGGCACGAAGTTAAAAAAAAAAACAACAAAGCAACATTACTTACTACAGAAAACACAAAACTTCACAAATCAAAAATAATAAAAAACAATATTCATAATCTTTTATTTCAGATTTATAACCGTGACACGCACACAAACACTGGAGACACACAATTTAACAGACACCCAGCGAGTATTACAAATAAAATTAGGAACTGCTTAAACAATAACTGACTATATCAACCTTGTACATATAATAAAATTAGATTCTTATAAGGATAATACCATGAAAATGGAGGAATCCGTCAAACAATTTACTCCCACATATTACAACAGAGATTCCTTACAGGAAAGGAGGATAAATTGAATTCAATAACTCCTAAATACCGCGGGAAAAGAGGATTATTTAACGGTATAAGTTTATCAGTTAAATTTATTACAGGTAATATGGACGATAGTGATGCTTTCCGTATTAACCAAGCTATATTTAATCTACCAAAATAAATTACAAACTGAAACTGGTAAACAGAAAATATTCATTGCACTAGAATCATTGGAAAAATAGAAAATATCACAAACCACATAAATAAAGAACAAGTTATAATAGTAGGGTCAATAGGGAATTCTCAAAATAGCATAAACTCCAACTAAAGACTTATAAATGATATGCAGTATTTAAATCAGATTAATTTCCACATTGATATACTGACAAATCATATTACAGATGTTTCTGAAGCAATGGCATTGCCTAGCCTCGGAATTATACCCAAGATGATATTAAACACGCAAGAGTTAGAAGACATAGAGAAAAAGTTAGAGAATCAGTCAATTAAAATGGATACAATAGAACATTTGTATGATCTTTTACAATTACAGGCATTTTACAACAATACCAACATCGCTTTTGACATTCAAATTCCCCACATCCATTAACCAATTAAACAATTTCCCATACAATCCCTATACCAATTAATAGAACAAAAGAAATAGTTAGAAAACCATACACAATTTATAATAATTAAATTCAATTTTTCGACAATTTATGTGAGAAAATCGAAAACATGTGTTATTATAAAGACAGGTCACTACAAGAAACCATGAAAAATTCTTCATGCTTTGGAAAAATCATAAGTATTTTAGAAGCCTGCTGTAGTCTTAATGATAAAGGCCAAATGACAAAAATATCACAACCCGAACAAGGACTTGTGTTAACGAAAAATTTACAGCCCACAGAAATAAAAACATCATGTAACTCCGAAAAGCATAATAAATTTTAAAAACTGTAATGTTATTATCAACGGAATTACCTACGATTATAACCCAAACATATATTGGCACGATTTTATTGTAAAACTACCCACATAAATAAACATAAACCTTTGTCTACAATAGAAACTTTAAATATACCTAAACTTAAAGGTACCATCTAGAAAATAAGTTAGCCATCGAAGAGTTAGCAAACAATACAGAACTTCACAGTCACATAAATTATGAAACTCTAATGTTAATAATTGGAATTGTAATATTCATTTGTAAACGAAACGGAAGACAAAATTAGTGGTAAATGAAACTCCCGCCACTACTGTTGTCGCTTCTGGCCATTAATTCTTTTAGCCATCGCTCCATACAATCAACAACAGCAACATCAGCACAATCACCAACAAAACCACCAACGTTAAAGCAAATAAGTAATAAAATTATCAAGAATTGTTAACAAGTCATTAAGCGAAATAATTGCTAAACATAAAATTATTAAGAATTATAAATAGTTCAATAAACTTAAAAAATCTGTAAAACTAAGTAAGAAAAAGAATTGTTAAGCAAGCATAATAAAATATCAAAAGAATTATAAACAGGTCAACAGACTGAATATAGAATTACTAATAATTTTATAAATTGTTAAAATGCAGATTTTGCAAATTTGACTTTAAGTAATTTTATATTTGTAACTGTCATTTTCTATAATTTTTCAATAAAAGATCAGTAATATTTGAGAAGTCAACCAACAAACTTGCGTTTTTATAACAGGGATACTCCACAAAACAACTGGCGCAGTCGGGAAGTTCTAATAGCTCCTGCATAAAAAATTAATATAAAGTGTTGTGACAGATTATCACAAAACAAAATAAAAGTGCATGGAATTTTTATAAAAAGACGAATGATAATCGTCTTAAAGACAGAACCGAGCCAGCAATAAATACATCCGTGACGGGCAGAACCTGCAACAAGGACATCTGTGACGGGTTATCACATTACAAGAAAAATACTTTTAAGGCCAGCAGAATCCAGAAAAACAGGACCAGCAATAATGTTACTAACAACTATAGTTTTAATATTGTAAGTAAAAATTTTTATTATTAGCAATTTGTTGTGAAAAAGTGTATGGTGATAAAGCTAGAAACAAGCAATACGTTTAAATATTTTAAAGATCCTATACCTACAAAATATATTTAATGAATACTTTTTATAAAAAAAAGTTAAAACTTATATTGTGAACAAAGAAATAATAATTTGACCGTGTTTTTCAAAAAAAAAAAAAAAAAAAAAGGAGTAGATAATTTTTGAAATAATTTACCTGTTAAATATTAGTTAGGTATTTATATTAGAACATAAACATATATAGTTCGATAATATAAAACAATTTTGCTTCCTAAATAAAAGAATTGATTGAATTAGTAGATTGATTTAAGAAAAAATAAGTATATGCGTAAATTTCGTCCTTGTACTATCCCACGAACCCTTATTCCTATCCTGGAATCTGAAACCGATATGAGTATCAGTCAAAATAGTGTTATGAACTCTACAAACAGTTCACCCTCGACAGAAAGAAATATACTGGATTCCTTAAGAATCTCAAATGCTGTCAAGGATCTTCCGAAATTTGACGGAAATCCTAGATTGCTATACGATTTCGTAAGCAATGTGGAGGAAATACTTACAGTATTAGCACCCATTGATGGCACCCCTCTTGTCAAGATGTTTTTAAGTTCTATATGTAACAAAGTTGAAGGAGAAGCAAATGAGATTTTGAATATCTATAGCACAGACTTGAGCTGACAGAGCATTAAAAATAATCTCATATTGCATTACTCTGATAAACGAATGAAACTTCATTGATTCGAAACTTAAACCTCCTGAAACAAATAATAAGACACATGAGGACAAAACGCGATTTATTGTTCTCCTATGCATTTAATAAACCACAATTATCAATCAATAAACCATTAATCAGTTAGAATTAAGAAGGTAAAGTCATGCAATCATATGTTTACAATTTTTTTCAAAATTATTCATTTGACAACATCTAATTGTCAAATGTTTGTTTATAAATCCATTGTACATACACAAATCAGAGATGGGAACCTACTTTCTATGCAGTGAAATTTGACAATATAAATTACAGAAAATGCAAAGATGGGAATGCATATTGGAAATGACTTTGCCTTCTAATTTTACCATGCATTTAATATGCCCCCAATTAAATTTACCAACAGCAATTAATAGACCTCATTTAGCACAGAGTTTTTTAACAACACCTAAGCAAACACCATACACCACAAACGAAACAAAACTAGTTTTGCAATTTTAGACAACAACGGTTAGACACTAACACACATTTTCCAACACCAGAACCCATGGACACTACTTCAGGCTATACTCATCTAAGGAATAATAGTGGACAAACAATTAGATTTCCAAGAAAAGTACATCATATTGACCATAACTATAAGAACTTTGATACCTATTCAAATCCTGAAAACTATAACATTGTAAATTTTTACCTGAGTTGGACAATACAACGAGAAAATTTTCAATTAGATGCCTCCAAAACCCAACAGGATACCTAATATAAACAAATATGGGAGTAACCTTCTTACATAAACATTTCATCTCCATTTGGGCGTCCACTCCGTTTTCTTATAGACACAGGCGCATCAGCATCCTTTTTAAACCAGAATACAAGGAAAATTGAACATAGGAAACTTGTCATAGTCATAGCCATTGTGTTAAACAAACCAATTGAATACAAAAGTTAACAAACCTGTGTTCACAGAATTCCGAGAATGTGGAATACTGAATATCGAAGCCCTCATATACTGGACATCTTGGAATTGATCATTTGAATAGGGAGGAATAGAAGGTTATCACAAACTAAGTAAAGAATTGAGAGAATTGAAGATATTTTCTTCAAGATAATCAATCCCTTACTGTTTTTACTTTACCTGTGGATGCCTTTTTTATTAACAAGACGTTATTTAATATTTAAAATCAATATAAGTACATCTTTATTTAAGTGATGTTCTATTTTTTTCAGTGGTTTTGGTTTTTATGTAGCAATTTCATTTGTTAATTTAAATGTTCACTTTTTATTGTCTTTAATTTTCACTGGGGAGCACGTTAAACTTTCGCGGGCGCGATTTCAAGACGAAATGTGTCGATGCCTAATTTGCATCAGCTTAGCAACAAATTTGCAAATCAATTTGTTGCTTATTTACTACCAGTCAGTTGGAAGTTACCGGTGACTGCGTATTTGTATTGGGTGCAACATATATTAAAATTTGCCGCAGTGGCCGTTAACTCAAACTGACAGTGGAGATCAAGAGTTTACGCATTCGTTAACATTTCGGGCCCCGAGTGACAAGTGCAAATCTTCAATTCGCTTGCTCCGTACAATTTTCGGCAGCAGGCATGTTCCCTATCGGTCAGCGAACACATATCCCGTTGTGTGTTGAACGCCCGTACATCCCCTAATCCAACCGCGACACACCCACTTTTGCGAATCGCGTTGGGCGTGTTCCCCCTCGGATCTGTGTCGGCGATGGCGTAATTAGTGAAGCCGCGGGTGGGGTCTTCCAACAGAGCCTCCGAATAAAGTCGCCGGGGGAGTTTGTCGTTCACTACCGCATTTACTGAGAGACCAGCTACTGCTAATTCTTCTGGTCGTATAGTGAATGTGGTTATGCATTACCCCTTATATATGCGGTGCTGCAGGCCAAACCGCCTAATATGCCGCATATGAAAATGGTGGTCATAGTTGCCGACTGGCTCATCAGTGCCCGCACCATCACGAACCTTTCATCCCTTCGGCCATTAACGTGATCATACGGTGTGCACCAATACCAAATCCCATGCAAAGGCTGGTGGCGTTGCCAGTGTTCCAGCTGCGATGCCCCATGCAGGGTCGTATGGTGCCTGCTGTCGCAACGTTTGCAGCCATCCAAACTGGGACAATCGGGGGCAAGATGGCTCTTGCCAGACAGTTCCGACAATAACCACGTCTTTCCACCGTCTCATACCTCTGAAACGGGGTCTGTCGCCGGAACACCGGGACACGAGTAAAGGCTGTGGTCCTGTTGGCACAGTCCACAAGAGTACTGCCAGTTGCTGGGTCTCTCGTTTAAGGCGTCCGGCTAGTCAGTCGGAGAGAGGCTAGTTAATAATTTTGGTAATAGGTCTG